>NC_044309.1:30348981-30658148 GCF_007474595.2 Lynx canadensis | reverse complement strand
ATTCTGTCAGTTGCCTTTTAGTTTTGCTGATTGTTTCCTTTGCTGTGCAGAAGCTTTTTATTTTGATGAGGTCCCAATAGTTCATTTTTGTTTTTGTTTCACTTGCCTCCGGAGATGTATTGAATAAGAAGTTGCTGCGGCCAAGATCAAAGAGGTTTTTGCCTGCTTTCTCCTTGAGGATTTTGATGGCTTCCTGTCTTACATTGAGGTCTTTCATCCATTTTGAGTTTATTTTTGTGTATGGTGTAAGAAAGTGGTCCAGGTTCATTCTTCTGCATGTCACTGTCCAGTTTTCCCAGCACCACTTGCTGAAGAGACTGTGTTTATTCCATTGCATATTCTTTCCTGCTTTGTCAAAGATTAGTTGGCCATATGTTTGTGGGTCCATTTCTGGGTTCTCTATTCTGTTCCATTGATCTGAGTGTCTGTTCTTGTGCCAGTACCATACTTTCTTGATGATTACAGGTTTGTAGTATAGCTTGAAGTCTGGGATTGTGATGCATCCTGCTTTGGTTTTCTTTTTCAAGATTGCTTTGGCTATTTGGGGTCTTTTCTGGTTCTATACAAATTTTAGGATTATTTGTTCTAGCTCTGTGAAGAATGCTGGTGTTATGTTTATAGGGATTGCATTGAATGTGAAGATTGCTTTCGGTAGTATCAACATTTTAACAATATTTGTTCTTCCTATCCAGGAGTATGGAATCTTTTTCCATGTTTTTGTGTCTTCTTCAATTTCTTTCATAAGCTTTCTAGAGTTTTCAGTGTATAGATTTTTCACCTTTTTGGTTAGATTTATTCCTAGGTATTTTATGGTTTTTTGTGCAACTGTAAATGGGATCAATTCCTTGATTTCTTTTCCTGTCACTTCATTGTTGGTGTATCAGAATGCAACCAATTTCTGTGTGTTGATTGTATATCCTGCAACTTTGCTGAATTCATGAATCAATTCTACCAGTTTTTTGGTGGAATCTTTTGGGTTTCCCTATAGAGTATCATGTCATCTGCAAAGAGTGAAAGTTTGACCTCCTCCTGGCTGATTTGGATGCCTTTTATTTCTTTGTGTTGTCTGATTGCAGAGGCTAAGACTTCCAATACTATGTTGAATAACAGAGGTGAGAGTGGACATCCCTGTCTTGTTCCTGATCTTAGGGGGAAAGCTCTCAGTTTTTCCCCATTGAGGATGATATTAGTGTGGGGTCATTCATATATGGCTTTTATGATCTCAAGGTATGCTCCTTCCATCCCTACTGTCTTGAGGGTTTTATCAAGAAAGGATGCTGTATTTTGTCAAATGCTTTCTCTGCATCTATTGAGAGGATCATATGGTTCTTGTCCTGTCTTTTATTGATGTGATGAATCATGTTAATTGTTTTGAGGATATTGATCCAGCCCTGCATCCCAGGTATAAATCCCGCTTGGTTGTGGTGAATAATTTTTTTAATGTTTTGTTTGATCCGGTTAGCTAATATCTTGTTGAGGATTTTTACATCCATGTTAATCAGGAAAACTGGTCTATAGTTCTTCTTTTTAGTGGGGTCTCTGGTTTTGGAATCAAGGTAATGCTGGTTTCTTAGAAAGAGTTTGTAAGTTTTCCTTCTATTTCTATTTTATGAAACAGCTTCAAGAGAATAGGTGTTAACTCTTCCTTAAATGTTTGGTAGAATTCCCCTGGAAAGCCATCTGGCCCTGGACTCTTGTTTCTTGGGAGATTTTTGATTGCTACTTCGATTTCCTTACTGGTTATGGGTCTGTTCAAATTTTCTATTTTGTCCTTCCTGTTTCAGTTTTGGTAGTGTACACGTTTCTAGGAATTTGTGCATTTCTTCCAGATTGCCCATTTTATTGGCATATAATTACTCATACTATTCTCTTATTATTGTTTTTATTTCTGCTGTGTTGGTTGTGATCTCTCCTCTTTCATTCTTGATTTTATTTATTTGGGTCCTTTCCTTTTTCTTTTTGATCAAACTGGTTAGTGGTTTATCAATTTTGTTAATTGTTTCAAAGAACCAGCTTCTGGTTTCATTGATCTGTTCTACTGTTTGTTTGTTTTTTTTTCTTTTGGTTTTGATAGCATTAATTTCTGCTCTAATCTTTATTATTTCCTGTCTGCTTCTGGTTTTGGGTTTTATTTGCTATTCTTTTTCCAGCTCCTTAAGGTTGTGTATGTGAGATCTTTCTTCCTTCTTTAGGAAGGCCTGGATTGCTATATACTTTCCTCTTATGATCGCCTTTGCTGCGTCCCAGAGGTTTTGGGTTGTGGTGTTATCATTTTCATTGACTTCCATATACTTTTAAATTTCCTCTTTAACTTCTTGGTTAGCCCATTCATTCTTTAGTAGGATGTTCTTCAGTCTCCAAGTATTTGTTACCTTTCCAAACTTTTTCTTGTGGTTGATTTCAAGTTTCATAGCATTGTGGTCTGAAAATATGCATGGTATGATCTTGATCTTTTTGTACTTACTTAGAGTTGATTTGTGTCCCAGTATATGGTCTATTCTGGAGAACGTTCGATGTGCACTGGAGAAGAATGTATATTCTGCTACCTTAGGATGAAATGTTCTGAATATATCTGTTAAGTCCATCTGGTCCAGTGTGTCATTCAAAGCCATTGTTTCCTTGTTGATTTTTTGATTAGATGATCTGTCCATTGCTGTGAGTGGGGTGTTGAAGTCTCCTACTATTATGGTATTACTATTGATGAGTTTCTTTATGTTTGTGATTAGTTGATTTATATATTTGGGTGCTTTCTCATTTGGCGCATAAATGTTTACAATTGTTAGGTCTTCTTGGTGGATAGACCTCTTGATTATGATATAATGCCCTTCTGCATCTCTTGATACAGTGTTTATTTTAAAGTCTAGAGTGTCTGATATAAGTATGGCTACTCTGGATTTCTTTTTTTGACCATTAGCATGATAGATGGTTCTCCATCCCCTTATTTTCAATCTGAAGGTGTCTTTAGGTCTAAAGTGGGTCTCTTGTAAACAGCATATAGATAGATTTCATTTTCTTATCCATTCTGTTACCCTATGTCTTTTGATTGGAGCATTGAGTCCATTGACATTTAGAGTGAGTACTGAAAGATATGAATTTATTGCCATTATGATGATTGTAGAGTTGGAGTTTCTAGCGGTGTTCTCTGATCCTTTCTGTTGCTTTTGGTCATTATATATATATATATATATATATATATATATATATATATTTCATCTTTTCTCCCCTCAGAGAGTCCCCATTAAAATTTCTTGCAGTGCTGGTTTAGTGGTCACAAACTCCTTTAATTTTTGTTTTTCTGAGAAACTTTTTATCTCTCCTTATATTTTGAATGACAGCCTTGATGGATAAAGAATTCTTGGCTGCATATTTTTCTGATTCAGCACCTTGAATATATCCTGCCACTCCTTTCTGGCCTGCCAAGTTTTTGTGGATAGGTGTGCTGCAAACCTGATCTGTTTTCCCTTGACTTTTTTTCCCCTGCTTCTTTCATGATTCTCTCCTTGCCTGAGTATTTTGTGAATTTGACCGTGATATACCTTGTTGATGGTCGGTTTTTGTTGAATCTAATGGTGGTCCTCTGTGCTTCCTGGATTTTGATGTCTGTGTGACATGAGCTCTTGTCCCCCCTCATTATTTCATTGTTGCATATCTGTAAATTATCTTTATTTTTTTTCTTGGCCCTTTCACTCACCATGCTATTAATGTGTCAACATGAAAGAAAAGCAACACGGGAAGAAAGGGCACATGAGCTAATGGTTGGTCTCAGGGCCAACTGGGAGTCAGAGATGCCAAAATGGAGGAAAGACTAGAGATGTTGGCTCTTCAAGATCTGGGATGGGAACTGTGAAGCTGAAATCCTAGGCTCTTGCAATCCTACCACCTGCCATTTGTTTGGATCAAATTGCTGGCCTGGGTTTTTAGCTTGAGCTACTTTCCTTTCTGGCCACAGCCTCTTATCTCTGTTCTCTATTCTCACCATGGCTGGTACTTTCCCATAACCACAGAACATAGTATTAGGATGGGGCTTGGGGGTTGAGAGCAAACCCCTTCAATTAGATATCAAGAATCAGGCCCCAGAGAAGTGATGACTTCAAGGTCACCCAGCAAGCTGCTAGAGAAGCTGAGGCTAGACACCCATCTTCAGAATTGCAGGGCCAAATCTGTCTTTTCTAATGGATAGCTGCTTACATTCAGCAAAAGGTAACTTTGTGCTGAAGCAACTGCCTCCACGTGTGCTCAGAAAGCAATGGTGTACAGCCATTTGCCAGAGAGAAATGGCAAGGGAAAGAACTCGCAGCACTGAGAGAAATGTCAGGTAAACCTTCCATTAGCCTTATTCTTCCATAAGAAAACTGAAATTAACTTCACATATAACACCAAATTAAGTGAGTTGACTTGGAAGCTAGTCATTAACATATTCTGGGTTTTCTCCCCTTCATACTTGTAGATATTTTTCTCTTTTCTTAAATAGGAAAAAATAGATTTCTAAGACAGGTGTTCTAGGTGTTACTTCATCATCCAAAGTTTCTTTGCCGATAATCCCTGGACCAGGTGATAAATAATTGGCTAATTAGAATGTGGAATTTGGAATAAAGCCTCTGAAGTGGATTCTATGGTAGGCAGCAACATGTACAACTAATAATAAGGTGACAGCCCCTGGTTATAAAATCCTGTGCCTCTGTTACTGTTTCTGATTTGCCCTTGAGCTGTCCTGTGGTATGTTACCAGTGATTGTTTTCTTTCATTGACATGTGCATGTGAGAATAGTCTAAAAATATGTGGTGTTCCATACAGTGAGAATCCTCTCAGCCATAAGAATGCTTTTCTGGGGTGTTAATTATATAATTCACTGATTCTTAATGCTAAGTACTGTCCATAAATGGCAGCAAGTCCAACTAAAGGTGAGGAAAGGTACCTATCTCCTATTTTGTCCTGAATACTTTAAACTAAGAACCTAATCTATTTTTCATGTTATGAAATGTAAAAAAAAAAAAAAAAAGAAAAGAAAAGAAAAAGAGAAAAGAAAGCCACTAGGGGCACCTGGGTGGCTCAGTCGGTTAAGTGTTTGACTCTTGATTTCAGCTCAGGTCATGATCTCACTGAAGTGGGGTTGAGCCCTGCATCTGGTGCGGTGTGGAGACTGCTTGCGATTCCATCATCTCTTCCTCTCTCTCTGCCCCTTCCTTGCTCATGCTTTCTCCCTCTCTCTCAAAAGAAAAAAAAAAGAAAAAGAACAAAAGAAAGAAAGAAAGAAAGAAAGAAAGAAAGACAAAGAAGCAACGAAAAATTCCCCCAAAGATCTACATGGCTTCATACGCTAGCTTTGTTCCCTGTGATTTCACAATGGTGCTTCTAAAGTAACTAGAGACTGTCAAGGTCCTCACCTAAGAAACCAGGGAACTATAAAGGAGATTGAATGAAGAATCCAGACAAGAAGGGTTTCACAATTAAGGTGGGGTGGTGAAAAAGTGATAGGATAGCATGGTGGCTTCACCTGAGATGAGGAAGTTCTTTCCAAAGGTTTCACATTATTGGATATCAGTAGATACATGTGTGTCCTTTTTGACCTTCATGTATCTCAGTGCCTAAACAACTGTATGTGTACTCAAGGTTTTGGTTACACCCTTCCTGGAGAAGCCTTCTTTAGTTGGAATCAGATCTTTGTCACTGAGCATAACCTATTTTTTAATTGTTTATTTACTTATTTTGAGAGAGAGAGAGAGAGAGAAGGAGACAGAGTGTGCATGAGCAGGGGAGGGGCAGAGAGAGAGGGAAAGAGTGAGAGGGAGAGAGAGGATCTCAAGCGGGCTCCATGCTGTCAGTGAAAAGCCTGACCAGAGGCTGGATCTCATGAATTTTGAGATCACGACCTGAGCCAAAATCAAGAGTCAGATGCTCAGCTGACTGAGCTACCCAGGCACCATGAGCATAACCTCTTGAAGTACATGTAGTAGACAGTGCCTCTTATCCTCCCTTCCAGGGCACACACTTTGTCCTCCCAAATGCAGTGGTACAGAGTTTCATTAAAAAAAAGTTATAAATAATGACAAATCCAGTGGGTTAGGTGTGGAAACTGAGAACCTTGGTGAGCAGCCTTTTAAAAATCTGTCTCCCTCTGTCTTTCATGTTTTCCTGCTTTGGGTCTTTCTATTTTGCCAAGTATGGTGTTTCTGGTTTTTAGGCACTCGTACTGGGAGGAGAACTGCTTAGCCCTTGAAAGACACCCAGATACACAGGTGCTGAACCCATGCAATGGACATTTTATACCGTCTTACTCTGTTGCTGTCCCCAAGATCCTTTTATAACCCTCTGCTTCACCCCTGAATAGAGAAGCAACAAGCTGCTACTTCCCTGTCTTCACACCAATCCCATTTTTTAAAATATTTGTTTATTTGAGAGAAGGAGGGGAGGGGCAGAGAGAGAGGGAGACACAGAATCTGAAACAGGCTCTAGGCTCTGAGCTGTCAGCATAGAGCCCAATGGGAGGCTTGAACTCACAAACCGTAAGATCATGACCTGAGTGGAAGTTGGACACTTAGCTGACTGAGCCACCTAGGCTCCCCAATCCCATTTTTGATAATGAATCTGATTCCTGTTGTAGGTAATGCACGATCATTTGAGGAATGCCTCTTGTCTCACAGTGGTCAAACCACCCTCACCTGTGACCTGTCCTCATGAGAAGCTCACTCAGGCCAGGCCCTAGTCACAGGTAGGCCTAGACAGTCACGTCCCTGGTTGAGGCACATCTTTATTGTGAGATATGTTCAGTGTATTCCTTGAATATAACCTCTAACAAAATTAGACTTTTTCATCCACATGTGGTTCTCACCTCTCCATTCTGAGAATCTCTATCCTGCTCACCACCCTGAGTTCTCCAGCATGAGAACTTGACTTGCAATTCCTATGTGGCAAAAGCATGAATATCCTCAGGACCACCTTGGTTACTTAAAGAGAAGGTTTGGTTTGGTTTTGTTTTGTTATTTATAGGACTAAATGCATTAAAATTAACAGAACCAGAAATATGTGCTTATAGGTCCTGAAATAACAATTTGGTACTTTAGAATATTTTCCAAACAATGAGTGGGCTCTCATTTTTTTTTTCCTTTAAGAACTTTGATTTTATTTAGGGATCAATCTTTTTTTTTTTTTCCTCATACACATATATTTAACCAAACACTTTTACACAGAATGCTAAAGGCACATTTCTTCATATTTTACAGAAGGGCTTGAAATTTATGCCATTGCACAATCAAATCTAACTCCTGAATAAATGGATTACATTTTGTTTAGAGTTTAAAGCATTAATGGTGGGGCTCCTGGGTGGCTCAGTTGGTTAAGCTTCTGACTTCAGTTCAGGCCATGATCTTGCATTCAAGACCCGTGCCAGGCTCTGTGCTGACAGCTTGGAGCCTGGATCCTGCTTGGGATTCTGTGTCTCCCTTTCTTGCTGCCCCTCCCCTGCTTGCACTCTGACTCTCTCTCTCTCAAAAAATAAACATTAAAAAAATAAAGACTTAATGGCAATAATCATTATTATGATTAATAATAATTACTGACTGAAAAATAAATTCAAAACATAATGAATTAAAATTAAGTTTAATATGGTCTCATATGCCCTGAAGGAGGTGGTACCTGATTTGAAGTTTTTGCTATGTCCAAATAACATCCTCTTTGGAATTTCTGTGACCCTGGAGTCATGAATCATTAGTCTGCTCCCTTTCTGCCAGACATCATGCATGCTACTAATCTCCTTTAGTCGCTGGCCAGGTCTTTTAAGATCTATAAAAAAATTATCATATTGAAGTGTACACTTTTCTTTCTAGCTTCTGGAGAGACTTCCATTAGTCAGATTTGCACTAAAAACCCAGCTCTGCTATGTAAGTGACCTTAGACAAGCACTTAGCACCTCTGTACCTCACTTGTCCTGTCTGTGAAATGGGAATGATAGTCAATGGAACTTATCACATGGGGCTTGAAGAGTAAATGAGATGATTCACATGAGGTACATGCACAGTGCTCCATAAATACAACATGTTATGCTGTTACTGTTACTAAGTCAAGAAGAACAAAATACACAGCAGACTGTGCTGCTCCCTCAGCCTGTCATTGAAGAGAGGGATACCTACAGAAGGTATAAGAAAACCCCAAATTACTAATTTTAGTTAAATTGTTTTCATTTTTCCCCCAAGGTGTGAAATGTATGTCTCCTGGAAAGAAAGACCACCATTCTTGGGTTTCTCATGCTCTGACACATCCTGCTGGACAGAAGACTCTAATGGCTCTTTAACTGGGCCAGTGCTCAGTGTTGCATGTGAGGCTGGCAACCTTAAGTCATAAGGTTACATCTTTCACCAGACAGTGAGCAGGCTGGCTGAGTTCTCCAAACTGTGTCCCTCAGCTGTGTTATAAAGTATCCTGCTGTGTGTACAGTATCCATCAGGGTCCATGAGACTTAGGGAGGCAAGGGAACCAATGAAAATACATGGTACTAATGCTACTTGCTGTGCTGTAATAAGGTCTACTGTCTTTGACCCAGGAAAGCGCTTTCTGTGAACATCCATGACATAGTAATAAGCTGATTGGCTTGTGCATAAGGTAAAATCCCAGACCCCATGCCTCTCCTTTCCCAAGGTATTACATCGAGAATATGTCTGCACTCAGTACCAACCCATATTGTCTGATACTCATTCTTTTGAGTTTCCTTCCAGAAAGATTCCATTAAACAAGGATGTGCCAGCACAGTAGTGCCCGAGAGCTATACATCCAGGGGCTGTCATACATAGTCTTGAGGACTGAAGCAAGAGCAGGCACTATGTGGCCTTTAATGCTTAGGAAAAATGATGATGAATGTTGCCATGTCTGTTTCTGCAGATAATTCTTTATAGGTTCTTGTTGCCTGTAGAATAAACTACAAATTCTTTCCAAGAGATGTGCAAGTCCCTTTATGGCTTTCTTATTATTAAAAAATCCTTATCCTTTAACATTCCCCTGCTCTTTGACTAAGTTACAGATATATGAAACAACTACATTATTCATCGTACATTTATTTCTCTAGAACAGGCACACTACTTCTGATTGCTCTCTTATCTGCCCTCTCTTCTGTGATGAAGACTCACATATGTCCTACATGATTTCTCTTAAGATCCACCTGCTCCCAGAAGTCTTCCCTGACCCTGAGTCTTAGGTTTCCTTCCATTGCTCTACTCCACCATTGAAGGCATATCTCTGCCATAGCAATAGTCATCCTTATTTTAGCCAGTTATTTACTTACATGATCTTCTTTCTATACCCATTAGTTCCATTCAACCTTCAACTCATATTCAATGTCATTTGCAGTTTTAATGCTGGATCTATTTTTTATTCACATTTTTATCTGTAGGGCCTTGTTCAGAATCTGACATGTAGTAAACACTCAATAAATATGTTGTAGAATCAATGAATGATTAATTTAGTATGGCTTCACTCTGACATTACCCAATAGACAGAGTCATACATTTATGCAACTGTAGGGCTGAGAGAGTTTTGCAAGAATACTTCTAATTCCTCATGTCACTGATAAAGCATTTCCTAGTTGAATCACAGAAAGCAACACAAATACCAGATACCCCCTATTTGGAGCTGCCGAAAATCTGTGAACAACAACAAAAAAAAAACTAAAGTAAGAGGAGATCCTTCAGTGTAGCAGTTTGTCAAAGTGCTAGTTAGTAGAACAGGTAGGACCTTTGAGTAAAGATGATTGTGTTGAAGCCTGCTCTACTTTATTGAGCTCTAACTTCAGAGTCAAGAGCTGCAAAACATTTACTCGACAGTGAGCTTGACGATGAATCATGTATTACTCATCTTCTGTCTTACAAACCACATGTATGGAGATGTTCCATAAATGGCTACCAGGTGGGGTGAAGAATTTCTCAAGATCGGGGTAGAATGCTTGAGACATACCCAAAAGGGGAGCAAAGTGTTAAAGACTGTTTCTTTTTATGTATTCATTTATTTTTTAGAGACAGAGCATGAGTTGGGGAGGGGGCAGAACGAGAGAGAGTGAGAGAATCCCCAGCAGGTTCCCCACTCAGCGTGGAGCCCAATATGGGGCTCCAACCCACAACTCTAGGATCATGACCTGAGCCGAAATCAAAAGTCTGATGCCAAACCAACTGAGCCACCCAGGCGCCCCAAGAATGGTTTTATTAGGTGACTGGAAGGGGGACTTGAGTCTGTGGTCTGCAGGAGAGCTATCCTCGTCGGGGCTGGGAAGAGGGCAAGAAGGAAAGGACTTTGTTCCGACAGGAGATATGAACATTTTTTTATCATCTGATGTATGCTCTCCTTTTATTTTGTCTTGCTTTTCCTTTTCTTCTGTCCTTGTGTTTCTTCCATGGAAATTGCTGTTTGTCTTTGGCATCAGCATCCATTTTTTAAGATGCAGCCACCTGTGAGTGTTACAGAGCATATGCTTTTAATCTTCTCACAAGTTGCATTTAGAGTGAGTTAAGTTCTACCAGAGTGGAATCTGCCCAAGAAAATATCCAACAACTGTGGAATTTGATCAAACTATGATGAAGACAATTGTTGATCTGAGAAGTGACTTTTCTCCTTGACAATTCATGACCAGGCCAATTTGATGTTTGAAGTATGTCCTCAGTCTGGTGATTTGCTTCTTTAACTGATGGCTACTCTCCTCAGATCTTTTAGTCCATCAGCTTATAATTGTTAAAAGTGGCCAAAAAGGGAAAACAAAACACCATGTTTTTGGTCTAATTAAAAACAAAACAAAACAAAACAAAACAAAACAAAACACTCCCTTGATACATTAAGACATGGAAAGACAGGATCACTAAAAAAATATTTTACAAGATATAAAGTGAAGTTTTTTTTTAATTTTTTTTTTTAATGTTTATTTATTTTTGAGACACAACATGAGCAGGGAAGGGGCAGAGAGAGAGGGAGACACAGAATGTGAAGCAGGCTCCAAGCTCCGAGCTGTCAGCACAGAGCCCGACGTGGGGCTTGAACTCGCGAACCACGAGATCATGACCTGAGCCGAAGTCGGACGCTTAACCGACTGAGCCACCCAGGTTCCCCAGGTGAAGTTTTAACAAAGTTTCTAATATTTATAAATGCAAAACAATAATTATAAGTTTAGATTTTATATCTTCAAATAAAATTAACAAAGAAGTACACTCTGTAGCCTAGATATTCTTCCCCTTGGCTACAAACACCTTGTATGGGTGTTTAGGGGTGGGTACACCCATAATCTATTTTATCGCATACACTGTGTATACCCTAACTTCTTCCACAAACTTAAACATAATGCAAATGAAGGTCATTTTCGATGATAGTTATAGTTCATTTCATAGAAAAATCGACAAAATATTTTTAAAATAGACTGGTATTATTCTGGTAAAATATTTTATTCCAGTAAACATACTCCTTTGTGCATGTACAATTTCATTTTGCATTGTTTCCTTTCTCATTTTCTTGATTCTCCTTCTCTTATCGGTTAGGCCAACCTGTTTATTGATAAAATGTTGGCTAACCAGAGGGTCTGAGCTGTGCAACAGAAGAAGAATGACTTTCAGGTTTGTCTTTCCTTGTCAGGAACTATCATAATTTTTCCCTCAGAATTTGACGCTAATGTGCCCAGCAAGGAAAATATCCTAACTCCTTCGTATCTGTATTTCCAACTTCTTTTTAGTGATCATTAGTTTTATCAGAAACTTCTAATTTCCTTTAAATATGCCATTTTAACAGGATTTGGTGCATTTTTAAGTACCTCTACTCTATCTTCTAGCAAGCATTTTTTTTCCTGAAGCTATGTTAAAATTTATAATGGATTTTGATATAATTTTAAATATTTGATGGATTTTTAATTTTTAATTTTTCAATAGTTTATATATTACATAGTAAAATATTCAAAGCATATAAAGAATATATGGATACACATGTAAAGTAAAGCTTTCCCCATCTTTGCCCCTCCATTTCCCATTTCCACTTCTTTCTATGGACAACCATGATTACTCACTTCTTGTGTAAACTTTCAACAAACATACATGTATATATGCAGAGTATTTACACTCACTCCTCCTCCTTTATACAAATAGTAGTGTATTACACACTGCTCTGTATTTGATTTTCTGCACATATCTATGTATCTCAGAAAATGTTTAAAATCAGTTTATATAGAAGTACTGTCTCATTTTTATAGCTGCACTTAATTGCATGGAAATGCCATAATTTATCCAACCAATTTCCTGCTGATGAACATTTAGGCTGTTGCTAATATTTTGCTATTGTCCTCCATTCTGCAATGACTATCTTTGTTCATACTTTGTGCACTCATGTGAAATTATCTCTAAAGTTTCATATTCAGATTGCTTGGTCAAAGGGAATATAAGCACACTTTAGTTTTGATAGGTGTTGCCAAATTGCCCTCCAAAGATGTTTCCCAATTTACACCCACAGTAATGTGATTTGAGAATGTGGATTTCTTTTTAAAATGTGCACCATCTAGAAAGGGAAGTAAACTGCTCAATATTTGCCACTATGTCTTGCAATCAGCAACTGAATGAATCTACCAGACACTAAATATAATTAAGAGCCCATTACAGTTACTACTGAAATTAGTCAGTGTAATGCTTCTTCTCACCTTCTCCAGCTGATTAAATGTATACTTAATATCCATGCCTCAACTTGCAATCTTGGAAGTGTTTAGTGGCTGCGCACAGAGCATTTGACAGCTATGCTCATTGACAGGAGAGAGAGTGTTCTATGTGTTTTAGACAAATAAAGGTCAATGTCTTAAGCCTGATGCTGCTTTGTTAGACAAGTACTTAAACTGTGATCTTATATCTCAAAATTCAGTACAATATTAAACATGATGGTGAGTTCAGCAGGTGTTTGCTATTCCTGCCTAAAACTGTCTGCACTTATGATGTTGGCTCATAATCAGATCATTTAGACACAGCCTGAAACAATTGTCTGCTTTTAACATGTCAATAAAAAATAAAAATGGTTTCAACTTCTGATTTTAGAATTAGGAATGTTAGTTTTATTATTACTATTAGTGGAGTGAATATTTTGTAGTGAATTCTGTATAAATAATTATTTTTCACCTATTTGGAAATTCTCAGTTTATACCATAAGATTCCTTTTTTTCTCTTTGATGTGTTACAACCAAGCCCACCATTTTCTCTGAGTGCTGAGATGAATTCTCATACCTTGCTTTGTCAATCTGGCTCAATGCTTTCCCCTCTCCAGACATCAGTTTGCCATCCACATTTGAAGTCAGTGTTTTCTTGATAGAATTTGGCAGTTTATTACACAAAAACCTGAGGGTGAGAATCCAGATTTTTCAGTTATGTAAAAGTAACAACATGTAAGGAATTCATTATGAAATATCCTCATTAATATACATCTTTAACATTCTTCTAAAACCAGAAGTTGAAGCCATTTTTATTTTTTACTGACACATTAGAAATAGTATTGTCAGTGAAACTTCTATGTTTCTTTTTTTTTCTTCCAAGATATTACTTAAATTCAAGTTAGTTAGCATATAATGTAGTATTGGGAAACCTCTACATTTCTAATTGTCAAGTTAGTGGCCCTTACAAATAAAAGTAGAAATGATCCATAAAGTCCCATAGAATGGCATGATCATTATTCTTTTCTTCTACTTCTATTTTTTATAATCTAGTTTCCTTTTCACTATTTCTTCCCTTAACTTTATATTTTAATAGGTTCCTCCTCATTTCACAAACACTCTTGCCAGCACAATAAAGGTGAACATTTTCCAAACTGAATTTGTTTCACGCCAAAACAGCTCCCCCTCCAGAGTTCCCTGCATCAGCGAGTTAGTGGCACCACACATCCAGTGGCACCTGGTAACACTTTTTTCTCCCTCCTCTGCCATGCCTGCACAGACCATCAGTCACCAAATATTGTTCTACATCCTAAATATCTTTCAGATCTATCCACTTCTCCCCATCATTACTGTACCATCCCAGTCTTACTGGACATACCTCCTAAATATTATCCCCACAGTTACTCTTGTTCATTTCTAGTTACTTTTCTACATAAGAATATATCAAAGAAAAGTTCATGAGACATTGGACATCAGGCCATCAGGTAATAAAAGAGACAACTGAAACATAGGAAGCAAATAAGATGAATCCCAAAATGACCTAGCTTATTGTGTGGAGAAAGTTTCCAGGCTATGATGCAAGGAAGAGAAGCCACACCTGAGCCTAGTAGACTCTCTGAGTTAAGTAAGGGGGGCCTAAAAGCATAGGAAGATTGAGGGGGTTGGATTTAATAGGACAGAGTGTCAGAGAAGAGAGTTGCAGAGAAAGAGCTCTGGAGAGCTGCTTCATGTTCTCCAAAAGTATCCAGTTGAATAGTGATCAGTGCATGTCCATGAGGAAACTACCCATGCTTGGTGAAGATCTAGTCAAAAGGATGTGAATGAAAAATGCACAGAGCTCAATTAGGGCCTACAATAATGCCCATTCCCAGCAGTCAGAGTGGAAAACCTCATAATTTATGGTTCATTGAGTAGAGTATTCAGAAGGGTATTGTCTAAGTAGTGAGGAAAATTCTCCCTGGACATAATGCTCCACTGGTTCTGCCTAACAATGCTTAAAAGCAATACCCAAGAGAATCAAACTATTTCTAATTTGACCACATCCCAGGAAAAAAAAGACAATTTATAAGATTATAGAAAAGTTTTGCAGCCAATAAGGTAAGAATTACAATATCTGGTATCCAATCATAAATTACCAGGCATTAGGAAAAAGAAAACAAAACAGTGTGGTACAAAATATAAAGAAGATAAAAATCAAAACGGACTCAGAATTAATAAAGATGATAGAATTAGTAGACAAGGATATTAAAATGGTTATCATAACTCTATTTAATGTGATCAAAAACTAGAGAATGAATGTATTAAGTAGAGGTATAGAAAATATTTTGAAAAAATTTTTAATGTTTATTATTTTGAAAGACAGAGAGACAGAGCATGAGCACGGGAGGGGCAGAGAGGGAAGGAGACACAGAATCTGAAGCAAGCTCCAGGCTCTGAGCTGTCAGCAAATAGCCTGATGTGGGGCTTGAACTCACAGACCTTGAGATCATGACCTGAACCGAAGTCAGATGCTTAACTGACTGAGCCACCCAGGTGCCCCCAAAATATTTTTAAAAACAACCAAATCAAACTTCTAGAGATGAAGCTTACATGTGTGAGATGAAAATACACAGGATATGGCAAGCAGCAGATTAGGCATTGCATAATAAAAGATTAGTACGCATGGAAACAAAGCAGTAGAAACTATTTAAAATGAAACAAAGAGAAAACAGTGCAAGGAAAAATGAGACCACTAATGAGCTCTGGGACAATTTTAGTAGGTCTAATATTGTGTAATTGGTGTAGCACAGAAATGTTGTTTGTAGAAATAATGGCCAAAATATTTCCAAACTTGATGAAAAATATAAGCAAATGGATCCAAGCAACTTTAAAAACAAGAAACATGGGGACACCTGGGTGGTTAAGTCAGTTAAGTATCTGACTCTTGATTTCAGCTCAGGTCATGATCTTGCAGTCGTGTGATTGAGCCCTGTGTCAGACTGAGTGCGGAGAGTGCAGCCTGCTTGGGATGCCCTCTCTCCCTCTCTCTTTGCCCCTACCCCACTCATGCTCTCTCTCTCTAAAAAATAAATAAATAAACTTGAACAAAAACAAGAAACATGAAGAAAACAATACCAAGTTCCATCATAATCAAATATTTTAAAACCAGTGATAAAGAGAATATACTAGGAGCACCAGGTGGATCAGTCAGTTAAGAGTCTGACTTCGGCTCAGGTCATGATCTCATGGTTCATGAGTTCGAGCTCATCGGGCTCTCTGCTGTCAGTACGTGTCCCCCCCTCTCTCTACCCCTCTTCTGCTCGTGTGCATGCTGTCTCTCTCTCTCTCTCACTCTCAAAAGTAAAATAAAACATTAAAAAAGAGAATATATTAAAAAACAGTAAGAGTAGAAAGACACATTAAATGCAAAGAACAAAGAAAAGCAGTTTTCTCCCCAGAAACAAAGCAAATGAGAGGACAGTGGGGTAACATCTTTAAAATTCTCAAGGACCAGAACTCAACTTAGAGTCTTCACCAGTGAAAACAACATCTTTGCAAGATAAAGGCACATAAAAACTTATTCAGACAGTTAAAGGTAAAAACATTTATTAGCAACACACCTACACTACAAGAAATGATGAAGTTTGTTAAGCAGACGAAAGTGACTCTGAATGGAGATCTGTATCCACACAAAGAAATGAGGAGCCCAGGAAATGGCAACTTTTTGGATACTAAAGATTTTTCTTATAATTTATATCTTTTGAAAAGATAATCAATCGCTTAAAGCAATAACAGTGTAATGTGGAGTGTATGTCATACGTAGGAATGAAATGTATGATGGAAATAGCATGAAGGCTGGGAGGGAGAAATGGAAGTATACTGTTGTAAGGTTATACTACATGGGAAGAGTAGACTATGATACGGTAAAGATGTATGTATGCTATACTATGAGCTATAAAATAATTACAAAAATAATGCTGCAGAGAGTTATAACTAATAAGAAAACATGGGGGTAAATAGAATCAATTAAAAAATACACAATTCAAAGACTTCTGGTCCAGGCAAAATGATATAGACTCTTTTGTCCCTCTTAGGTACAAATATAAACCCTGGAGACAATGTAAGAGGCAACCAAAGGAGAACTCTGAATGGCAGAAAAAGGAAGGCAACTGATTAGGGACCTCAGGGCTACAGGAAAAGTAGCATCGAGGTATCTTACAATCGTCCTGCCTAACAGAAGAAGTGGACTCAGGCTTGGCATTTTTCTGAACCACAACTTCAGGTAAGTAGCTTTAGGAAGGCTCATTCATCTCCTAGACTTAGTGAGAATCCTGCCAGCAACAATAGGCAAGCTCAGAACACCAACAAAGAAGATTAACTGAGAGCCCTGCTAATGATAAGTGTTCAGGGGAAGTGCTCACCTTCCTCACTGGGGACCCAAGCCTCCTTTCTCTAACCAAAGATGCTGGAAGGCATTAGCAAGGGAGATCCCACTGCAAAAAGTGGCTAGCCCAGGAGGCATTCTTATTCCTCTCTAAGCCAGAGACTCCCTCTCACCTTCCACCAAAGACACTGAGTGGCTGGGTGGCATTATGAAAGGGGACCCACCACAATAAGCCCTTGGTTTAGGAATTCTCCTTGTTCTCCTGGACAGGTAATTCCTTTCTCCCTGCCAGACACACTAGATAAACTATAGTGGGTTTGGGTAAACTCACCCCATCATTCTAAGCAGTACCAGTAGAAAACAGCAGACAAAATAGAACCTTATGGCTCTGAAAATTAAGTTGTCTTTGGAACCATAGATTACACAATCAGGCCAGGGCCTGTGTGCTAAACTTAAATATGGTGACTGCCTGCCATCATAAAAGATCTAAATAAGGCCCAGAGTCTGCTAACATAAAAGTCAAAATGTCCAAGATAAAAGAAAAAAATCACCTACATACAAAGCACCAGGATTTTAAGATAGTCGTCATAAAAATGCTTCACCAAAGTATTATAAATTCTCTGGAAACAAATGAAAAAATAAAAAATCTCAGCAAAAAAAAAAAAAAAAAAATTGGGGCGCCTGGGTGGCGCAGTCGGTTAAGCGTCCGACTTCAGCCAGGTCACGATCTCGCGGTCCGCGAGTTCGAGCCCCGCGTCAGGCTCTGGGCTGATGGCTCGGAGCCTGGAGCCTGTTTCCGATTCTGTGTATCCCTCTCTCTCTGCCCCTCCCCCGTTCATGCTCTGTCTCTCTCTGTCCCAAAAATAAATAAAAACGTTGAAAAAAAAAATTAAAAAAAAAATTAAAGTGATTAAAAAAAAAAGAGCCAAATGAAAAATGTAGAGCTAAATAATGCAAAAAGAGAAACAAAAACTAGTTGGACAAGATCAATAGTAGAGTGGATATGACGGAGAAGAAAAAGCAAGTATGACCAAAAGAGTATGCCACGAAATAATGGCTAAAAGTTGTGGCAAAAGAAATAAACCTACAGATTCAAGAAGTTGAGCAAACTGCAAACAGGATAAAGTAAAAAAAAAAAAAAATCCACATTAAGGGATATCATAATTAAATTTCGGAAAGCTAAAAACAAAGAAAAAAATCTTGAAAACAAGCAGAAAGAAACAAAACATTACCTACAAGGGAAATGCCAATTTGAATGACAGTTGATTTCTAATCTGAAAACATGGAGGCCAGAAAAAAGCAGCCCAACATTTTTCAAGTGTTGAAAGAAAAGAACTGTCAACCATGATTATTCTGTTGGAATGAAGGGGCAATAAAGATATTCTCAGATGAAGAAAAACTGAAATAATTTGTTACTAGCAGGCCTACCCTTAAGGAATAACTAAAGGAAGTTCTATAAACAAAAAGGAAATGATAAAAAAAAATTTGGAATCATCAGCAAGAACAATGGGAAGAACAGAAATAGATGGCCATACAATATACCATCCTTCTGTTCATGAATTTTAGAAATCAAATTCGGGGCGCCTGGGTGTCTCAGTTGGTTAGGCGGCCGACTTTGGCTCAGGTCATGATCTTGCGGTCCGTGAGCCCCGTGTCGGGCTCTGTGCTGACAGCTCGGAGCCAGGAGCCTGTTTCAGATTCTGTGTCACCCTCTCTCTGACCCTCCCCTGTTCATGCTCTGTCTCTCCCTGTCTCAAAAATAAATAAATGTTAAAAAAAAATTAAAAAAAAAGAAATCAAATTTGATGACTTGAACAAAAACTGTAACGTCATCTGATACTTAAGATAATAATATTTAAAAGCAAGGAAGCTCAAGAGACCTAAATTTTCTAAACTTCACTGGAAGTAGATAAAAATGTTGGCATGAATAGATGAGCATAACGTAGATATGTCATATATACTCAGAGCAACTAACAAGAAAGCTATACAGAAAGCACTAAAAAACACTATGAACAAATTAACAAGGAATTCTAAAGTTATATTGGATAAGAATCCAAAAGACCTTCCATGATATAGCTACTGTATGAACACATATGCCCAATTCAGACAATCAGAGAATTTTATGGCTGGAAGATGATTTAGTTCAGTGTTTCCTAATCATTAACATGTATTTTAATCGCTTGATAATCTTGTTGCAATGCAAATTATGATCGATTAGGTCTTGGGTGGGACCTAATATTCTGCTTTCCAAAAAGCTCTGATCCAAGAACCATGCTTTGAGTAGCAAGAATTTGTTCAATCCCTTTTTCTAACAGATGGAGAATAGATGGCCCTTCTCCTGGCTTTTTAGAGCATTGCAATGACTCTACTGGGCCTAAAGCCATTGGACCTGAGTTTTATTAATAATAAATAATGCCTCAAACTTTTATCACAGAGATCATTGGTCTGGCTTTGGTTGCTGCCTTTTCTGTGTCATAGTTTTTAATATTCCTTAGATTCTGAGACTGTATTGAAAAATCTTTTTCAATTAATATCCTTTTTTGCTGTAGCTATCCAGAGTTGGTTTCTGTTGCATGTGATCAAAAGAACCGTCACTAACAGAGTCTGTATGTTGGACTTGAGTGCAAAGAAACATACCGTATTTGCAGCAGAAGAACATGAATTTTACCCCTTGGAGTATCACAATTGAAACATGTTCTTAAAAGTTTACACAAGCCCACTGGTGACTGAAAAATTTGTCTCTAGCATAATCTTCCACCTCATCTTCCAGGCTCCTATCCAACTTCTTACTTGATCTCCCCATTTGAATATCTAATAAACATCTCAAACTTACTATGTCCAGAACAAAACCTAATCGTCTGCAGTAAACGGCACCAGCTTTCATGTAGTTGTTAAGATAAAACCCTAGAAATCATCCCTGGTTTCTCTTTTTCCTTTCCCCAATCCAATTGCTCAGGTAGTTCTGTCAGTTTTACCTTAAAAATATAGGCAGAATCCAACCACTCACCATCTGAACAACTTTATCCTCCTCGAAGCCATCCTTCTCTCTCTTGGAAAACTGCAATAGCCTCCTAATTATACTTCCTGCTTCTACTCTAGCTTTGCCAAATGGCAGCCAGAGTGATTATTTTAAAATGTAAACAGGATCATGTTACTTTCATGCTCAAAACCTGTCAGTAGCTTGTCATCACAACGAAAATAAAATCCAAATACCCTATCATGATATAAGGCCCTATGTGATCTGACCCTTGATTGAAACTCTCTCTTCAGTTTTGTCCACTCTCTCCTTGCACATCTTGTCCAGCCATGCTGGTCACCTTGTTATCTCTCCAACTGAAGAAGAGGTCTCAGAGGGCAGGGATTTCTTCTCTTTTACTCACTGTTGTATTTCCAGAGCCTAGAGTAATGCCTGACACAGAGTAGATTTCAATGAATAGTTCTTAAATAAATGAGTAAATTTTTAAAATACTGAATCAAAAAGGAAACAAAGAAAAAGGGACAAAGGAGGAAGAAGTAGATGGGACAAATAAAAATAAATAGTGAGATGGTAGACATAATTTAACAATATCTGTAATTACATTAAAACACAATGGCCTAACACTCCAATTAAAAGGCAGAAATTGTTGGATGGAGAAACAAAACAAAACACAACAACAACAACAAAAAAAAAACAAAAATACAAACAAAAAATAAGAATCACTACATACTGCATGAAAGAAATACAGTTTAACTATAAAGACACAATTATGTTAAAAGTAATAGTATGGAAAAAGATATATCACACTAACACTAATCATAAGAAAGTTTCAATGGCTATATTAATATCAGCCAAAGCATTTTTAAAGTAAAGGATATTAGTAGTGATATAGAAGGTCATTTCATAATGATAACAGGGTCAATTCATTATAGAATACACCCATTGTAAGTATTAATCCATTTAATAACAGAATTTCAAATTATAGGAAAAAAACCTGATAGAACTGCAAAGATAAATAGACAAATCTTGTGAATGGATAAAGAAGATGTGGCATATATATATATATATATATATACAGTGGAATATTACTCGGCAATCAAAAAGAATGAAATCTTGCCATTTGCAATGACATGGATGGAACTAGAGTGTATTATGCCAAGCGAAATGAGTCAGTCAGAGAAAGACAAATATCATATGAATTCACTCATATGTGGAATTTAAGATACAAAATAGATGAACATAAGGGAAGGGAAGCAAAAATAATATAAAGCAGGAAGAGGGACAAAGTATAAGAGACTCTTAAATATAGAGAACAAACTGAGGGTTGCTGGAGGGGTTGTGGGTGGGGGGGATGGGCTAAATGGGCATGGGGCATAAAGGAGAACATTTATTGATATGAGCACTGGGTGTTATATGTAAGGGATGACTCACTGGATTCTACTTCTAAAATCATTATTGCACTATATGATAACAACTTGGGATATAAATTTTTAAAAAATATGAAAAAATAGACAAATCTTGAGGAGTGTACATAAACAGAACCGTACATATATGGTCAATGAAGTTTTGACAAGATTGCAAAAGCAATTCAGTGAAAACAAGGATAGTCTTTCAAACTAATTTTACTGGAGCAATTGGACAACCATATGTGCAAAAATGAACAAGTTCACATCTTGCATCATTTACAAAAATCAACACTAAATGGATCATATAACCTAAATATAAAACATAAAAACATGGAACTTCTATAACAAAACTATTATATTCATAGAAGAAAATCTTTGTGATGTTTGGTCAGGCAAAAATTTCTTACATATGATATCAAAAATGTAATCCATACAAGAAAGTAGTTTGAAAAATTAGATTTCATAAACTTAAGAACTCTGCTTTTTAATGTTTATTTATTTTTGAGAAAGAGAGAGAGAGAGAGCAAACAGGGGAAGGGAAGAGACAGAAGGAGACACAGAGTCTGAAGTAGGCTCCAGGCTCCAAGCTGTCTGCACAGAGTCTGATGTGGGGCTTGAACTCACAAACTGTGAGATTATGACCTCACCCAAAGTTGGATGCTTAACCAACTAAGCCACTCAGGCACCCCGTTAGAGCTCTGGTCTTTAAAAGAGCTGCAAAGAGAATGCAAAGACAGCCATCGATAGGAAAAATATTTGTAAATCACAAATCAGCTAAGGAACTTATATTTGGAATATAAGAAGCTTCAAGACTCAATGATAAGAGGATAAAATGCCAAAAACAAAATGAAGAAAAATTGTGAATAGGCATTTCACTAAAGGAGATATATGGGTGGTAGGTAACCTCATGGAAATATGCTGAACATAAGGAAATGAAAATTAAAACCACAATGACATTTCACAACACACTGATTAGCATGTCCAAAAGTAAAGAGACTGATGATACCAATGTTGACAAAGACGTGGAGCAATTGGAGCTCTCAATTCTGCTGGTGGGAATGTAGGTGCATACAACACTTTTGGAAAAAAATCTGTCAGTTTCCTAAGAAGTTAAAGATATACTTACTCTAGATGATTCAGCCACTCCTAGAAATGAAAATATATGTCAGACAAAGATTTATACACAAATGTTCCTAGAGCTTTATTTGTAATAATCTCAAACTAGAAACAACTGCAATGTTCAACAGGTTAATGAATAAATAAACTCTAGAATCTCCATGAAATCAAATACTGCTCAGCAATAAAAAAATAGATGATCAATATTTGTAAGAACATGGATAAAACTCAATATAATTATGCCGAAATACTTATGTTGGACAAAATAGACTTTAAAGCAAAGATTTTTAATGGAGACAAGGAAGGAGACTACATAATAATAGAGGGTACAATCCAACAAGAAGATATAACAATTGTAAATATTTATGCACCCAATATGAAGCACTCAAATGCATAAAACAGTTAATAACAAGCATAAAGGAACCAATCTATAACAATACAATAATAAAAGGGGATTTAACACCCCATTTATACCCATGGACAGATCATCCAAACAAAATCAAGAAGGAAACAGTGGCTTTGAATGACACACTGGACCAGATGGATTTAACATATATTCAGAACATTCCACCCCAAAGAACATTCTCCAAAATAGATTAGATATTGGTCTCAATAAATTCAAAAAATTGAAGTTATACCATGCATCTTTTCTGATGGCAAGGCTATGAAACTAGAAATCAACTACAAATAAAAATCAAGAAAAGGCACAAATTCCTGGAGGTTAAATATGCTACTAAACAATGAATGGGTCAGCCAAGAAATCAAAGAAGAAAAAAAAATTACATGTAAACAAATGGAAATGAAAACACAGTGATCCAAAATCTTTGGGATGCAGCACAAGCTGTTCTTATTTTTTTTTTTTTAACGTTTATTTATTTTTGAGAGAGAGAGGGGGTGGGGGAGAAGCAGAGAGAGAGACACACAGAATCTGAAGCAGGCTCCAGGCTCTGAGCTGTCAGCACAGAGCCCAACACAGGGCTCGAACTCATGAACTGTGAGATCATGACCTGGGCCAAAGTTGGACCCTTAACCAACTGACCCACCCAGGCGTCCCAGCATAAGCTGTTCTAAGAGGGAAGTTTATGCCAATACAGGTCTACCTCAGGAAGCATGAAAAGTCACAAATAAACAACCTAATTTTATATCTAAAGGAAATAAAAAGAACAAATGAAATCCCAAACAAGCAGAAGGAATAAAATAAAGATTAGAGCAGAAATAAATGATATAGAAACTGAAATAAAACAAACAAAAAGAAAACAAAACAAAAAAAATAAAATAAAAAACCCAAAAAACCCAAAGAAACAAAAAACAACAATGGCAACAATAACAAAAAAACAAAACAAAACAAAAAAACCCCCAAAACCCAATAGAACAGATCGATGAAACTAGGAGCTGGTTATTTGAAAAGATCGATAAAATTTATAAATCTCTAGCCAGGCTCATAAAAAAAAAGAAAGAAAAAGAAAAAGAAAAAGAGGACTAAAAGTCACAAATGAGAGGAGAAAGAACAACCAATACCACAGAAATACAAACAATTGTAAGAGAATATTATAAAAAATTATAAGCCAATGATTTGGACAACTTAGAAGAAATGGGTAAATTCCTAGAAACAAAAAAACCAACCAAAACTGAAGGAGGGAGAAATAGAAACTTTGAACAGACTGATTACTAGTGATGAAACTGAATAAGTACCAAAAACTCCCAACAAACAGAAGTCCAGGACTAGACAGCTTCAAAGGTAAATTCTACCAAACATTTAAAGAAGAGTTAATAGCTAGTCTCAAACTACTCCAAAAAAATAGAAGGGGAAGAAAAACTTCCAAATTTATTCTATGAGGACAGAATTACATTGACACCAAAACCAAATAAAGACACCACAAAAAAAGAGAACTACAGGTCAATATCTCTGATGAACATATATGCAAAAATCCTCAACAAAATACTAGCAAACTGAGTCCAACAATACATTAAGTAAACTCATTCACCATGATCAAGTGGGATTTATTCCTGAGCTGTAAGGATGATTCAATATTTGCAAATCAATCAAGGTGATACATGACATCATTATGAGAAAGGGTAAAAGCCATATGATCATTTCCAAAGATCAGATAAAAAGCATCCGACAGAGTACATCATCCATTCATGATCCCCAACAAAGTAGGTTTATAGGGAATATACCTCAACATAATAAAGACCTTATATGAAAACCCACAGCAAACATCATACTAAGAAACAAGACAAGGATGTAAATTCCCAACAATTTTATTCAATATAATACTGGAAACCCTGACCACAGCAATCAAACAACAAAAAGAAACAAAAGGCATCCAAATTAGTAAAGAAGAAGTAAAACTTTCACTATATGCAGACTCCACCAAAACCTACCAAGGACTGATATAAAACCCTAAAGACTCTGCCAAAAAACTACTAGAACTGATAAATGAATTTGGTACAGTCATAGGATACAAAATCAGTGTACAGAAATCTGTTGCAGTTTTATACTCTAATAATGAAGCAGCAGAAAGAGAAATTAAGAAGACAATCCCATTTACAATTGCACCAGAAAGTAATATGTAGGAATAAACTTAGTCCAAGAGGTGAAAGACCTGTACTCTGAAAACTATAAAACATTGATGAAAGAAATTGAAGATGACACACAGAAATGGGAAGACATTCCATACTAATAGATTGGAAAAACAAATATTGTTAAAATTTCTATACTATCCAAAGCACTCTGCAGATTTAATGCAATCCCTACCAAAATACTAACATCATTTTCACAAAACTGTAACAAACAATCCTGAAATTTGTATGGAACCACAAAAGACCCCAAATAGCCAAAGCAACTTTGACAAAGAAAAACAAAGCTGGAGGCATCACAATTCCAGACTTCAAGTTATATTATAAAGCTATAGTAATCAAAACAGTATATTTCTGGCACAAAAAAAAAGGACACATAAGTCAATAGAACAGAATAGAAAACTCAGAAATAAACCCACATTGATCTTCGACAAAGCAGGGAAGAATATCCAATGGGGAAATGATAGTCTCTTCGACAAATGGTGCTAGGAAAACTGTACAGCTACATGCAAAAAAAAAGAAACTGGACCACTTTCTTACATCATACACAGAAATAAATTCAAAATGGATTAAAGATATAAATGTGAAACCTAGAAATCATAAGAATCATAAAAAATAAGCAGTAACTTCTTTGACATCAACAGTAGCAACATTTTCCTAGATATGTCTCCTGAGGCAAAAGAAATTAAAACAAAAATAAACTATTTGTACTACATCAAAATAAAAGCCTTCTTCACAGCAAAGAAAACAATCAAAACTGAATGGGAGAAGATACTTACAAATGACATATCCAGTAAAGGGTTATATCCAAAATATACAAAGAACTGACACAACTCAACACCCAAAGAAACAAATAATCCAATTGAAAATGGGCAGAAGACATGAACAAATATTTCTCCAAAGACATCCAGATGGCCAATGGACACAAGAAAAGATGGTCAACATCACTCATCATCAAAGAAATTCAAATCAACACCATAATGAGATATCACTCACACCTGTCAGAATGAGCAAAATCAAAAAACACAAGAAATAACAAGTGTTGGTGAGAATATAGAGAAAAAAGAACACTCATGCACTGTTGGTGAGAATGCAAACTGGTGCAGCCACTGTGGAAAACAGTAGGGAGATTCCTCAAAAAGTTAAAAATAGAACTTCCCTATGATTTAGTAATCACACTACTGGGTATTTACCCAAAACATACAAAAACACTGGCACATCTGGGTGGCTCCGTTGGTTAAGTGTCCCACTTTGGCTCAGGTCATGATCTCATGGTTCATGAGTTTGAGCCTGCACTGGACTTCATGCTGTCAGCATAGAGCCTACTTTGGATCCTTGGTCTCTCCCTCTCTCTGTCCCTCCTCTCTCTCTCTCAAAAATAAACAAACAGTAGGGGCGCCTGGGTGGTGCAGTCGGTTAAGCGTCTGACTTCAGCCAGGTCACGATCTCGCGGTCCGTGAGTTCGAGCCCCGCGTCGGGCTCTGGGCTGATGGCTCAGAGCCTGGAGCCTGTTTCCGATTCTGTGTCTCCCTCTCTCTCTGCCCCTCCCCCGTTCATGCTCTGTCTCTCTCTGTCCCAAAAATAAATAAACGTTGAAACAAAAAATTAAAAAAAAAAAATAAACAAACAGTAAAAAAAAAACAAAACACTAATTCAAAAGGACACATGCACCCCAATGTTTATTACAGCATTATTTACAATAGCCAAATTATGGAAAGCCCAAGTATCCATTGATAGGTGAATGGATAAAGAAGAAGTGATATATATATATACATATATATATGTATATATATATGAATAAGTGGAATATTACATATATATATATGAAGACGTGGAATATATATATATGGAATATTATATATATAATGGATTATTCAGCCACAAAAAAGAATGAAATTTTGCCATTTGCAACCATGTGGATGGAGCTAGAGAGAATTATGCTACGTGAAAAGATAAACACTATATGATTTCATTCATATGTGGAATTTAAGAAACAAAACAAATGTGCAAAGGAAAAAAAAGAGAAAGAAAGAGAGAGTCAAACCAAGAAACAGACTCTCAATTATAAAGAACAAACTGATGATTACCAGAGGGAGGTGGGTAGGGGATGGTGAAACAGGTGAAGAAAATTAAGGGTACACTTAGCATTATGAGCACTGAGTAATGTATGGAATCGTTGAATCACTATATACACCTGAAACAAATATCACACTGTATGTTAACTACACTGGAATTAAAGATTTTTATTTATTTGTTTATTTTATTTTTTAACGTTTATTTATTTTTGAGACAGAGAGAGACAGAGCATGAACGGGGGAGGGGCAGAGAGAGAGGGAGACAGAGAATCGGAAGCAGGCTCCAGGCTCTGAGCCATCAGCCCAGAGCCGGACGCGGGGCTCGAACTCACGGACCGCGAGATCATGACCTGAGCTGAAGTCGGACACTTAACAGACTGAGCCACCCAGGGGCCCCAAGATTTTTTAAATCTTAATTAAAAAAACAGTGACTATTGCTTGTTAAGTAAAACAAATACTAAGGCACTAGAGACAGAAGAAATCTAAGAGTCCTTACCTTCTGGTAGTTGAGGTCTTCTCACTTGATTTCATAATATGGTTCTTATTTATTTATTTATTTATTTAGAGTGTGTGTGAGCAGGGCAGGGGCAGAGAGAGAGGGAGAGGGGGAAAGAATCTTAAGCAGGCGCCACCCTCAGTGTGAAGTTCAACATGGGGCTCAATCTCACCACCTTGAGATCATGACCTGAGGCCGAAATTGAGTTGGAGGCTCAACCAACTGAGAGTCACCCAGGTGCTCCCATAATATTGTTCTTTATTAAAATTCAGACAATTCTGATACTGTGTTTCTCAAAATCAACAGAAAAATACATTGTTAATAATCAATGAGGGTATACTTCAGATGTCTTAAGACACATGGTGGTCTTCATGGATTCAAATCCAACATTTCTAGTAATGAGTTTCTCATGGAAATAGAAAAAACAATTATTCTGAGTGAAAAAAGCTCGATGAAAAAGAGTTCATACTATGTAATTGTATTTATATAAAATTCTAGAAAATATGGGCAATTCTATAGTGAAATAAAGCAGATCAGTGTTTGCCTGGGAATTGGAATGGGGATGGAGGAGGGGTAGGACAGGAAGAAGGGATGACAAAGGAACATGAGGAATTTATCTGGGTCATGGATACGTTCATTACCTTGATTGTGGTGATGATGGGTATTACATAAATCAAAACTTATCAAATTGTGCACTTTAATTATGTGCAGTTTATTATATGTCAGTTATACCTCAATATATATCTCCCCCCCAAAAAATAGTGTTTGACTGATTTGAGTGTTTCATATGCTACCATTTGTCCTATAAAATACAAGTCTTTTTATTTTTTTTAAGGCTGTGTGTCTTTAACTACAATGCAATTATATATTCGAGATCTTAGGAATTCTGTAATAATTTTTTTTAGGTGAAGAAACTAGACTGGATGGGTAAGGATGTGCTCCAAATTACATAAGAATGCAGGGTGTCTAAACTAGACCACAAAATCAAAGTTGGGGTTTTGTGCCACCCATAAGGCTAAGTCACAGTGACATTTTAATAAATGGCCAAAATACTGCATTCATGCGGTCTGAAACTTGACTGGCTAATAGTAAATCTGCTGGTTGAAAAATTTAAACAATTTCAAATCATTGTTGAGTATAGCACAAAAATAACTAATAGTTTCATCTGACCATAAATCTCAGTCAAAATATTGTGGTATGCACTGTAGCCCATATTGATGGCTTTAAATGGAATGCGTTTAATATAGTTAGTATTTGCTTCTATGTAAATTAGAAAAAGGTATACTTTCCTCAGGATTTTTTACCTTCCACTCACAGAAAATTGTCATAATATGCTGTTTTTGGTTTGTTTCAGATCAAAAGACTTTAATTCCATCTGCTGGAGAATGGTCGTAATAAATACCACGACTTTTCCAATGTGAATGGCACCCTACAGAGTTTTGCAACGATTGAGGCCCAGATGTACATTTATCAGAAAAGAGAATTTACCACTAAGTTATTAGAAGTAGCATTGTTCTAATTTCAAACAAGGTGTTTAAGTATTATTAACTTTGAACTTTTAATCTTGCTCAACTGGTAAACAGAAATGTATTCTCCCGCAGAGGTGTCTAAGTAACTTTTAAACTCATTTTATTGACTTGACATCTTTTGGACATTTGGGAGTCAGGGGCAAGACTTATCTTCATCTTTAGGAAAAAGTGCTGTGTCTTTTATAAGTTGAGTATGTAAATAAGCAGGCTCAGTTATATTTTAGAAGAAATTTTTTTTGCAGTAACACTCTTTCTAGTTTAAGATGACTAAGGATGAGGTAATCATGGCTCAGCAACATGTTTCAGTTAAGACAGCACTCAAGAGAATTTCATTTGCTTTCCAGCCCCACAGTTGGGCCAAGAAAAGTAATTACAGTGATTAATAATAATATTTGATTTTCAAGTCCCCAAGCCCACTCCTCAGAGCTGGTATTATCTGGGGGCAGAGAAACAAATTGCAGGAAGGAAATGAGAAGTATGTCCTACCATTTGAATTCTTGAGCATTACGCAGTCCCAATGCTGCCATTGCATACCCGGCTTGTGTCACCCCATGAATTTTTATACAGGATTTTCAGCATCTTGTTTTCCTGGTCACCCTAGAACTGAGGGCAGAGCAGAGGTGATGTTTTCACTCTTTAGGGATGCATTTTAATTAATGCCTCTTTGAGGAGCCTCTCCTCCTGTTTGGAAGTGCTGTTAGGAAATTTGCAAGTGGTGATGGAGAGCAGATTTAAAAGAATCAGGGCCTCTGCTTTGAAAACCAAAAAATGAAACACAACAAAAATAACACATCTTTTGTCCTTAAAAGGCCTTATGTTCTCATCTCTGACAGGATTCTGATGGCCAACACAAGGACAGTTCTAAGATACCCAAGGTTTAATATAAACAAATAAATGAAAAGAGAGAGAGGGAGAAAAGAAAAGAAAAAAAAAAAAAAAACAAAAAAACGTGCCCAGGGCAGGGCTGGGTTTCAAGACTCCAGTAGCCTTCAGCTCAGCCACTACCAGGAGGAGTTGCTATGGGAACCATTGCAAAAGATTAAATATATCAAGAGTACATGATTGTGAGAAATGGGTGGGAAAGAGAATTATATTAATGTTGAAATGATGGTTCTTCTATTTGTGGGGTTTTCACATTTTTTTTTCTAAATTGCATACAAAATCTCCTTCACAAACAGAACTCATTAACAAATAAGTCTTTGCTGTATGCTAAACAGAGAGACAATGGAATGTTCATATTTCATCATGAAAATTAAAGGGCTGTGATTTTTTGCAGTGCTTGTTTGTTTTCTAAGCCTAGAATCGCTTTTGGAGTAAACTCTGCCTTTTTGCCTTGCCTGCTACAGTAATCTTATAGGGGTGCATTGGCAGAGTGGTCTGGAGCAGGGCAATGTGGGGTTCCTCGCTCTTTTCCTCCCATCCTGTTGTACATCACATATACCATATTTATTTTGTCCCTAGGATCTGGAAAAAAAAAATTAACCTTCTTGCTTATTGCAATTCTCCTTAGAAAAAAATTGTCAGGAGGGTTGAGGCTGGGAAGGTAAATCCCTTAAGAAGATTCTTTAAAAAGGTGTAAATGCTGTGACTTGAATTCAGTATTCACAACATTCAGAATCTCTCAAGAGAAGCTTTTTTCTTCTTATTATTATTGTGAAATTTTCTCAGTCTGTGAGAAGTCAGTTGTTGAATCTCACCTGGTAAGTGGGGATAGCTGGATCAGAAAGTTTCAGGAAGTGACTCCTGATCACGCAAAACAGAACTGAAACTCTGAGGGCACCTGGGTTGTTCAGTCTGTTAAGCATCTGACTTCAGCTCAGGTCATGATTTCATGGTTCGTGGGTTCAAGTCCCACGTCAGGCTCTGTGCTGACAGCTCAGACCCTGGAGCCTGCTTCGGATTCTGTGTCTCCCTCTTTCCCTGCCTTTCCCCTGTTTGCTCTCTTTCTTTGTCTCTCTCAAAAATAAATAAACATAAAAAAAGAACTGAAATTCTGCATGGTCCATTCGTTGTTTTACCCTTAACCACACTGCCACATGCCCTGTTGGAAGAACTTATTTATTTTAAGAAGTAGGATTCGAATTAGAAAAATCTATTGTTTCTTAATTTTAAATCAACCATTCAGATGAGGTAGGTTTCTAAAGAATTATGGGAAAGTACTTCTCTCTTTTGCAATTATGTAAGGTCATGTTTCAAAGCAAATCTCTGCCAGGAACATATTGCACTTTTTGGTTTACTTTGCCTTTCCCACAGCACAGAACTGCACCCTTTATTATTATTGTCACAGTTGACTGAGGAAGAGCTGTATGTCCAATAAGATGATGCTCTCCAAATATTTATTCTATACAGAAATATTGTTTTTTAGAGAAATAGTCTAACCACAAGAAATTTATTTTTATTTTTTAAAATTATTTTTAAAAACTGTAATATCTATCACATATAGATGTATCTAACTTGATATTTTTAAAATTAAAAAGTAGGCTATGTGTTCATGCTTTTTCAAATGTGGCCTCACTTTATTTCAAGTCCGTAAATTTCTTACTTTAGAAATAATTAACAACTGGGGCACCTGGGTGGCTCAGTCAGTTAAGTGTCTGACTTCGGCTTAGGTCATGATCTCATGGTTCATGGGTTTGAGCCCCGCATCAGGCTCTGTGCTGACAGCTCAGAGCCTGGAGCCTGGTTCAGATCTGTGTCTCCCTGTCTCTCTGCCCCTCCCCTGCTCAAACTCTGTCTCTCAAAAATGAATAAACATTAAGAAATTTAAAAAAAAATAACAACTAGGATAAGGAAGAAGGAACATTGTAACCAGGAGGGAGCACAAGACCTAAGGTTGTGGCAGCACCTCAAGGTTGGGTCTCCAGTATGGACTGGACCCTGGGGGCACCCCCAAGGAGCCGCAAGTCTCCACAGCCCAATGCTGCTTTTTGGCTATTTTAGAAATATAGTAGTGGTAGGGGCAGACATCAAAGACTGGATTTTAAAAGGCTAGAGATGGTCTCCTGAATGGGAGATAAGGTAAAGTGTCTTTGGAAGATTTGCATGGAAAACATGAATAAAGACATTTTTTTGGGTAAAAAAAAAAAAATCAACTTTTCTCCTGTCAATCAGTAAATAACAAGAAACAAAAGCAAGCAGTACCATATAGAAGAAAGACTCCTAGTGGCCATTTGTTTCTCAAACAAAACCATGTTGACCGTCTTCTTTTGAAGCAACTCCAGAACATCAACTTTCACCTGAATAAAAGCTATTCATATTTACAGACTGCGTGGCTCCCTAGCTTAGGGGTGCCTCAAACAAATGCCTCATCTTACCTGCGGTTTGGGAGGTGGCAGAAAGTGAAGCGACATTGGCTAACTGATATCCCCTTTCTTTAATGGCTGAGGATCTTCGAGGGCTGTGGCCAGGGCCGCAGTGCTGTCCAAGTCAGGAGTTCTCTCTTGTCCTTCTTTCATGAAACATTTTTGTCTTTCCAGCACTAGAAACATGCCCATACTTATTTTAAGATGATGAGAGTTTGGTAATTAAATTAATCCTACCACTACCCTTTGCTGTAGGGCTCTGACAGGAGCATATTAAATGTACACACCTTGTTCCTTTTATAGATTTGCTCAGAATGATGTCACTGTGGAAGGAAATCAAATGCAGAGTCATATTTTAACGCATTTAAAACGAGAGGTTTACATTCCACAAGCTTATGTTTCATTTGTGGGTATTTTCCTCCTAAAGTGCTGTCAATTGCCACTTCGTTTGATTCTTTTCAAATGCAGCTTGGCGGTAGTGCTGACCACATCAATTTCATATTCTCTTTTGTCTGACTCAAGGATATCAGACACTGCTTCATCTTAATGAGGCCTAGTTCTCCTCCTATTACCAGGCTATTTTCCTCTGATAAATCACAGTGTCCTGTGGTGTCATTGCACCTGTAATAGCAGGCAGGTGAAGAGTGAATGATGCTCCTGAGCGCCCGTGCCTCTTTCCTAACTGAGCTATAGCTCCCATGCTGAAGCTGCCTGGTCTCAAGTTCTTGAGCAAATTCCTAACCTGTGGATTTCCCTGTGTCACGACTAGGCTTGCCCTCACAGATGCTCTGATTGGTGGTGTGAAACAAGGCTTCCTTAAGAGAATACTATGCGTGGTTCACTTGAAAGGTTTTCTGTTTCCTGGGAAGGGTCACATAGGAAAGCTTTTCTCTTTGGTTTTTAAGGAGTGAAAAGGCTGGTCATAAAGTCTGTTTTCCCCCGAAAGGATTAAGTCAAATAAATGAAAAATAATGAAAAAAAAAAGAAAAAAAACAAAACAACCCTTACTTTCCTGCGTAATGAAGCCAAGAGAAAATTCTGACATGATTCATTCACTTGTTCAGTCATTCATTCAATATTAATTGATCTCCAACTTTGAGAAACACATTGTTCTAATCGATATGAGGGATACACAGTTGACTGGCCTTGAACATGAGGTGGGATCTGAGAGAGATCTCACAAGAGGAAACAGTTCAAGCATTGAAAAAGCTCTGGGAAAGTGCAGAATTTGCAAGGGGCAAGGATGTTTGTAAAAGCAGGTTGAGATCCAAAGATATCACAACTTATTTCGGTAGGAAAAAGAAAGTAACACTTTCTTTTTAATGTTCATTTATTTATTTTTTTAAAAAAAATTTTTTTTTCAACGTTTATTTATTTTTGGGACAGAGAGAGACAGAGCATGAACGGGGGAGGGGCAGAGAGAGAGAGGGAGACACAGAATCAGAAACAGGCTCCGAGCCATCAGCCCAGAGCCTGACGCGGGGCTCGAACTCACGGAGTGCGAGATCGTGACCTGGCTGAAGTCGGACGCTTAACCGACTGCGCCACCCAGGCGCCCCAATGTTCATTTATTTATTATTATTTTTTTTTTAATTTTTTTTTTCAACGTTTATTTATTTTTGGGACAGAGAGAGACAGAGCATGAACGGGGGAGGGGCAGAGAGAGAGGGAGACACAGAATCGGAAACAGGCTCCAGGCTCTGAGCCATCAGCCCAGAGCCCGATGCGGGGCTCGAACTCCCGGACCGCGAGATCGTGACCTGGCTGAAGTCGGACGCTTAACCGACTGCGCCACCCAGGCGCCCCAATGTTCATTTATTTTTAAGAGAGAGAGAGAGTGGGGGAAGGGCAGAGAGAAGGGGACAGATGATTCAAAGCAGACTCTGTGCTGACAGCAGAGAGCCTGATGTGGGGCTCGAACTCATGAACCATGAATTCATGACCTGAGCTGCACTCAGATGCTAAACCAGCTGAGTCACCCAGGTGCCCCCAAAACAACACTTTTAAAGTCAGAGGTATGCTTTAGGAATCTAAAACTTTATTCTATCTAAACTATTCCAACTTGTCCTGAGATATCTTCCCAAGGTGTTTCTGGACTGAAGGAGATTGAGAAATGATGATGACCAGCCAAGGTCAGTGAGAAGGGAGAAGCTTTGTGTAGACTGACACATGGGATTGAGATTTGAGAAATACCATTAAAGAGGATTTTTAAAAAGTTCCCTAAGTGGAATGCAGGAGGAGGATTGTGTGATATTGTTCAACATTTTTCAAAGGCTTGTTTTTGAGACAATAGTATTTCAGGAAAACTGCCTGAAGGATGTGCAGCCCGTTCATTTTGTTAAATGCACAAAATGTTCTTCATTGATAAAGCCAGATGAGGGTACCCTGATTTTCTGGAACGCATTATGCTACCATCTCATGCCATTCTCTGCTGAGTTCTTCTCTAGGGTTGAGCCATTGGCCTACACTGAGGAATGTATAAAACTCAAGTTTTTAAAAAGTCATAAATATATGGTGGAGGAAAGTTATTGAGAAAATTATACAGTATTTTCCCTGCACTGTCCCATGTAAAAAATTTTCACTCAAGTCTTACTAGTACCAATACCAGGACCAACTATACTTTTCCCGAGCAACTGCTTTTTTTGAAAATAGTTTCAAAGAGTGTTTCTTTCTCTGGATTGGCTGCTAGAAAGTGCAGATCCCAATATGCAGACTTCTAGTGAAGTGTACTTACGGCAATTATTTTTTTTTCTTTTTCCTCATGTTCTCGGCTTCATTTTAAAAGTATTGTATGTGCTTACGTAAATCACATCAAATCATTTTAAGGGTAAGAAGTGACATAAATAACAACTAAAATATGAATTACAGAAAACACAATCTTCCAAAATATTCTAGGCTAAGAGTTGAACTGTCTCCCTTTCCCCTCCCCCCCACCCAAGGGTTGAAGCTCTGAGTCATAGAATCTTTGATTTACTGGAATCTGTAGCAGAAAAACAGTATTTAAGAAAACTTCTAGACTTGTAGAGGGCCAGATACGTTCCGAGTTCATATTGTCTTTTGGCATTGTCTTATGTGACCAGTGTCCAGATAGTTATTTAAAGAAAGTTCCCAAACATAAATATCAACTAGGGAAGAAAGGATTTGGCAACTTTGGAACTTAGGAATTCCAAACAAAAATGAGGATAGAACATTATGTTCTTAAATTTTCTGATGCAGAATCTCTGGTGATCAAGAGCGACAAAAATTTACAAATTTGGAAAAAATGTGTCTCTTTTCTCACACACAGAAAGACATACTAACGTACAAGAGAATAGGTCCACATTATATATATTTAAACTAATTTTTGTTTTTTAGGTCAATTTGGTCAAAACTTTGCATACCCAATTTCTCTTAGAAAATATATGTATTAATCCCAGAGTCAGATACATCTGTAAATAGTTGAAAATCAAACAGTTCATGCCACTTACACTGCCAAAGTGACACCCCATTTAAATTTTTCATAAATGTTTTCCAGATTTGCAAATCCTCTTTGATGTTTTAAATTTAATGAACAAGTGCTGAAATGGTTTTACAGTGGAAGTGAGGCTTTTCAACCAATAGCTGAAGTGGCTGTTTTGCTCAGATCACCCGGGGACACAGTTTTTAGATGGCCAAACGGAATATACCTGTCTGGGAGTCATTGACTTTTTCAGTTGAAAGTATTGTGTATATCCCTGCAATTTCCCTTTGAGAGCGCCTCATTCCATCACCACCAAATCAAGTCCAACACCAAAGAAAGCCAATGCGTTGAGCAATCTCAGCTCTCTTTCCGGAGCTAATGTGATTCTTGGTTCTCTTGACAGGTGTGCAGAAGTCTCCAAGGGCTTTTAATAGGCCTAGATATAAACCATTGCTTGCAAAGAAGGGGAGAAAAATCTCTGGTATAACATGCAGGGATATCTTGATTTGTCTTAAAGACTGAGAACACGAAGAAACAATAACAGAATAACAACGGGCTTCCATTAATTTATAGAAGTGTTCAAAAAGCTGTGTGTATATTTGAACCAAACTTTTCCCAATAGGACCCTGATGATAGAGATGGTTCCATTAGAGAGAGCCAACACCTGGTAGTGAACCCTCTCCCCTGGTTCGTGGGAACATGGGCTCTACTGGACAGATTTGATGCTTCTCACCTGTAAGCAAGTCAACATTATTTTCTACCAGGACACCTAACCGAATATGTCTTTGCACTGCCTGCTAAAGGAACATGGAGACTGAGTTTCCTGTAATATTTCAGTCTTGAATATCAATAAAGCTGTTTTTAAAAAAAAATTTAACGTTTATTTATTTTTGAGAGAAAGACAATGTGTGAGTTGGGGAGGGACAGAGAGAGAGGGAGACACGGAATACAAAGCAGGCTCTAGGCTATCAGCACAGAGCCCGATGCAGGGCTTGAACTCACGAACCATGAGATCATGACCTGAGCTGGAGTCGAACACTTAACTGACTGAGCCACCCAGGTGCCCCTCAATCCAGCTGTTTTACAGAAATGTGTCTATCTATAGTACCAGAAGTGTTGGCACCACTTGGTAGTTTGTTAGACATGCAAATTAACTGGCCTCAGCCCAGACCTACTAAATCAGTCTCTGGGGCTTGAGGCCCTTCTGCCCCACCACTGCCCCATGTGTGATCACAGGTGATTCCAAAGGATGTTGAGCACTGACCAGAAGCCGCCTTTTGCTCCCTGTGCTCTTTAAACCTTTGGTTTGGTCTCTGCTGGTGCCTTGCTTCTAGCTGTTCTCTACATGGAACCCTCATTCATACTGCCCTTGGTGATGGCATTCAGCTCCTGCTGGCCTATTTTCTGCCACCTTACCAACGGTGCAATTCATCCTCCACTGTTCCTAACATTGGGGCCACTTTATGCTTCCCTTTTTCATCCTTAGGAGAGAGAAGAACCCTTGACTTTTTTCTATTTATTCCTCAACTGTCAGTGCCAAGCACTTCAATGGTTTTTTTGTCACTTACTTTATTCTTAGTCACAGATTTGGATAACTAGCCTCCCCAAAGGTGAAGGCGGGGTCATTATCCAGGTTAAAAACAACATGAAAATAATCTACACTGAGCACAATTACACTGGTAACTCTTGACAGAGACCAGGGTCATTCCTTCCCCTAGCAGCCTGGGGTTCTGCCCAGGTGAGAGTGGTCGGGGAGAGCTGGCTGGGAGTGCATCTGCTTTTCATTCTGACGTCCAAACCCCTGGCCTGTTTTTCACCACTGCTCACCATAGTGGAACTAGCTTTCCTGTTTCTGCCAATATTCTTGGTGGCATTAGTGTATGTATATGTGTCCCTGCAAGTATAAATGTTGGGTAAAAAAAAAAAAAAATGGAGAAAGAAATACAAAAACCAACATGATCGTCAGTAAACCTTCCTGACGTCCATGCTGAGGCTAGCAGTTGAGTCTTCAAAAGCAAACTCTGGGGGTTGTGTAGGATGTGGCTGGACATTTGGAAGTGAAGGCTGTTTCCTGGACCTTTCATGAGGACCTCAAATTCGTCACGGTTATATAGAGTGCTTCCAAACAGTTTCGGGAGGATCTTACAGAATTTACCCCCTACAAGAAAGTTTGGAGTAAGGTCAAAGGGCTAACTGCATCCTCCCTTTTGAATATACAAATTCAAGAATTTATTTCCCAAGAGCTGGCTTTAATTATTAGTCATATGGAAGATTTGGGATCCTGACTTGGGAATCAGGATATTACGTCGTCTTTCTATCAGACTGTTTTGAGCCTTAACAGACTGATCCAATTAATTGCTTCTTCCCACTTATTGCTGCCTTTTGTGAGCCATTATTCTACCTCTTTTGAACTCCACTTCCTGCTCACCACTCAACCTTCACAGTCGCACACAGATACTCTTTTTTCGCCCTTCCCCTTTATCTTGAACTCTTTTGGTTTAAATATCTTTCCAAACTCTTGAAGAAACACTTGAATTGCAGAAGGATGTCACCTGTGTGCTGTGTTTCCCAGAAAAAAATGTGACATTCATTGCAACCCCAGCGCTAACTTTCTGACCATAATTAGCTCATCCACCAAGTGCAATTAAAACTGTCATCTGGGGCGCCTGGGTGGCGCAGTCGGTTAAGCGTCCGACTTCAGCCAGGTCACGATCTCGCGGTCCGTGAGTTCGAGCCCCGCATCGGGCTCTGGGCTGATGGCTCAGAGCCTGGAGCCTGTTTCCGATTCTGTGTCTCCCTCTCTCTCTGCCCCTCCCCTGTTCATGCTCTGTCTCTCTCTGTCCCAAAAATAAATAAAAAAAAAACGTTGAAAAAAAAATTAAAAAAAAAAAAAAACTGTCATCTTACTGGTGTCATAGAGCAGCTCTGTAGCTGATCCAACCTACCTCTGCCTGCAAGCTTTGAAACATGTTCAGACCTGCTTATAGTTTCCAATACAATGTTCCCATCCAGTCTGCAAGACAAGAAGGTGCTTGGGGGTACCTCCCAACCAGTCAGCTTTATTCTGACCCTTCTCCCTGTAAGCATGAGAGCCATCTTAAAGCTGATACCACAGAAGATATGCTACTTCTTGTCCTGAGTAGAGTATGATAAGGAGAAAGGTGTATTGTTTTTAGAGCTATTGTCTTAGTCCGTTCAGGCCATTATAACAAAATACTATATACTGGGTTGCTTATAAAACAACAGAAATTTATTTCTCACAGTTCTGGAGGCTGGAAAGTCCAAGATCAAGGTGCTGACAGATTTGGTGTCTGGTGAAAGCCTGCTTTCTGGTTCATAGAAGGCTGCTTTTTCTTGGTGTCTTTACATGGCAGACAGGGGCAAGGGTGCTCCCTGAGGCCTTTTTTATAAAGAAACTAATCCCATTCATTATGACTCTACCCTCAGGACCTATTCCACCTCCTAGAGACCCTACCTCCTAACACCATCCCATTGAAGCCAGGTTGTAACATGAATTTCAGAAAGGCACAAATATTACATTTATAGAAGTTGTGTATTGGGGCGCCTGGGTGGCGCAGTCGGTTAAACGTCCGACTTCAGCCAGGTCACGATCTCGCGGTCCGTGAGTTCGAGCCCCGCGTCGGGCTCTGGGCTGATGGCTCAGAGGCTGGAGCCTGTTTCCGATTCTGTGTCTCCCTCTCTCTCTGCCCCTCCCCCGTTCATGCTCTGTCTCTCTCTGTCACAAAAATAAATAAACGTTGAAAGAAAAAAAAAAAAAAGAAGTTGTGTATTAACATGAGAATTCTAGAGAATTAATGGATGCTCTAAGTGTAACCCTTTCAGTAAAAGTGAGGAAAACGTGAACAAAATTAAGGAGAAAACAAAGGAAGGGAAAGATGCTTGTAACTAACTCCCAGAAACTTCTTGATGAAATGGAGGAGGGCCTAAGCCAGGAACTTAATGACAGCTATGCCAAGTTTGACCTTCAGGGTACTTTTCCCTCTCCTTTCCCTGTCTCTAACACCATGGCCATTCCACTCAAGTATGGCCTCCTGTGCCCCTCAAAAATCTCCCCACACTGTCCAATTTAAACACCCAGCCATCAGTGGCTAAAGCCTCGGTGACTGTATATCACTTTTTGTTCTCAGATTTTTTTCATTTTAAGAAGAAAGTACTTCTGTCTGGAGGCTTCATGAAGGCAAGGAGTTTGGATCCATAACTGGTGCCAATAAGTATGTGTTGACTGATTGCTACAGCTGTAAAAGGTCAGTCGTCAGGTTTCATGTTGGGGTACCAGGACAGTTAGTGTGATGCGGGCCTGTAGGTAGGACAGACCAAGGATCTTCGGGATCCTTGCTCATGCTCATGCTCAAAATGGAGGACTGATTCTCTGTGTCCACGAGTGGTAAGCTGCCCTCAGTGTGAGCTTTCCTGGGGAAGGGGAGTTAGTTTTGGGAATCAGGTGCAACAGGGAGGAAGAGGCAGAGAAGTCCTCTAGAATTCGTGTTTGGCTTCCTCCTTTATGTCTTCTGCATTTTGTCGTTTATGAAGTGATGGATTACACATAGAGAGGGATCCAGACTGGGGTTGGGCTGAGGAGTTTCAGGAATGGAAATGTTTCTTTCTGAAGTTCAGCCACCAAGCTGGTTATTCTCAAAATCTCATTGGCTTGCAATTCACAGCTCTACCTTGCTGCCACCTTCACGGCTGCTTTAGCCTACACTCCCCAGGTTATTGGCAAGCTGCAGAGAAGGCCCGCAGAAAGCAAAGGGCCAAGAACATTCTGGGTCTGGAAAAGCCACTACTCTGCTGCTAAGGAGAAAGAGAGCACCAACTAGGGCTTTAAGAGGCAAGACAAGGTTCCCCAGCTGCTAGAATACTGGGAGGGTCTTCATGAGTGGCTGTCATATGATGTTTCTTCGTACTGAATGCTAGTCTTTTCACTCCTGGTTTCTGTACTTCAGAGCCCTGTAACTGATTGGGTAGACGTTTTCTTGTGCTTTGTGTGTGATATATAAAATTTTAACACCACAGGCTTTCCATATGCGTTTTTATTAGACACTGAAGCAACAATATACAGATTAAAATAGTTACGTGAATTTCTAAGTATTGTGTGAGGATTATTATAATTATGAAGTACCTCTTTACATAGATCTCCAAAGACTAAGTCTGTTGAAAGATCAGCTTTTTTGTTTTCTAACTCATTTCAGTCCAGTCCTTACTGTATCTAGGAAGTTTTATGTTCTTTCTTTGGTGTATAATGGAAACCTTGTCTCTGCTCCTTTTATGTGTGGAAGAGTAAATTGTCTTGCATAATTATAGTTTAAATTTTTTATTGTGGCCAATTTTTTATATAAATAAATTGCTGTTACATGAACTTCACCTCTGAAAGTGATCCTCAGCCATGGTTTGAATATAGGTTCACAGTAGTGCTGTCCATTAGAAATTTCTGCAAAGATGGAAATGTTCTTTGTTGTTCCAGGCAGTGAGCCCTTGAAATGTGCCTAAAGTGATTGAGATTTGAAATCTGAAATTTTATTTGATTTTAAATAATTTAAATAAAAACAACCACAGTGGCTACTGCTTACCATAACAATAGTGTGAGATAGTGCAGGCTCAGAGGTTGAACAGTGGATGAGATCAAGTGAATGGAGTGATTTCTCAAGGATCCAGAAGGGCGTTGTCTCCAAAATCCTTGCCCCACTCACCAACTCACAATTGTGAATGAGATTAAGTGGCAACAAATCTGCTTATGCCCTGTCTGTATCCTTCTGCCCCATTCATATGTTGAAATCCTAACCCCCTCCCCACATGCCATAGTATTAGAAGGTGGGACTTTTGGAAGATAAGCAGGTCATGAGGGTGGAGCCCTCACGAATGGGATTAGTGCTCTTGTAAGAAGAGACATGCTGTGCACCACAGGAGGACACAGGAAGAAGGTGGCCCTCTGCAAACCAGGAGGAGGGCCCTCACCAGAACGTGACCATGCTGGCACCTTGATCTCAGACTTCTCAACCTTCAGAACAGTGAGAAATCAATGTTTGTTGTTCAAGCAACTCAGTGTGGTGATTTGTTATAGCAGCCCAAGCTAAGACAAAAGTCTTGAGTGAAAGCATCACTGGGACTTAAATTCTTGCCATGGGTGGAGGTGGTGTTGGCTCTATAGAAATGGAGGACATGGCTTTCAAGAAGTCATATAAGAAAAGCAGCCGCCTTACTTTAGAGTGACAATTTCCTCTTAAAGATGCATTGCTGTGCTCTAGTCACAGGAGAAATACATGACAGTTCTTGTTGAATGACTGACTTCAGACCATTTCCTGGGGGTAGAGGGGGATGGTTTGAGCCAGATGCCAGGATTTCTGACATGGCTGGGGCACGGACAGCAAGCAACACCGGGAAGGAGAGAAAGGGGAGGGGCCAAGACGAACTAAGCAATTCATACTTCTGCGCAGTCACTTCACCTAGGCTGAGAAGAGGATGTAGTAGGAACATTGCAATAGCCCAGGGGGCCCAGAGCAGAAGTCCCTTGGCCCCACCATTTCCAACAGTGGCAACAAATGGGCAGTTTCCAAGTGCCTCCCTTGAGCCAGTCTTCTGAGGGAAGGGACTACGTTTTATTCATTTCTGAATCCCTCACAAAACTAGGTCTCCATGAATACATGAGGACCAACTGTAAGGGTGTCTGAACTATGCTTTTTCACCTTTGCTAACTCCCTTTTCAAAACGGGGACTGATCCTGTCTCTGCTACCGTCTGCCTGTGGGAAAGCCCCTTGGTGGACCAGGAAGGCAGAATGGTTAGACCCTCATCTCCTCCTTCCTTCAAGGGTTTATGGCCGTGAGGAAAGAACAGTATTTCCTGAGAGGTATTTTAAATGCATTAGCTTCCAACTTGTTTGGGAGGTATTTTAAATGCCTTAGCTTCCAACTTGTTTGAGAACCACACACAAAAGAATTTTGAAATGGAATGATGTTCATATTTAACAAATGATTTATGAATTCCATTAGTTGGAACTCATTTTACCTTATCTTTGGCAGCTGGTTTGAGAAAAGGTGAGGAGTAACTCAAATTTCTGGACTCCACTGAAAGAACTAGAATATCCTTTTTCTTTTTAGTTGTGTGTTTATTTATTTATAGTTAAGAGCTAAATTTTGCATATGGCAATGCACCTCCCATCTCTGTTTACCCAGCTCACTCCCTCCTTTGTACCTCCATCCCCCCCCACCGGTATCACTCCTATACCAAAATTATTTTCTTTGAAAACGAAAGGCTGGGATTCGTCAAATTATTAATTCTGTTTAGTTCTGTGACCAAGGGAACTTTGGTGAAAATCATCTCAGATGATATATTTGGTATGGGGGTTTAGAAAGAACTGACCAGGGGCACCTGGGTGGCTCAGTCAGTTAAGCATCCAACTTCTGCTCAAGTTATGATCTCACAGTCCACGAGTTTGAGCCCCATGTCAGGCTCTGTGCTGACAGTTCAGAGTCTGGAGCCTGGTTCGGATCCTGTGTCTCCCTCTCTCTCTCTCTACCCCTCCCCATTGACACTTTATCTTTCTCTCAAAAATAAATGTTAACAAAAAAATTTAGAAAGAACTGACCAAAGGAGACTCAGGTTTAAAAGTTGACATCTTAGGGGTGCCTGGGTGGTTCGGTCAATTGAGCCTCCAACTCAGGCTCAGGTCATCTCACAGCTCGTGAGTTTGAGCCCCGCATTGGGCTCTGTGCTGATGGCTCGGAGCCCGGAGCCTGCTTTGGATTCTGTGTCTCCCTCTCTCTCTGCCCCTAACTCACTCACAGTCTGTCTCTGTCTCTCTCAAAAATAAACATTTAAAAAAATTAAAATTAAAAAAAAAAGTTGACATCTTAGTAACATGCTTTATTGGTAGAGTACAGAAAGTTTTATTGGCCAAGCTAAAAAATCTATAACACGAACACTATAATATTTTCCATGTATAGTGGTGTAATGAAATAATTCTAAGACCATTCTCAGCTCTTTCAAGTAAGGATGCTACATAAACAACGTTGGTGATATTGTCACTGTTCCCCATTTCTTTTCTTTATTTTAAGATTTTTAAAAATGTTTCTTTATTTTTGAGAGAGAGAATGCAAGCAGGGGAGCTGCAAAGAGAGAGAGGAACAGAGGACTCGAAGTGGGCTCTGTGCTGACAGCAGCGTGCTGATGCAGGGCTTGAACTCATGAACTGTGAGGTCATGACCTGAGCCAAAGTCCGATGCTCAACCAACTAAGCTACCCAGGCACTCCTTCCCATTTCTTTCCTGCTACTGAAAAATTTTTGGACAAGTACACATACTTATCTTCCACTAGCACCCAACCTCTCAAGAAATGAGAGAGACAAAGAAATTAAGTGTCTGGAGAAATAACCATTGTCTCTAACTTAGCTGCTACAACATGTTGCTAGTTTAGGAGGAAAAAAACCAAACAAACCCCCCAAAAAACTATGTACAACAGTTGATGAACGGAAGCATTGTTCTCAATGAGAGATTCAAACTATTGGATTTCCTGTGTAATGAGCCACTTCTGGCGGCAGGGTGCCTGGATTCTTGGATTCAGAAATTCCACTACTTTAGAAGAATGCCATAGATTCATTTTGATTACATAATTTATTGAGTAAAGCAGTACTCTTGGTACTTTAAAAAATATTCTTGGATTTTGTGAGTGGTTGCTGTAGTTCATTAATGCAAGTTATGTTCTATGATACAATTACATCCTGGTATGTGTATTTTATTTTATTTTTTAAATTTAATTTAATTTTTTGCTTTTTGAGAGGGAGAGAGAGAGAGTGCATGTGTGCAACCTGGGGCTCGAGCTCACAACCATGAGATCATGACTGTGAGATCATGACCTGAACCTAAGTCAAGGGTTGGATGCTTAACTGACTGAGCCACCTAGATGACGTTTTATTAAGTAAATTCTAGACTGCTGAAATGTTCTCAATTTAAGCTTTTTAGAGCTCCTACTTCCTCAGGTCTTTTATACTTCCCAGCCTTTATCTGTATCTGAATTTCAGTGAGTTCTATCTTTGCTACAAGTGGGGCTTATAAATATATATTGATATATTTATCCCCTTCTCCACTCTTATTAGTTGATATTTATTAATTGATACTGATTAAGTGAGCAATGGTATGCTAATTGTCTTGGGGTCCCACCTTATGCAGACCCTGCCCCATCATCATTTCTGGCTCTTAGCTCTCTTTTCTCCTGCAGTCCCCCATCTGCTAGCTGGACTTAGATACCTGCATGTTCCTTTAAGTGAACTATATCTCAGACAAGTTCCTGTGACCATTCTTAGTGACATAGCCATCCCGGTCACATGGGCTTGCAACCTCGATGTGACCTTGTAGTTTTCTTCTTGTTCACCCTTCAGGTCCAGCTTACATCCGGGTCTTTGACTCATGCTTTTTTTGTTGTTGTTTCTCCCGTCTTCCCCCTACTTCTAACACCACTGTCATCCATGACTCAGTCCTTCACTTCACTTGAGGATTACTGCATCAGCCTCCCAGCTGCTGTCTGCTTTCTGTCTTTCCTCTCTTCAACCCAACCAACTTGCCTGGTCAGTTTCATTTTTTTGTAAGAACAGTGCTCTGATTATGACAATCTCCTGCCCAGAAACCATCAAGGACAGTCTTTTTTGTAGAGAATAGTCTACCTACCTGGGCATGGAAGTCAGACCAACCAAGATAGGGCCCTCAGGCTGCTTCTCCAGCTTCTCTCCTACCCTCTTTGCTACACCAGTTCCCATTTCTGCCCCATGCCTTTGCTGGTACTGTTCCTTCTGGCTCACACGTGTTCCTTCCCACACCCCTTTGTGAGGAACCCACATTCGGCCCAATTTTCAAAATCTTGCTCAAGCGCTACCTTCTTCATACAGTCCTTCCATATTTTCTGGTCAGAAATGACCTTTTTCTCTCTGGGTTCCTATAATATCTAATACTGAATTAGTCAAATTTATTTGAATTGAAACATTATTTGACAGGGACTTCAAGACACTGCATTGTTTCTCAAACCAGCACTCGCTTTGTCTAAAACTCAAACTCATTTTATATTTATCTCCAGGGTCTGTTGGAAGACCTTTGACAAGGATGTGTGTCATTCCCTGGTTTCCCCACGGTGCCACAGAGATGATTTCCACTTTGTCCCGATTAACCACTACATTATGGCAACATACTTTTAACATCATTATGAAGTAGTTATGAGGCAACCATACTTCTGGGTGAGCCTCGGCCATGTGTAGACCAGACAGTGGGTCATGGGCTGGGTGGGGCTCAGAGGCAGAGGAAACTGGCTTGGGAGGAAGTCATCCTTGCAAGCCTGCAACAGAAGTTGAAAGGGGTAGCTAGGCAAGGACAACGCAAGTCAGGTGCCACAGAAAGTGGATCTTCCGGGCAGATGGCTTTGTTGCCAAGTTTACTGAAACAAGTTCCCCTTTCACTGGGATGACTCAGATCTTCCCTTTTGGTTCCATCCAGGGGCTTGGAGACCATATCTAGAAAAAGGGAACTCTTAGTTCTTTCATGAGGAATGTATTTGACTTGTGTTTGTTTTCATCTATCTGTTCATGATGAGTGATGGAGTAAAACACGTGTCGAAAGGACAATAACCTCAGTGCACTGAATGATGATGTAGTAATCAGGAAAAGTGATGGTCTCCTGCAAGTCACCTGCATGAGGAATCCTGCAGAGTGCCTGGGACTACTTAGGCTACAGAAGGATAGATGGGGGGCGGGGAACACCCTAGAAATATGGATTTAATTTTAACAACAGTAAGTTAAAATAAATGGTTAAGGCATTCTCTTGTTTATGAAGAGTAACTCGAACAAAGTTAATTTACCAAAGAAAGTCATGGATGTTATGTTTCTGAAAAGGTCACCTAGCATTGCTTATGGATTGTTTATTCCTATAAAACTATTCTTTTTTTTCTCTCTCTCAGTCCTCTTCAAATTAAGGACTTTAGTAACTTCTACAGATATTAAGATTGTGTGCTTCGGCTGTTTGCCAGGTTAAAATATTCTTTTCCTAGCCTCTTTGCATCCCATAAGCAACTAATTTTCCTGAAGAAACTTCTTGCCACTTTTATATTTTGGTTCTAAAGAAAACATTTTTTTTTTTAAATAGAGAAGTTTTTGGTGAGGAAACCATGTACTTAATAGTCTACTTTTTTTTTTTAGTGTAATTGGGCTAAGTTCTCTTTAAAAGAAAAAAAAAAGGAGTATGCATTTGGGCACTTCAAACCTCATCAACTACATTTGATCCCAGATATTATCTAGGCTTATCTTGAATAGGAAAATGCCAAAGGCTCAAGTGCTGTAAGACTCCGAGAGCATTTTCACTCATCAGGAGGCTGATTAAGCTTATTATTTGCTGTCCAAAAAGCTTCAGGTGCTTATTGACCTGGACTAAACCAGAAAACAGTAAAGGGAGAAAAGGAATGCACTCCTAATTGAAAGTCCTAAGGAAACCAGGTCAACAAAGTAGAGATGGACACTTCTTTGTGAGTGTTGTAGAACTGAACTGTTCTGCCAAGAGTCTGTGGCCTGGGAAGGCTCATTTCCCATCATCCCTTGAGATGAGAGATACCCAACACCACATTTACAGAAGCTCAGCCATGTTTTCACACCTGGTTAAGTGTCCATATTTCCTTGCATCCAAACAAGAAGTGAGTTTTACACATATTTTTTACTCAAATATTTGAACTCTCAGGAGAACCATCCAGCAGTCTGGTTCTAGAGCTGCTCTGCTTCGAAGCTCAGGTTTGTTCAGTCCCCACAAAGGATCCTGATGCTTGCCAAGAAAAACAGCACAGCAGCTGCATCGTTGTGAGGGTGGTGCAAGCTTTAAAATATCCTAAAATCATCACTTATGGAAAGATGTAGAACCTTCAGTCATATTGGCATATTTAACCAGGGCTAGTTAGTTAAATGCCTTACCCCACATTGTCACTTTTTTTGTTTCATTGGTTATGATTCCTCCTAACTTATTAAACCTCTCATGTTTTCTTTTACATAAATCACTTCAATTTTCCTACAGAAATTACAAAGGTCCTGTATTTACCAGAAAAAAAAAATGTGGATGAAAGAATTATTTGGAAGTCAGTTCTGTGATAAACTACTCTGTTATTTTTATTATTTTATTCACAATTGGGTATTGATGGTAGAAATTATAATGAACTCAGTATTGTGATTGGGCAAAGGAGTCTGTTCTATTTAAAAAAAAAAAAACAAACGGATCATATCCTCAGTGGTCTGAGGCTGGTATAAATTCCCATCATTCAGTCTTAAGAAAACCTGTCTTGGAGGAGGTTAACGTTGGGGAAAGCAACAGATGGTGAGGGGACATTTAAGGAGCATGCAAGTCTTCACTCATTCTAGGAAGTATCTGGTAAATCCAAATGTATTTTCTTTGTTTTTATTCCAAAGGGCAACTTCTCTTATCTCTTCTGTGAGTTGAGTATTTCTCAACCCAAGAGAAGGTAAGGGATGACATGTAAAGTTTTAGCAGCCAAGATAAACAATCTTCCATGAAACCAAACTATTTAATGGCACTGGCAAACCTCCTCAGTTTACTGGGAAGTTTGCTAAGGGACAGTGGGAATGGGGAGTTCAATCAACCAGGAATTTCTGACTCAAGACTTTGCCAGTATTTCTTTTGTATTAAACAATTGCCATTCAGAGGTTTTCAGCCAACTATAGCATCTTTACCTAAGTTATTCCATTATTTAACCTTATTCACATGCTGGATGATTAACTGCATATTTTCCCTAGCTTGGTCTTATAGGAAATTGTTTCTTGGTAGAAAGGAAGTTTCCAAACAATCATCCTTTTGCACATGTCACCTCAACGCCCTGTACTTTTGCTTTGTGGTGGTGTTGTGCCTTTGTTATTTCCTTACATTTTTCCCCCCTTCCCTTTCACTTGAGGGCTGAAAGTTTCTGCGTAAAACCAGAGGTTTCAGTGCATGGCATTCTTGGTAAGGGCACTTACATCTCTGTTATTATACACATAAATAAATAAGCTGAAGAATCCTAAGTCAAGGGGAACATTCAGCAGAGCAGAGATTTCACTTGCAGTCAGAATTCCAGTTCTTTCTGCAGGATGATTAGGCAGGTACTTAGAGAGAAAGACGGAAAGAAACAGGAATGGAAATTGAAGATTTCTTCAGGAATTTGAGTCTTTGTATCCAAAGGTCTAAGGGAGAATTGCCAATAATTCATATTCCAGGCAAAGAAAGGAATTTGGCTTGTCCCGCTGAACAACTCCAAGTTACGAAGAGGAGAGGTCATCCTTCCTTCTACCAATTGTACAATCCAACAGACATGAGGTCCATTAGACCTTGCTCCAACACTTTATCTAACAGCCTCAGGTCATAGAACACTCTGGGTTCACATCCCTCCAGCGTTAATATACCAATTTTTCCTTCACTGCTTGCTTGTGGAATTATTGGAAATGTTTAGAAAAGCAGTAGTTTGTTCTTACTTCTTATATTATTTCATCCCCACACAGAGCCTTTTCTCTGAGGAGCTCAGGAGCACATGCCACAATTAAAAGGATTTAATTTGAAGTTCAGTTATGACCTTGCTGGGTCAGTGATCTGTGAACTGAATTATCAAGACCTATTGATGACCTGAACAAAGGGAAAGCCAACCAGAGCACTTGGAAACAGTAAGAAGTGAAAAGAAATGTGGACATACCAAGATAGGTTTGTGACAGAAGGGACTTGCAAGAAGCAAGAGGGTCAGTGGGAGGTCACAATGTCATCAGGAGGCCTATTGAAATGTTACTGCAGGAAAGGAACCCAGAAAGTTTGGGAAAAGCCACTAAAGAGACACAATTTAGTTGAGAGGGAGGAGAAAGAATTTCTGTTGCTGAGCAATTAAAAGCCAGGCTGAGATACACAAAACATGCCCATGTTTGTACTTTTCACCAATAGTGTTTCCTTCATTTAATTTGTTTATATTCACAGTGACCAGAGGACCTGAGCAATAGTTATTATGATAGCTATGTTAGCTAATAATATGATTATGCCTTGATAAAAATGAATGTAAAATACTTAACATCATTAAATGTCATGGTAGACTGAATACACATGGTTGACTGTTTTCCCTCCCAAGTGTTCCAAAGCTGACCATAAATAATTTTAAAAGATTTAAGACCAAAGGGAAAAACAGACTGAGAGAGGTCAAAGAGCGGACTAGAAGTATCAATGAAATTCCAGAAGATGGGAAGCAGAGAGGGACTCAGAAGGAGACTTATCAGAGAGGAGTGACAATGAGTCCTTTTATTATTTCATAGAATCTGGAACAGGTTCTAGAGTTGGCAGGGAAGGTATGTCAGCAGGCTTGGAAATTCTGTTTATGGAGTAGTTGGAAACCTGTCTCCCCTACTCACACCCAGCTGGGTAACTATTCTTGGCAACCTGAGCAGGAGGTAGGGGCAGTCTCTGTAGACAAACTTGAGCAGAGAGGCCACCTGGGAGGCTCAGTCAGTTGAGTCTGACTCTGGATTTCAGCTCATGTCATGATCTCACGGGTTCATGAATTTAAGCTCTGTGTCAGGCTCTGTGCTGACGGTTCAGAGCCTGCTTGGGATTCTCTCTCTCACTCTATCTGCCTCTCTCTGACTCACACTCTCTTTCTCAGACTAAATAAACTTAAAAAAAAATTCTCAAAGAAACTGGAGCAAAGAACCTAGATTCTTGTTTGCCAAAGGCAGCTAAAAGCACAGTATGTTGAAGTAGTGCTGACAGGGTATTTGGCGAGTATGTCTTCCTGAGAGATGCACCACCCTCCCCCAGCTCCCTCCCTTAAAGGGGTCCCCAGCACCCATGTAGTAACTGGACATTGGAAGATTTCTTTTAGGAGAAAGTAACCCAGGAAAACAAGATCTGTGTATATTGATATTTGGAACCATCCAGTGGAAAAACTGGTCCCTGTTTGGCACTTGAATACAAAGCGCATAAAACCCACTGAGGCACACTGAGCTTATAATTAGCTCTCGAGCTCCTCTCTCTTAAATATGAGTGACAGCTAAGCATCACCAGTTCTCTAGGAGACACTCCAACATGAAAGGTAAAACCCAAAGCAAAGGAAAGAAAAGAAAAAAAAAGAAAAGTTTCAAAAACAAACAAGAAAAAGAAAGGGAAACTCAAACTAAAACAAAGCAAAGGGTTCAATAAATATGATCCTCAGAGAAAGATGGAAGATACTGCATTATTATTATTTTTTAATTTGTATTTTTTATATTTATATATATATATATATATTTTTTTTTTTGAGTAAGTTTCCCAACTGCACAGAGCTCAATGTGGGGCTTGACCTCATGACCCTGAGATCAAGACCTGAGCTGAGATCAAGAGTTGGACACTTAACTGACTGAGCCACACAGGTGCGCCAGAAGGCACTGCATTTATGAAACAAGAACAGTATGCAACAGGAAATCTTAAAAGAGCTGTTGGAAATTAAGTATAGCAAAATTAAAATAAGACATTTCATACAAAGGCAAAAACTGAGTTTGAAAATTGTTCAAAAAGTACAAAAATTATTCCTATAAGAGGAGAAGAAAAGAAAAACAGAAGCTCAATCCAGTATGTAAAACATAGTATTAGTAAGAGTTCTAATTAGTAAGAATTAGTAAGAAAAAGAATAAAGGAGAAAATTACCAAAGATATAATTCAAGAAAAATTTTCAAAGCTGAAGGACGTGAGTTTCTACACTGAGGTTCCAAAGTAATAAATTATAAACACAAACAAACAAACAAAACAAAACACCCAAGCCTCAGTGTTATGAAATTTCAGAGCAAGAGGAATACAGCGGAATACAGAGAAGTTTCTACAGATTAAAAACCAAACCAAACCAACCTGCGCCATGCATGCGCATATGCAAACGTACACACATAAAAGCACACACACACACAAGTTTTAGAATTGAACCAGACTAGTTATAACAATGTAAGCTGGAAAAACTATAACAATATTTTTAAAATTCTGTTAGAATATTTTCCAACGTGGAATTCTTTATCAAGTCAAATTAACAAATAAAAGTGTGGATGTTTAAAAACATGAAAATTTTAAATCATACATCCTTTCTATGGAAGTTACTGAAAGATTGTTCTAGTAATACAAAAGAATAAATCAAGAAAAAGGAGGAAACTGCATCTCGTACAGAAAAGAGGAAAAAATAGGTTCCCAGGTGGATGAAGAGAAGGCACAAAACTGCAGTTGTGCACAAAGTAAAACTAAAACAGATTAGTGTGGAAGACAGAGGGCTTCAGTAGCGATGACTCAAAAATATATTAGTATTCTTGACGTATGTGGCCATATTAGGAAGCTTCCCCTCCATTCCTGTCAAGGAACAATTTAGTGATAAGGCATAGAAAACAAGTCCAGCCAACTAACTCAACTGAGGCAATTATTATATACATATGGAAATGTTATAGTTCACTCTGTGGTTCAGCTGTGAACAATAATTGCATGTAGACAGAGTTGTTGTATAACATTAGAGCCGGGTGAGGAATAGAAAGGTAGAGATTGTGTGTGTGTGTGTGTGTGTGTGTGTGTGTGTTAATATAATAGAGTTAAATTCTCACCTATTTTAATAAGGAATTGACATATCGGGTCTGAATTGAATCATAGTATTTGGGAAAATGGAAGCAGTGTCAAAAGAATCAGCTAAAAAGCTGAAAGCTGTTGGCGCTCAGAGCAGGACTCAGAGGGTGGAAAGAGGCAAAGAGGAGTCCTGTTATTCACAACCAACTCTGGTACCGTTTCACTTTTTATATTCTGCACAAATAGGATCTCATAAAAACAGACCATCCAACACTATTCCATGCATGAGGAAAAACTTTACATGAATTATTGCTTTTAATGCTCACATAATTACTGCATGAGATACATACCTTATTTTCCTCATTGAGTGTTATAAGGCAGATCTTGGAAAACTTCAGTCAGAGAGAGGTTTGGAAACTTGTTCAAGGTCACATGGCTATGTGGGTGTTGTATATGGGCTATGATCTCAAGCAGCTGACTCCAGAGCTGTGCATTTAACCATTACAGCATTCTGACTGCTCAGGCTCTGTTGATGCAATGGTTGGGAAGCTTAAACTGGCATGCTTTAGCATATCAATGTTTCATAAAAGCACAATTCTAGTAAACACAATATAAATGTTTTTGATTTTAGCCACATCTACTTAATTTGCCTTTAGAGCTAAAAGAGTGAAGATTATTGCATTGATGGCACAGAATGTCTGCTCTAAGGAGAGTGTGGATGGACAGGCCACACATAGCTGTCACTCCTTTGATTTGTACAGAATGTGGTGAGTCCTCACAGCACTTAGGTGTTGGAGCCCGGAAAACAGCCATATGCCATCCTCTCTTTCTGGCCTTCCTGGTCCCCTGGCTTCTCTCTTTAGGACCAGCCCCAATTTTGATATTGAATTATTCAGGCTTAAAGCCTAAGTAATTACTCACATAAACTTTCTAACCCCTGGGCCCTGAGCAGGTCTAGACTTGCCCCCCTCATTCGGTGACTTCCATTCTGCAATTCTCAGCATGATGGAAATTTAAACAGCAAGGATCATGTAGTACACATCAGATTATAAAACTTTATATACTGGCGGTGCCTTTGACTGTATAAAAATTGGTTTTCATGCCTTGCTTAGATTTGGCACCAGACTAGAAAGGGCTGAACTCTCACTCCTCAGGAGCCCTCTTGACTTCTCAACCACAAACTCATGTCAACTGAAATCTTAGAAGTGGCCACAAGCAGTCTGGTTTTGATACCTGCCAACATTTTCCTCAAGCTAGCCCTTAACCACTTTCATAATTCACTTTTAAAACTAGCCAGTCCTTGTAAGTCAATGAGACTAAACAGTGTCAGCTGCTGGCTTAAAGTCGTTTCTCTGATGGCTGTATTAATATTTCTGTGTTCTCACCTCCTACCCCTGGAGGCATCAGCTTGCATGACTGGAGCTATTAGTTCCACCCAAGATTTTAGTCTAAGGCAAGCCATAGACAGATGATGTGGAAGACAGATGTTTCTGAATCCATATTCACAAGCTTTAGATGATATCAAACACCCAAGTGAAGAGTTCTTATTCTAGTTCACTTATACATTCAGAATTTGGATTCAGTTGAAGTGTGAGACACAGACAAGCTACCTGCCCATGGATAACAGAATATTCTGGCTTCCTACTCTCTCCTATATGTCTCTGTTTCTGTTTATTGCTCAGTTTTTCTTTCCATCTAGGAAGAATAACTTGCTAGGTGTTAGGCTTTGTCTTTTTTAGAGAGTTCAGTTAGAAGCCCATCTTTTAGATTTGTATTTTGAATTGCTTCATTTTTAATCTGGATCTGGCTTCATTCAACAAATTAAGAGACAGCCTTAGAGTAGCAACTCAAGTCACATTTAAGTTTTTATTTTTTTCCAAAACAAGATTCTAATGCAAAGACACTTCTGCATATCCCTTGGGATCCTTTGTTTTATAAAGCTTTCTTTCACCAAAATAAATTTCTCGATTTTGAGACGTTTTCAACCTATGAATGCTCTTTCCAACATACTGACATGGCTTTAAGAGAAAATACTTATCTGAGCAGGGGATACTGACACTCTGGGACTATCTTTTGATTTGGGGTTCAAATCGTTTGTTTAGGTTTGACACAGAGTAGGAAACAAAGTTTTGGGTCATTCTTTGATCCCTCTCCCCTTTATCTTGGGTCCCTGATTCTCTTTACAGAAACGCATGGAGGCTTACTAAAATTGGGAACACCAGAAACAGCTACAAGAATCTGCGTGGAAAATGAAGTGATCTGCTGGCCAATGTCTATACATATGTTTAAGTTGAGATTCTGCTCACTGGATAATTCTTTCAATGACAGTCCTGTTTAAAAACCTGTTGGATGAAATGAAATGCCTTTACGACGTCCCCCCAGTGCAGTTTAGTTTACATGTGGTTACTGGTAAAGACAATCACCTTTCTTATTGAGGGCTTGGTTTTCTCTCACTTCCTCTGCTTAAGGAAACCTCACTTCTTATTAGTGCAAGTGTAGTCATTTAAACAGAGGCTTGGGGAGAAATTTGTGGTTTTTAAAGATCTATTCTTGACCTGTTACCACTAAATGTTTTTATTAAATCTTCCCACTGACGTCTGTTCCCGACTGTCAGTTTCGTTAGTTGGACTAAGTGACCATGAATGTTTGCGGGTAGGTGAGGCTGGCTGCAATGGGGAGACTGAACACTTGACCTTCTCTCTCTGGTATGACAATCCTTTACTGTTGCATGTACTCAGATTGTTACGACATTTTACCTCTGATAGAGGCAGGGAGATCTGCAACCTGAGGATATGGTCATGTTACAAGGGAGGACAGTATGTATGTGGTCATGTGGTATGTTTTAGGCACGTGGGTACCACCATTGTCAGAGGGAAGGGGGTTAAAAAAAATCATAATATTTACTTACAAGTGACAGCATCTAAAGTAGCCTTAGGTGGAGCAAGAAGTCATGCAGGGCAGCCTGAGAGATGTCCAGTGGAAAGAGGGAAAGAGTGTGGGCTGACTCACTTTCTTCCTTGGCAAAGCTGTGTCCATTTCTCTTTGTGCAGGTGAAAAAGTGGGGGTGACCAGCTGATCATCAACAACACATTTGTTAACACCTCCCCTCTTTTCTCCAGTGGTGAATGGTGGGGCACAGATAAAAGGGAAAGTGGGTGCGGAAGATGAAAAAAAAGGCAACCAGGGCCACAGAACTGGTTCTGGGATGTTTACCACCCCTGGAGAGGGGTGTGGTTCCGGGAGGGCTCCATGACACCTCTCCCTTCTGTTCCCACAGCCCTCAGGCTCCCCCCTCCTCCTTCCCAGGTGCCACCTCCCTTTCCTAGCACCACCTGGGCCTCCACAGCTGGATGCACAGCTCCCCTCCTGGTTTGGCTGCTTTCTCATCTCCATCCCTGAGCGCCAGTCATATACGGGGTGGGTTTGGGTTCCTCTGGCACAGTGCTCCTCTCACCTCCCCTCCCCTTCTGGCTCCATCCTCCCGCCAGAGCCCAGCTGCTGCAGGCTGCGCTGTCACCCTGGGAAACTTGTAAACACACAGTGCTCTCTTAAGATTCCAGTTCCCCAGATCCAGAGAGCAGTCTTGGGATGTGCCCTTTCCAAGGCTCCCCTGGAAATTCTGAAGAGCAGCTGAGTTTGGGAAGCCCCTGTGGCCATCCCTTCTCTGGGAAGCATCCCTGATCAGCCCCTCCTGTTGCAGGTTTCTTTACCTCGCTACCTGGGGTTCCTGGTCTCAAGGCTTCCAGGCGTGAAGAGGTGGACACAAAATGAGCAGCAGACAAAAGTTCATTGGAGTATATGATTAGAAAGTAAGAATAGTAGGAGAGCTCTCTTTGCAGAGAGGGGGCATTGGAAAGTGAATACCTGCAGACAATAAACAAGGGTCCATGTTTTATAAGGTTCTGGTCACCCCCCCCCCCACATTCCCCTTTGTTCCTTCTCCGGTTCTACCCTTATTGGCTGGATAACTCTAGGTGCTGGGTTGTTCATTCCTGACTGGCTCCATTCCATTGCATGAGAGGTGGCCTCTAGACATCAATTCTCGTGGTTCAGACCTTGTATGGTCTACTGCTTATTTTAGTTAGATCTTCTGTCAGATTCCTGAGGGAAACCTGAGGGGGAGTAGGTGGTGTCTGATACATTCTTAAGAGGAACCTTAAGCTAGAGGGGGTTTGCTGTGGCCTGAGGCTCCCAGCATTGTTCCAAAATATGTGTTTTTCTCCACCCAAGGACCTCAGGTCCTAACCTTTCCCTCTCTGCCTACTGAATCCTATCTTTTCCTATCATACCCGACTCCACATTTTTCCAGCACTTCAATTATGTCTCTCAAGGAAATGTCCACTTTGTGAGGGCAGGAACTCTGTCTGGCTTTGAAGTGGTTCGCAAGATACTCATTTGATTGAACTGAGTTGAAAATTTTGTCCTCTCCTGTTCTTGCTAAAACAAAAGCAAACTTCTTTTTTACTCTTTTTTTGTTTGTTTTTAAAGGAGGAGGATTTAAAACAAATAAGACACTAGGAAAATTACAAAACTGCAAAAACTTTTGTTCCTAACAAAAGCTGGTAATACTGGTCCTTGGTTGTTGCTCAAGTGTGAATGATGCCAGACCCACACTTGCTTCACTTTTCTCCTTCTCCTTCTCCTTCTCCTTCTCCTTCTCCTTCTCCTTCTCCTTCTCCTTCTCCTTATTCCAGTGAAACCTCTACTTCTCATTTTATCAGTCTTTTTATAACATGATATGTAAGGCATTAAGTTTTTTCAGGAAGACTCGCATGCTTATTTTCTTTCCCTGTCTCCCTCAATATCATGTCTTGTCTCTGTCTCTGTCTCTGTCTCTCTCTCTCTCACACACACACACATGCACACTTTTCTGATAGATTTTGCTAGGATTGAGAAACAAAAGCAGATCATGTGGATAAGATTCTGCAAGTTTCCATAATCGAGTCTGTAAGATTTCATAATCTTTCTCTGCTCCCCCACCGTCCCATTTTCAGCATCCCTTGCTTCTAGAAGTCTCCTAAGGTAAATTCATTGCATGGATACTGAGAAAACAACAGCCTGATATTGACTCTTGCTTCTCAGCAAGTATATAAGACATACTTTTATGCTATTAGCTGTAATTTACATTGATACAGACGTTATTATCTGATTTAAACATCAAAGGGCTGATTTTATTTTGCTTTTGCCCTGGAAGCAAAAGAAAGAAAAGAAAAGAAAAGAAAAGAAAAGAAAAGAAAAGAAAAGAAAAGAAAAGAAAAAAGTGAACCAGCACCATTTTGAAAAGGAAAGCATCTAATAATTAAATATACTTTCCCAGAGAGCTGAGGAGCAGATGTTCTGTCTCTTTCATGGAGTGGGAGGGTGTGGATACTTAAGGGAGTTGTACCCAGAGCACATTTCATAATCTTAAAAAGTCAAGGGGTTTGAGGAAAGTCCCTAAACATGGGAGGTCTGGTTGGGGTAAATTCATACTTGTGCAGCAACACAACAGGGAATTTACCACATTTTTTGGCAATCATATATTTTTGAATTTCTTCTCCAAACTCTCAAGATGTGAAAGATTGTTATCACCACAAATTAGTAGAGTTTTTAAAATTGAGGGGGAAAAAAAAAAACCTTTTTACTTGGCCAAGACAGTTTTACTGAGTAAATTGTTACTGTGATTTCTGTAATAGCCTACCATGCAGAAAAAAAGTCAGGCAATATGAAAAGTGAAGCCAAGTTTGGAGGAAAAATCATTAACAGTAGTAGATGGAAAAGAAAGAGAATTATTTTGACTCCAGTTCTTGTGATATGATTCTGAAACAGGTAAGATAATTACAGTCACCTGAGGAGCCTTTTCAGACATGGTACTGCCTGATCACCATTCCTACCACCTGCTTCCTGTCATCCTCTTCCATAGGATAAGCACATGGCATTTGAAAAGACTCCTGAATTAAACCCAGTTTGCTCTCTCCACCCCATTCAGACACTGCCTTCCTTAGTTTTAGAACCAGTGCTATAGTATACAAACGCTTGGAGAAAGTTCAGCTTCTTATGCCTCCTTCAGAGGAAGAATGCCTTGATTTCTCTGACACACTGCCCTATGGCCACCCTCTGAAACTGATCTCTCTTAATTGATCTGTTCAGACAGATCAGCTTCTGAAGGTGAAAACAACCATTCCTTCCCTACTACCCTTGCTTCAGAGAATCGGCTGCTCATTTTGTGTGCTATATCCATGATTAAATTCCTCCATCTCATTTATAATGTTATTCTCTTCTGATCTTTCAATGAATTTGAAATATCTGTGTATCTGAAATCTTCTGGGACTGAAATAAATCTTCAATGTTACAGTATTTTTAGAGTTGGAAGGAGCATGAGAGATTGTCTTCCACAATTTTACGGGAATTCATTTTATAGTATCTTAGACAATTGATGCTTGGATATTTAAAAAAAATTAGGCACTCATTACCTTAGTAGAAGCACACTTTATTTTTGGAGAATGCACGTTTGAGCCAAATGAAATGAATTTCTCTTCCTAAGGTCTTCCAGTTACAGGAATCTTAGAGATAGATGGCATGTCCTTTCTCAGTAACTTCTCATGAGCCTCAACTCAAGCTGCCAGTTTGCTTAGGAGTACAACACATTCTCACATTTAATAATCATGGACTTTACACCCTCAGCTGAATTTGGTCTTTCAGCAGATCCACAACTCCCCCGATAATTGAGCAATCTTTGTGGTGCTGTTCACATGACCCTTCCATGGCAGTCAGTGCAGGGAAGGGACAAAAGCAAGCCTTCTGCAGTCCTGAGTAGGGTCAAGGTGGAAACTCAAACACTGGCTGCACTGAACCTGAGCCTGTTCATCCTATGGGACAGCCAGAAAACACAGCTACAACCCTAATTTCTCATACACTCTGCATGACACCAGGTCAAACTATTCTGCAGAAAAACAGCAACAACAAACACATGACAGTTAGACATTTGGTATCATATAGAACAAATATCTGTTCACTGAATTTACACTATCATCTGGTGATTTTGGCATTACTGGGATGCAGTTTTAGGTGTGTGTGTGTGTGTGTGTGTGTGTGTGTGTAGGGGATAGCCACTTGCTATCTGAGCTTCTGGGGTCATTTCTCACATTTCTGCTCCAGAAATGTGTGCACTTGGGAAATATATTGTTACTGCTAAGACTAAATTGGCTTGTTCTTCTGTTAAAAATTGGGACCCATTGCTTTTCTAAAATCCTAGCCTTCTTAAAAACACTAGTTTTCTTACCAATGTTTACAGTTTTCTATCATGTGATACATCTTTGTATTCTGTTTATCCCCTTCCTTGGTACTTAATAAAGATTTCACAGACTCTACTGCAGTTCCTTCTAAAACTCCTTGTGCCTGAGGTTGATGAGCTTCTTGATAAGAAGATACAATGTGGAGGCTCCTTTGCCTGTGGACCCGGGAGACACTTCATGGCCTAAATTCAAGACACAGGCAGAATGACTAGTTTATTCTTAAAGTTTCATCCATATGAAACTATTCATTCATCTGTGAATAACCTAGTCAACACTTTGGGGTGAACTGTCTTCCTCAAATAGAGATGTGAAGTCCTAACCCCAGTAGCTGTGAATGTGACCTTATTGGAAATAGATACATTCACACATGCAGTCAGGTTAAGATGAGGTCAGCCTGGCCATATTGGATTATGACATGGGTCCTAATCTAATGACTGGTGTCATTAGAGAAGGCAAGAAGAAGAGAAGGGATATGCAGACAGACACAGGGGAGAAGTACATATGAAGATGGAGGCAGAGATTGGAGCATGCAGATACAAACCAAAAGACACCAAGGATGCTGGCACCACCAAAAGCTGGAGTCAGGAAAGAATTCTTCCCAAGGGCCTTAAGAGGAGGCATGGTCTTGATGACACCTTGATTTTGGACTTCTTGCCTCCATAACTGTGGGAGAATAATCTGTTGTGTTAAGCCACCAATTTGTGATGTTTTGTTATATGACAGTCCTAGAAAATGAATAAAGTACTCATAAAGGACTTTCAGTTTTCTTGGACTAAAAACGAAGTAACTTGGAACTCTTGTTTGCCTACCTTCCATATTAGAGGCAGAACCTGGAAGGAAGTGTCAAAATATCAGGTCTTGTGGCTCTGAGCAACCACTTACTCTGTGGGCCTTGGGTTTATTCAACTCACTCACTTGCTCACTCACTCCCTCAGGCAGCAAGTGTTCTGTTGAGTATTGCCTGAGTCCTGGCCCTTAATGGGTGTTCATTCTAGTAGGAGAAGGCTGACAATTAACAGGGAAATGGGTAACAAAAAATAATGAATGTCATTGCATTCAGTGTCAGGGGAAATAGTGTCCCTGGTTCCTGGTATAGCTTCTAAAATCTTTGGGCTTTTCAGAGTAACAGTATCTCTTGTGTGCTCATGGGATGACTAGTGACTGAGAACCCCTAGAGAGCTGTAGGATGGAGGTAGATCCCAAAAGACCAAGGAGTGATTAGAGGGTCGGAACTTTCAGCTCCAATCCCTAACTGGGGAGGGAAGAGGGGTTGGTAATCGAGTTGATCACCAACAGCCAATGATTTAATCAATTGTGCTTACATAATACTGCCCCCCCATCCCCATAAAACCCCCTACAGATTGGTGACCACACTAAGGTTATGAGAGAGTAATACACCTGGAAAGGGCATGGAAGCTCTGTACCTCTCCCCCCAATGGCTTGCCCAATGTGTGTCTTCCATTTGGCTGTTTCTGAGTTGTATCCTTGATAATCAACTGGCAGTAGTAAGTAAGCTGCCTTCCTGAGTTCCATGAGCTATTCTAGGAAATTATCAAACCTGAAAGGAGGGAGGGGTTCTGGGAACCCCCAGACTTTGTAGACAGGTTGGACAGAAGTGTGGGTAACCTAGGAACACAAGACTAGCAACTGGCACCTGAAGTGAGGGCAGTCTTGTAGAACTGAGCCTTTCAACCTATGGAGTCTGATGCTAACTCTGGGTCTTTAGTGTCAAAACAGATTTGAATTGTAGGACACCCAGTTGGTGTACAGAGAATTGGAGAATTGACTGGTGTGAGGAAAAACGCTACACACTGGAGTCATGAATATTGTGAGTAAAAGCAAACCAGGATGGGGATCAAGAGTGAGAAAGTGAGAGAGACGGGGTGATTTGGAAAGGTCTCTCTGAGGAAGCATCAAGAATGTGGGGAAAGAGTGAGTCATGCAAAGTTCTAGTGAAAGTGTGTGCTAGGCAGAGGGAACATTGTGTTTTAAAGGCTTTGGACTTGGAATGTGCTTAGTGTGAGCTGAGAGTAGAAAAAAGGCTGGGAAGCTGGAAAGGAAGGAGGTGGAATAGAATGAGCAAATGGGGTGAGATGGATGGGGAAAGGGAATAGAAGATGGGTTCAGAGAGCTGGGCCCTCAGACTCAAATCATGAAGGCCTTAACACTTATAACAGTTCATGGGAAGCCTTTGATAAGGGGTATGCATGTGTATTTTTGATTCTAATCTGTTAAATGCAGAACAAATGTGTGTGTGTGTGTGTGTGTGTGCGTGTGTGTGTGTGTGTATAAGATACATATAAGATATATACAAGATACATATATTTCTTTTTTTTTTTTCCTAGAGGTCAAGATTTAAGATAAAGGAATGGAGCTCCTTGCTGTGATTACTGTAGAACTTTTTAAGATGATGATTAGATTAGGCTTGGGGCACTTGGGTGGCTCAGTCACTTAAGCATTGGACTCTTAACTTCGACTAACCTCACAGTTCGTGGGTTTAAGCCCCACGTTGGGCTCTACAATGATAATGTGTAGCATGTTTGAGATTCTCTCTTTGTCCCTTCCTCTCTCTCTCTCTCTCTCTCTAAATAAAGAAATACAAATAAAACTTAAAAAAAAAAAAAGAAGGTGATGAGTAGATAGGCTGTTCTCCTGACTTACCCCTAAATGGTGAGAACTAAGGTAAGGTTTCTTCCCCATTCCTGACATGTTCCTACTTGGGAGGAGAGCTCAGTGAGGGGACTGTAAGCCTGCCCTGACACCTGTCCTTGCTAGCAGGAGAGCCTGGGGTGCTCAAAAGGGGCATCATTAAGAAGCCCTAATATCTGCTCTGTGTCAGGCATGATGCTCGTTGCCAAGGACACAACAATGAAATCCTACATGGTCCCTCCCTTAAGGAATGTGCAGTCTGATAAGGGTGTCAGACGGGCCTTATGCCCCGTGAACAGCATACAAGAGATGGACGTAGTGAGCATTTACTTACCATGAAGCATAAAGACGCATAAAGAAGAGGCACCTCACCAGAAGGGAGGGATTACTTTTCCTGAGCAGAAATGTCTGCAGAACAAGGTGGCATAATCTAATCCATTCTACAGATGGTCTCAGCAGAGAAGGCCCTGACATGAGATGAAAAGCAGTTATTTAGGTGGGAAATGTTCACCAGTCATCAAGGGTATGTTCTGGTATCTTTTGTTGTCTTTGTTTTTGAAATGAGCAAAAGATTTCCATCAATCTTTTGAACTTCCATATTTAATCTAAATATGATTCTCTTTTGCTGTGCAAATGATTATCCCGCTCTGTAATCCTTAGCAGGTAAAACGGTGAAAAATGTAATCTATTCCTGCATTATCATGTAAATGCCATATTTCCATGTCACTATATGTTTTTGCCCTTAAGTTTTTGATTTTTTTTTTTCCAGCCTGTGGGAGAGGGTAGGTTCTGGCATAATCAATTGGGTTGTTTTTGTTTGTTTGTTTTTGTTATTTTTACTTTAGGTTAATATATCTAAAGTTTGCAGAAAACCGCATTTGGAGACACTATCCTTATTATTTGTGAGCTGATGGAAGGCGAGAATCCTAAGCCAGTAGCTGATGCTGCTGACAGAGCAGCCCCAGCAGAGGGCACGTGGAAGAAACCAGGCAGCAATGCATGTGCTCAGAGCTGGTCCACTTCCTGAGTGGGTTTGTGTTTCAAATCGCCCTGTTAGGAGCTGAGAGATGGCTCAGCCAAGGAAGATCGGGGGATGGAGAATGAATAACTGCTGTTCTCAACAGAAATAATTCCTGGAAGTGGGGGCAGATGAAGAGTTAGGTGCAGAAATGGATGACTAAGTGTGTATTTCTCAAAATGGATAGGCTGCCTTATGTCTTTATTAATGTCCAATGGGCTAGTTATCTTGTTTGAATTTATGAGGGAGTAAGTTCAGGTAGGAGAGGGGTAAAGACCAAGAGTTGGTTTCAAAAAACAAAAGGTATGGACATTTAAAGCGACCTTTTTTCTTTGCAGAGGTGCGCAGCCCAGATCTCGTGTCAAAAGCTTTGGGCAGCTTTTGAAAAACATTTTGCCGTTATGGAAACCAGCGGGAGTTCGTGTTAGCTCTAGCATGTCAGGATTCTTCCATCAATGCTGTTCAAAGACAGAACACAAGGAAAGTGTTGGTCTCTGGGACTTTGTAACAAGCTAGGCTGTGTAAGCATGAGAATTTCTTAGAAATCCATGAGATTTGTCAGGTTTGTATATCAGCCATAGAGGCAAGGTTAAACTATAGTGACAAGTGACCCCTAAGTGTCCGTAGTTTAAAAAAGCAAGGTATATTTCCTGTTTGTGCCCTTGAATCTTCTGCATTGTCCTATCTCTAGGACTCTGTCTGATAAAACAACCACAAATTGCTGGTCATTGTGGCAGAGGGAAAAAAGAGACAGTGGCAGTGTGTGTACTGGCTTTCAAAGCTTCCCTCTGGAAGGAACTCCAGCACTCTTATTCTTCTTACTGGCCAGAGCGAATCACAGGGCCACATCTGGCTGGGAGGGCAAGGTATTGCCATCTTAACATATGCTCCGAAGAAAATCAAGAAAGATGTGCCAGATAGCACCCATGGCATTCACAGATGTAAGTAATGCATAGAGGCAGCCAGTTGAGGTGATGGCAAAACTCCAGATAGCCCTTTCTCATTTCTTGTGAGTGTGTTATGGGTGTGTATGTGTGTGCACATGAAAGTGAAGAGCTAAGGCTGAATACAGACAACTGGAAGGAAAGATAAAAAAGCTATACCCTCCCCACCTCAGCCCCTCAGTAAACTGCTTATGCAGGGGCTTACTTATAATAGAACTGTTTAATTCATGTTTTAAGAACCCCTGTCTGCTGGGCTGAAAACAAGCTGGGACAGCTTGGTTATGACTGAAGAGCTTTTCTGAGCCAGACTGAAGGAGACAGGTATCGAACTGGATTATTCAGGAGGCGGGAAGGCTGCTGCCCACTCAGGACACCAGCAGGAAGCATGGTGGTTGGGAGAGAAACGGAAAGACTTTTCTTGTAGGGAAGCAATTCCCACCCTCTGGGTTTTTAATCTTGTCTAATGATTTCATCTGGCACAGAAGGAATTGGGGGAAATGAGCATGTTTTCTTCAGTCTTCACCCAGAGGGTAATTCTTAAGAAGAGAGTGATCATTTGTGATACCTTTTCTCAGATCTACCAATCTTTTGCATGATTGTTGCTTTATTGAGATTGCAAAGTGTTCTTGAATCAGGCCTGACACATCAGCCACTGCCTCCCAAGCAGCCAGGAAAAAATTGACAGTTTGCACATCCTCGGGTTAGCTTCACATTAATTAAAGCTTCACACAGCTCTGTCTGCTTCCTTTTGTTATTCACATGGGTTTTTGTGAATCATGCTGTTTACAAATAAGGCTAAATCCAAATGCCACACTTGCATCTGAATGTCCAGATCCAGGCCCATTCCTAATTGCTGGACGTACAAAGGAGAGACTTGGTGGGCAGAGACGGTGAGTATAAGGAGACAGAAGAGCCATACAATTCAGTTTCTTGCAAAATAAACTTCAAGAGTTATAAACTTCCCTTTACTATCTGAAGCTTCTGGAAGCCAAATGTCTGAAATATATTAAGTAGAAGTTTGCCTGTGTTCATAGCTGTTTCCTCAAAAATAAGACTTCACTTGCAGAATATCAGCATAAGCAGTTTATTTTGTGTAAAATCTGAGGTTCATTACTTGCGTGTATGAACGTGGGGGAAATAAACCACCTAAAACTAAAAAAAGAGAAAATTCTAAACACTAGGGTGATAGAATATTTTTAATCTGTCAATCAGATGTTGTTGGGTCCAAAGAGCAAAGCTACTCTATTTTGTGTTACATTTTATCTACACTATTCCTTTGTTAAAAATGGAATAGGTTTGTGAAGTCTACTTATATCAAATTTTAATGATTGTTCATTAAACATGTTTGAATGAGATTAATGTCAATTTCAAATATGCATGAATCAACCCGACATGATCCCCCACATAATTAGAAAAATGTTTCAGAGTTACTGGCTACAACCTAAGTTGTTCAGAATGATGAAAACTTCAAGACAATTTTATATGGTTACATTCAGAAATTTGTCAGCAAATTTGTCAGATGTCACTTGACAGCTGGACTCATTTACTAAGTAAAAGGAACTGTTTGTAAGTCGGTCTTCAGTGGTGTGGTGGGGAGGTGGGAGGTGGGGGAGCAGTTCTACAGGCTAGGATTAGGTTTCAGTCTTGTAGTGAACCTGAGCCTCCAGACTGTGAACTTCACAGGTGCTTCTCAGTCTCTATCTCCTCCCCTTAGATGGAATAGGCTGATGGGTTGGAGATGGAGTTGGTGTTTGGCCAGGTGGGTTAGGTCCTGATGAAGCCTGGACACATAAGCTCTGGGAAACCAGCTTCCCCAGAGGCCAGACCTTGTTAATAGAACAGAGGGCTCTGGAATATTGCAGAATGTCCCCCTCCTCCCCTCCATGGTGGAAAGCCAAGGGCACTTTACTCTGCCATTCACTGTGAGGACTTAGTAGAGCTCTGGGAGGTAAAACTCACAAAAGCGTGGAGACCCTTCTCTGACCAGGCCTCCCTGGAGTTTTCAACTCAGACTTGTCCACACTGAGCCTCCAGCAATTCAGTTCAAGTCCAGCCAATTACAGCTCAGGTTACCCTGACCAGGCACTGGTTCCCACTGGAGCTGCTGATTGGCGGGTCTCTGCTCCCATGCACTGTGGTTCTTATTTGCCTGTCATTAACTCTAATCTGGGGGGGGAGGGCTTTGTCCTGTGACCTCATGCCTCTAATGGCTCTAAGAAGAGTTGTTGATTTTTTGCTCTTTGTTCAGCCTTTTACTTGTTGCTAGGATGGAGTGATGACTTCCAAACTTCTTACCTGCTGCAACGAAAATGAGAAGTTTGTCAGAAAATTGGAAATCACATTTATGTGGTATCTGTCCGGATTCTGAATGCTCCTGGAGTTCAGGCCCACAGAAGAGATGTCGTAAGGAATAACCATCCAGCAGCTGATAGCTCTGGGATGGAGGGAAAAACAGAGAATGGGGGGAAAAGACAGAGACAAAAGAAAGAAAGAAAGAAAGAAAGAAAGAAAGAAAGAAAGAAAGAAGAAAGAAAGAAAGAAAAAGAAAGAAAGAAAGAAAGAAAGAAAGAAAGAAAGAAAGAAAGAAAGAAAAAAGAATGGAAGGAAGGAAGGAAGGGAGGAGAGAAAAGAATGGAAAGAACACAGGATCATGGAGCAGAGCAGAATGCCCATCTCCACCACTTCAGATGACTTTGGGTATCACACTGCCAAGTACTTACTGCCTGCCCTGTCCTTAATCTTGGACTCAGAGCCTGGGGCCCCCATGGCTCTAAACCCTAGATGGGCACATCAGTGTCCCCCACATCCCCTTTTCCATTCTTATTTATTGACTTGCTACAACTAAGCATGATTCTGACATCAGCGTTGCTTACAGTGTGCTCGTGGAGTTCATCAACCAAACAGGGTCATTTCTGAGACTATAAGGGGGTGTCCTTAAAAATTACTATGGAGACTCAGGGGCAACTGTGATCTCCCAGGAATACTGGGGAGTGAGGTTACCCCACAAAGAGCCCATTCTGCCTATAGGTGATTTCCTACTTCTGGCTTGAAATATAAGTGATACCAATAGGGCTGATAAATGTGTAGTATCACATATTGTCAGAAAATTTGGATAGTCAAATTTTTAATTTTTAACCTCCATTACCTAAGAACCTGTATCCATCATACAATATTTCTTAATATCCCAGAGTTTGAAATACTTTTGCCCTTCTCTGTTCTTTCTCTGTTTTTCTCCCACTTTGTATTAGAGTTATATGTATCTCCATCTTTTCTTCCTACTACATATTATATTGTTTGAGAGCAAATACCACATTTCTTAAAAAATTTTTTTTAATCAAATTTTTAAAAATCTATTACAGGTACTAATGAGAATGTGATTTTGATAAACATGAAAAGCAAAAAGACAAATGTAAGGAAATGATGATTTGGGAATAAGAAATCTTATCTACATTGGCCTTAAGGGTAGAAAAAGGCATTTCGAAATGAAGCTTTGAAAGCCAGTTTTTGTTAAATGAGTTTACATCTAAATTTTAACTCTGTTGACAGTTAACTCAAGGGTCTTTTATCTATGCTTAATGTCACTAGCTATATCCTGCCATCGATCTAAGGGAAAAACTCCCTACTGAAATCAATGGGGAGTTCTATGTAAAAATCAATGACAGGATATGGCCTATAAGAATAGTGGTTACCACAAGTCTTCGGCCAGCCGGGAGGCCACCATAAATGGTACTTCAGGATAACCCTTGCAACCACGTTCAAAAACAACAATGGGAAAAGCTGCTATTCTTTAGAAGGGGAGAAAATGGCAGGAAGGAAATGGCACATGTTCCTACAGCATAACCTACATGTTCCCACAGTTCAGCTGCAGCTTTTCATTGTCTTTTCAGATTCCCAAAGAAAAATCCATGGAAAAGGACTAATGCTTAAAAAAGCCTGTATCCTTTGAAAGGAAAATAAATGCAGATTACTGTGCCTAAGAACACAAATCGGCCCATGTGCATGGAACCAACTGCTCCCTCTGCATTCACGTAGTATCTGCTGGCTCACACTTATCCACTGCTTGCAAAGGCAAGACTGACACATCCAGGATGAGAGCAAGAAGGAATCAAAGTAGTGAGGATGCTCACTCCCAATATTAGAGAGCTGTGTTTTCCAGGCAGTAAAAATATCTGAAAAACAAATTCTGGAATAGTTGGAGAAAAAACATGTAAAAATGTACAAGAGACAAGTCTCTTGTACAAATGGAGCATGACAATTAGTACCTATCTACACTTAGACAGGTCAGCTTCACCAACAGAGAATCCACCCGTATTATGGTCTCATGGTGTTTTTGGAGACAAAGAGGATGTGAGGGTGAGGGGGCCGTGATTGCATGCAGCCCCATCATTCTTGGTAGAGGGTAGGCAGCATTCCCATTGCATCTGCAACTTTGCAGATGCTGGATCCTGATGGTACCAGATTAGCTTCCTCTTCTCTTTAGGTAATATGTCCATTCTTGTGTGTAAGGTCTAAAATGAAGGCCCAATATTATGTATACTTTGTCATCTGAGGAAACCAGGAGGGCATCAAATGGCCTAACATCAAATTCCTTTCCTCACCCTGTTCCTGGGGTTAAGGTCCCCTAGTCAAACAAATCTCCATGTCATGGGGTCATGCAAGTTCCTGCTTATTCCTGAACAGTGAGTTTCAGTTCCCTGGTGGCCTGAGGAAATATTCAAACAAGCCAGTCACATCCACGTGCAGGAACCAGGGGTCACTTCACCCTCTTGATTCTTCAAATCCTGCCTCCCACAGCACCCTAGTTGTTCACTGGGTTCCCAAGTGGCAACCCCTGTGTGTCCCTGTGTGCCACATGGTGTCTCTTTCTCTGGGCTGTAAGGTTACATGACTGGTAAATTGTTATTGATCTGGTCTGTCCAATGTCAGGTGTCCTGTGTTTGGTCATCCCCATCACCTGGGGGCAGGAATCCCACCCTCACCAATGGAGTGAGAGATTATTAAAACGATTTCCTTAAAAGTCGATTGAATTTAGAAGTGGTCTCCTCCACCCTTAGACATAAGTATCTGAAATAAAATGTAAACAGTAGAGCATGAATGTTTTGAAAGAAATAGCCAATATCACTGTGAGTTATGTTTTATAAGGAGTATTTTCCAAGTATTTTGAAGACCTCAAAGAGATGATGCACAGGAGTATGGTCTGATAGACAGAGTCTGTGAGGGAAAATGATAGAAAGGCATTGGGATCAACATGTTTTCAAAATGAGAGCAAGGTACCAATGTGGTGTGAGGTAGACAAGTTAGAAGGAGAACAGGGTGAGAGGAGAGAAGCTGAGGAAACACGCTTGCAGTATAAACAAGACTAGAACTGAGTGTGAATGGAGGGATTCTGTCAGCAGCCCAAACACCTCCAGAACCTAGGGGAGATCCAGGCAACTGGGATCAGGAGGTAACTGGCTTAGTTACTTTGCTTTGATAGTTACTTGAAACTATCACACTGAAAATATGAAACCATGTTAGTTTCTCTCCACCGTATGCAATTTGTCTGCCTCTCTTACTTTATAACTTTGAGTTAAGTAGTGTTTCAGTGGTCAGTGAGGGACACACAAAAAATGTGCTATAGAAGCCAAGGAGAGGTTGGGTGAGACCTTGGGTGAGTGTGGGCCTTTTATGTTTCTTGCCTGAGAACAGAAGCTAAAAACCCACAAGTTGGCTGGCGGCACACAGAAAGTCAGCAGAACCAAAATTTCCCCATTTCATTCCATTATTTCTCCTAATTCTACCTCACCCAGCCACTCTGCAGCAATTTGAAGGTTTACTATGTCCCGGATACCACAGTAGACCCTAGACACAGAGATTGCCCATCAGAAAGGTCACCACTTCCCCAAAGAACCCATTGCTGGACTTAACCAGGCCGAGGTCATTCTTTGTGAAAATAAGGACCAAGAACAGCCACCTAAGGCAGCTTTGTAAGAAAGCTTCCAGGGGAGAGTTCCCAGAGGAGTGGGTGCTGCAAGGGAAATTTTGCAGACAAACAGGACTTGGTCGGATATAGAAGTGCCATGTTACAAGACCTTTTTAGACACAGAATTTGTGGGACGTGGTGACCAAGGGGTCATGAAAGTGAAAGAGAGGGAGGAGTCTAGGATAATTCGGACAAAAAACTTGAAACAATGCTTCAAGAATGTGGAAAAGCATCATGTGTCTAAGGAATTATAAATACAGTGTTGCCCCTAGTCCAAAGTGGGGTATGTTCCAAGACCCCCGGTGGGTGCCTGGAACCTCAGACAGTACCTTGTCTATACTAGGTTTTTTCCTATACATGCATACCTATGATAAAATCTAATTTATAAATTAGGCACAGTAAGAGATTAATTAACAGCAACATAATAAAATGAAACAATTGTAACAATATACTATAAGAAAAGTTATGTGAATCTGGTTTCTCTCTTTTTCAAAATATATTATTGTGCTTATTCTTCTTCTTGCGATAATGTGAGATGGTAACATGCCCACATGATGAGGCGAAGTGAGGTGAGTGACAGAGCCTTAGGCTATTTCTTTAAACAATTTTTTTAAACATTTATTCATTTTTAAGAGGCAGAGAGAGACAAAGTGTGAGTGGGGGAGGGGCAGACAGAGTGGGAGACACAGAATTTGAAGCAGGCTCCAGGCTTTGAGCTGTCAGCACAGAGCCCAATGTGGGGCTCGAACCCACCTGAGATCATGACCTCAGCCCAAGTGAGATACGTAACCGACTGAGACACCCAGGCACCCCATTGGGCTATTGGCCTTCTCACAGTCTGTCGTCTGCTTCCTGTCGTGGGTTGGCTGAAGTAACTGAAATGGCAAAATGTGAAACCATGGATAAAAGGGGGCCATTGTCGTTTTGGGGTTTCTGGAACATAGCTTTTGGAAAGGGAAGTGGTGAGAAGAAGGCCAGGTCAAATGAAAACCATTGAATGAAAATAGGCAGGCTTGAAGCCTTGGAAATACACAGGACTTACATGATGAAAAGCCTTGAAAGCCAATACAAAAACAATGGGCATCACTGAAATACGTTAAGAAGAAGAGTCATGTGGTCTGACTTCATGTGGTTACTCCTTCGCAGATGAAGGGGCAGTTTCAAGAGGTAGTCAAGAGAAATGTCTGAAAAGAGAGGAATTTAACCAAACATTGTGGTTGATTCAATGGGAGGTTGTGAAAGCGAGATCTTGGGGGGGGTCTTCTGGCTGGGTAACTGGGATGGGGCACTATGAATGCAGCTGGTGCCCTGAGGAGGTGGAGAGCATGCTAGCCCAGGGCTCCATGGAGGGGCCCAGGAGAAGAAGAGTCCAGAATGTGACAAATGTACGTAAGGTGTAAGAAGTTGAAGGATTTGTGTCCCGTGGCCTATTTTTCTGGCATTGAGGAGGCTGAGCCGAGTGCTGATGTAGATGCTCAGATTGTGGGAGCACTAGTCCCCTTGGTTTTGCTCCTGGCACGTAGGGTAGAAAGGGAGGAGGCAGATGCCTGGGCTGACTCAGGTTGTTGGTGGGGTGAGGAGGGACTGCACTGCCTTCCTCAGAAAGGCACTCCCTGACTGTGGCCCCATAGCACCTGGCTCGTTCCTCATCAGATCACAACTGATGTTTTTCTCGTCTTTTTCCCCACCAGATGGGGTAGCCCCTGAAGGTGGGCACAGTCAGTTTTCATCTCTGTACCCACTCTCCCTACCATGTTGCCCACCATTAGCAGATCCTCAAAGTTTTGCTGAATGATTGACTATATTAATACAGAGGACTTTGGAAAACTAGAAGGAAGATCAGGAAGGGGTTTAACACTGAATGCGTTCTGTGTGATTATTACAAATAATGCATTTGGTGCTGAGAACGGGCTTCTAGAGTGTAACTGAGCTTCAATTCAAGTGACCCTGAGGCTCATATGTGTTGTCATTCCCTCTCCATTTCATGAGGCACTGAGCTGGCTTGTGATGAAGAGGAAGGCTGGGACCAACATTCTCATAGCCTCGATGCAATCAAGTCAGAGTCTGTTCCGTTTATATTTGTAAAACATACATACTTACTATATCGAAGCACAGGGATATGCACATGTTTTAGCTTCTGTTGGAAGAATTATAGTGTAAGGTACTGTCTTTAAAATCTCTTAGAAGCATAATGGGGCCTACCAATGAATGAAAGAGGGTGCTTACATTCTGGTCACCAAAATCTGGCCTGGCAGTTGTCAGATAATTTTTCTGAGTCATTTGGGTAGTGACTGGCTTGGCCTCCCCCAGGGGTGCATACCAGAGAACTGAACATCAGGCCCAAGATTTTAGTGTTTTTATTCTATTTACAAGACAAATAATAAAAATAATAAAATCTGACAGTGAGTTTTACTTCATTACAGACCCTTGGTATGGGGAATAAGAAGCTGCATGAAGGAATAGTAAGAATTTAAGAATACACGAGAATGTTACAACAGGGTGGGACAGTGGGGTGATTATGAGCATGGTGTCTGGGGCCCAGAGGAAGACACTTGGCTATGTTGCACGCGGTCTGAGGAACAGAACCTCAGCTTCTCCCCCTTCAAGGCAGGCACACCCATGTCTCCCTCACAGGCTTGTGGTGAAGACAGAAGAGTTCACGCAGTGACTGGCATGTCACGAGATGTGTTCAATAAAGGCAGCTAGAGGTATGTGAGCCAGGAGAGTCTGGTGGCACTGTGGCAAGGTGGCCACTGTGTACAAACTCACAATCAGATGAAGGGCTGGGTGTGCTAGCCTGAGAAATGCATTCTTGCCAAGGTGCTACTTACACTGCAGGCTGGAATTCATGCTTGCGTAATTTGTAGCCTCATCCACCTCCTCGTTTTTAACTTATTATTAATGAAATATAATAATGATCATGAAGATCTAATGACACTGAGTTCCCAGCCCAGACTAGGCCGGGGCCAGGCCCTTTCTCAGGGCCACTAAATTCCATGTATTTAAAGTGTCAGGCCTGTGGTAACTGCACAGGTGTTGGTGACTGTCACTGCTATGGTTGCCATTTCTTATTTGGTGATTTCCTTTTCTGGCTCTATATACAAATTATATGAAGAAATGGAACCTTAGACTGAGTGTGGCATAAAATGGGTTCTTTCTTTTCTTACTAAGGACCCACTGAGTTTGTGTTCTGGCCAAATTTGACCAGAGTAGTGTGCTAATAACCTCAGTTTTAGGAAGCCTGCTTTTGAAATTGTGTTGGTGTTGAACATGTAGAATAATGCAAATAGGCTTGCATATTAATTTTATTATAATGAAGAGTGTGCTCATCTGGTTAAAATTATTGTTTTTATGCTGGTACTTTAAGATACAATTGTAGATTCAATTTTATGCCTAATATATTGTTTATTATTTTAGTTTACTACTTAAAGTAATGCTGTTATGTTTACATAAGCCCCATAACTCCTTCTCTCCAAACCCTGTTTTCGTAAGGCTTGTGCTGGTGGTTTTTTAGAGCAAATTATAACCTAAGGCTGTCTTTATGATGTTGCCATTTCGAACCCTTTGGGGAAGTAGGTAGGGCATGCATAAATAAATAAGTACATGCTGTCAAACATCCAAATAAAAATGTGAAATATTCAATTTAAAAATGAGTATTTTATCTCTATCATGCCAAAACACCCAGATTTTTGGCTGTCTTTGAATATGGGTGGGCGTTGAGAGTCAAACAGATAGAGCCTGAGCTGGCTTAGTATCTTTCCCTTTTGTCTGGATTTGGAAAACGCTCCACAGCTATGTCCTACAGGTAGCACCTTGAGTATGGGCATAACTGCACCCTGTTGGTTCTTCTGCCCAGTGGCTCTTCTCTACTCCAGGGCTTCCAGTAATCTCTCTCTTCAGAAATTCACTCTCTGGCCTACAAAGACCGTGAGGGCATCCGGGAAGCACAGCGATTCTTACTTGTCTCTTTTGTCTGGTTTGGTGGGAGGCTAAGCTGCTGGTGATTTTTCTCTCACAATGGAGAGAGGTAAATGTCCCTTGCATTTCAAATTAAAATACTAAAACACAGAAGACAGATTCAGGATCTCTGATTTCCTTCGGAATGGGCACAGTTCAGGTAAGCCTTATGAAATCAAAAGGGGGTTTAAAATGTTCAGGATGGCCATAATAACAATAGCTACCATCTAGTGAGTGTTTTCTGGGATTTGCTTTTTATGTGCATTATTATTTTTTTTTTTTTAATTTTTTTTTTTCAACGTTTATTTATTTTTGGGACAGAGAGAGACAGAGCATGAATGGGGGAGGGGCAGAGAGAGAGGGAGACACAGAATCGGAAACAGGCTCCAGGCTCCGAGCCGTCAGCCCAGAGCCTGACGCGGGGCTCGAACTCCCGGACCGCGAGATCGTGACCTGGCTGAAGTCGGACGCTTAACCGACTGCGCCACCCAGGCGCCCCTTATGTGCATTATTTTTACATAGCATTTTTCCTAGGTGATAATGACTACTAATTAATCCCAGTTTAAAATAATAAAACTGAGTCTCAGAGAAGTTAAGCTATTTGTCCAAGACCACACAGCAAAAGAATGGTAGGGGTCAAAGTTTTGTCTGATTGCAAATCTGCTTTCTTTCCTATTTTTTATTACTATGTTCTGATAGAATCTTGAAATGTTTGCAAATATGAGCTCTAGTCCTGCTGGAGGTTAATTTACACATGAAAGCTTACAGAGTGTTTCTTCTGTAACCCATGCTTCATCTTGCTTAAAAAAAAAAAAAAGTGTTATCTTCCCTGTGAAGGGTATGTTCCCCGAAGGAGAACATCCCACCTGCCTGAGAATCACTTCTGTCTATCACCCTCAAGGAAGATTTTGTCAACCTTTGCTCTCTTCAGATTATGTTACCAAAAATAATTTTTCCCGAATATGTAAAAAGCTATCTTATAGCTTTTTGAAATCACACATAATTCCCCATTCTACATAGAATTTTGAGAAGCCTCTTCCTGCCTACTCACAACTCATATGGATTGAGACATATATAGAATATTATTGATAATATAAGGTAACAGATAATATAAAAAGTTCCTTCTCCCTCACATGAGCATTTCATACAGAAGATTTTGGTTCTGAGCCCTAGAAGCCAGCCAGTTATCTTTCAAAATGACAAAGGGAGTGGAAATCAGTGCATTTGCATCCAGCTTCACTAGTAGAAAAGCAAAGCATGTGTTCTTTTTATGGTGAATTCAAGGCTACGTGGACTTATCTATACCATGTCATTTGAGGGACCACCGAAATATTTGTTGGGACAGAGTCTCTGAGCAACTCTGTGGGGTACCATGCAATTTATATTATGCAGTGCACAATTCATACACCTATATACAGCAGTCCTGCTTGTACTTATAGTAGCTCCAGCTCAGGTCTCTGAAAGTATCTGAGTTTCTGTCTGATGAAGATATTGAGGGTGTTTGTTTTCATATGTGTCAGATAATAGAAAAAAATATATGTATGTTCCTCTGCTCCTGGTTCCTGGCACAGAGCTCCTGAAACCCTTGTAATTTCCTAAGTGATAAGAGCACTATGAGCACCTTTTATTCTTTGCTCTTTGATGCTAGTTCCTGACCCAGAGCCCCTAAATCCCTCTGAATTTCCCCAGTGACAGGACTGTCTTTTGTCTAATGAGGCAACTCTGAGTGGGCTCCTGGATGACTCCTGAATGGACGCTGGTCACCAGAGAGATCAACCCATGATTAGAAGCTGGGAAGTTTCAGCCCTATTCCCATTCTCCAGAGAGGGGAGAGAGGAGTTACTCATTGATGGTAGGTACATGATGAAGCCTTCATAAAATCCTGATGGTATGGGATTTTAGGAGTTTCCAGGATGGTGAACACATCCATATACCAGGAGGGTGGTGCACCCCAACTCTACAGGGACAGAAGCTCCTGCATTTCACTTGCCCCCAGACCCTACCCTATGTATGTATCCCTCCATCATACCTTGTAATAAACTGGTAAACTGAAGTGAAGTAACTTAAGTGTTTCCTCAAGTTCTATCAGGTGGTCTAGTGAATCACTAGAACTCAAGGAGAGGGTTGTGGGAATCTCTGATTTGTAGCCAAGTGGACAGAGTTATGGGCAACCTGGGGACCTACTAACTGTGATTAGCACTTGAAGTGGGGGTGAACCCCTAACCTATGGGATCTGACACTATCTGCAGGCATTTAGTGTCAGAACGGAGTTAAATTGTAGGACACCCAGATGGTGTCACAGAGTTGCTTGGTGTGAGGAATCCCCAGACATGGTGTCAAGGTGTTACAAGTACATGACAGGAGGGGGAAATGGGCCTTTCCCCCCAATACAATACGAATGTGTTCTCTTAGAGGAACAGTCAACTGATTTATTAGTAACTTATCCCGGAGCAAATTCCTGAGTACTGGAAGGTAATTCTGCTTCTGAAGGAGGCAAAATCAAGCTGAGAAAGGAGGATCTGAATCTAGCTTCAGGTTGGAAGATTGTGAGGAGACGAGGGGTAACACGGATCAAGTCTGCAACCGGGAGAAGTCAGAAGAGGGAGAAAGATACACTTCATATTGCTAGAATCAGACTTCCTTCTTTTAGAATTTGGCCTGGGTCCTGTGAGCCAGCAATGCCCAGCCTGTTCCTCTTTACTGTTTCCAGAAGACTGTACCTCTTTAGAATTATTTTGATGGAATGTTGATATGGTTCAAAGTTTTATAAACTGGAAAGGGTAACGCTCTTGGGGTTTAGAAGTACATGAAGTGGAAATTATGAAATATTTCTGGGGTACCCACTATGTGAGAGGCCGGGAGACATAACTGAAGACAACAGAGTCCTAGATCAGTGAGAGACTGCACACATTGAGGTGGTTTTATATTTTCTGTGCTGGATCTCAGTAAAATCCTGAAGGTTTAGTGTAAAAAGTAGCTTAAGTGGTCTGAACATTTCCAGATCAGAATAAAGGGATGGAAGGTCAACCTTTTCAAAATACAAATAGAATTATTATCAGAAGCAATTAATACTGATTGAAAGGTTCTCGCCAAAGGCAGGCAGACACAAAGACTATACCAGCTGGTATATAAGCCAAAGAAATTGCAGGAGTCCAGCATGCCAACTGGTGAGAACAGAAACCACCTACTCTCATGCAGCCTACGGTCCACATTAACCTGAGTTTAATATTTCATTGTATTTATTAGCATAACTTTATTATTGTGGGAGAGTCTTCTCCAGGCACATCACAAAATTGTTTGCTCTAGGAACAATTTACAGGACTTATCAGCTCTTCTACAGAAAGCATAGTTTTCATACCAAGTTGGAATCCTTCACCTAAAATTCCTTTCTTTGTCTTTCCTGCTAACCCTAAACATCATGAGCTTTACTCAGTCATCATCATGTATTCCCCTTTGCTGCCCCCTCACAGACAGACTTACCTTAAACCTGAAGGGATCCAGAATACACCACTGTAGAGAGTTTTGTTTTGTTTTTGTTTTATTTTGTTTCCTGAACTCTCCTTATCTGTCTAAAAGCAGAGCTTCCCCGAATAATTCCACCATCATAAAGCCCTTCACTGGGAGTTTTGCAACTAAAAGATTGACTTATCACTAGACACAAGAAATCAGAAATCGGTACTGGTATAAGAAACCACCTAGACAGACAGTCGCAAAACTACTATTTCTCACATCTATGAATGAGGAAAGCTCATTCATCTTTCCTAATGGATATTTGCTTTCCAATAAATGCCTTTTCTTTCCCTCCTCATCCCCTATTAAGATGGTGTATAAGTCCCAAATTCTAGCCATCTTTTGTAGTCAAAATTTGTTTGAACTCTTACTTACTTATGTGGATAAAACTCCGTCTTTTTAATTGCTAATCTACCTTTTATCAGTTTAGTTTGCATACCTCCATTTCTAAACTTAAGCGTATAGAGGGAAAATTTTCCCTCCCCAACAAAACCAAACTCAAAAATCTCAGTAAAATCCAAACTTGTCTCTCCCACTCCAAGATGCTATCAAAGCCCTGTGGAGGTGGTATTCTTTCTTCACAGCAATAAACTCAGCTTTGTTCGTTTAACATAGTACTGGTGATATTTGGAGAACTGTCATTTGACTCTACATTTCACTAAGTGGTGAGAAACTTCTTTTTATGTAATAGAAAGACCTCCACTCAGTTGGAATATTACTATTCCACTGAAAATCAGAGAAAAATTTCTTTTTGTCAGAATGCAAGTCTTAAAGATTAGAAACAGATTTGTTCAGAATTAAAAAAAAAAGTTAATTTGTGATATGTGAAAATTGTTGGAGGTTGAGTGCACTGGCGGAAAAGGATGGAATTTTTCATTAAATCCCAAATAGAGATGGAGTGCCGTGATTTGATTTGCAAGGCACTGAATGTCCCACAAGTTATTAATTCTGCACTTAAACAATTAGTTCGAAGACTGAGTATAGCTCATCCCTCACGAACTCAGATCACAACATATTGCCTGAATTGAATTCGTAAAACACTTGTGGCTATAGCAGAGTTCATTCAATAATTTGCCATAGCTCAACTGGTCACTTAATTGGCTCCCCTAAATGCTAATACAGTGGTAGATAACAGAAGCAGCTTGTGCATAATGTGAGGTTCTTGCCCCTGTCCTCTTGCATGGGGCTTCTGAGAGCTCAGGGAAAGTTAAAGAGAAAGTCTTCAGGAACAGATGTGCATTTTGGTTTCCTGGAAACTAGTCACAAGACAGTACAAGCTTCTTCCATTATTTGCAGAACATTTTTTCTGCCTTTTAGATTGAGTTAAAATGATAGCCCAGATTCTGTTTTTCTCTATAATAACAGGACTGTTAGTCCAACTGCCAGCCAAGAAGGTCAGACTACTTCCAGAGCCACTGATTGGTGTTTCCATCAGAGGACTAGTACAATTAAAATAATTAGTATTTTTCCATTATAATGAAAATTGGTTACCTAGAAGACAACAGATGGATTTTTCAACCCCGAGGACTCTTCCAAAGGGTTAGTACAGGAAATATGTCAAGAACATGGTTGTTGATAGGCTTAGATTTACAGAAATATAGAGAGCAAGTAACAAATTTGATCACAAGACAAACTAATTAATAAGAAACATGTAAAGAATTAATATTATGCTTTGGAATGGTGTGATTATAATACCATTTGGGAGAGCCAAATCAACTCCACCAGGCATGCTAAAATTGTTTTACAAAAATGATTTTAAAATCTTCCAAGAATTTTTAATGGTGTAAGTTTTATTAACTTCACTTGCAGATATAATAAAGACAATACAAACAATGTTAAAAGCAGTTATGTAGCAAGAAATGATATAATACAGATAAGGAAAATGAAATTATGGACTTGTAAGATTTGATCTCAGGTACCTTAGAGAATTGGCACCAGGACTGGTTATCAGGCCTAAGAAATGATGAAATTGCTCTTAAGGGGTTATACTTGCATGGAAACCAAAATGACATCAAGCTTCAATAATTCAATTATAGGGAAGGCTGAGTATGATGGGTTTGCTTCCAATAGAGCACAAGAGAGTTCTGGTTGCTGTCTTAATTGCTGTTTTAAAATAATGAAAAGAACTAAAAAAATTTCAAACAGTCTCTTCATATTTGTCCAAAAAGCAAAGTCAAATGTAAGTATTTGACAGTTGACACAAAGGATGCTTTGTTTGGGAAAACATCAAAAGGTAGCCTATTAAGAGCTGGAATAATACCAAGGAGCCTCAAAAAAAGAAAGTGAAAGCATGAGAAATAAATAGGCAGGAATGAACAGAGACCAGATAGGACTAAGGTGTGCTGGACACAATGGCTCTTTTCTTCTCCCAGGACATTTAAGATTCTAATGAGGGGAACAACTCCATCCTGCTTACACCACAGCCCCATCAAGGATGTGCCTTTCAGGGAGAATGTGCAATGACAGGAAATCCTTTGCAAATAAGTCTAATGGGCAGTCAATTCGACTCTTGTTGAAATTCCCAAGATCCACAGTAAGGCCTCTTTCTGGGCAGGACTACCTGAGTCTTCTGTACTTGGTGGTGACTTGAACTCCCTTCCCCCAGTTCCCTACTATTTTAGTGGGACTGATATAAGGAAAACAAGTCTTGAAGGCATGTTTCCCAAAGCCATATTGTTAGAAGGCTTAGGCATTGTCTCCCCAATTAAAGACATCTGGACTGATTCAGTTTTAGATTGAATTTGACTAAATTGTTTAAATGTCAAGCAGATACAGCTCCACCGTGTCCTTGGAAACACGGTGTCTTCTAAGCTGCGGCTCTACCCTCTGCCTGTGAATAAGGGGGGTTAGGGAGGGAAAGGGGAGCTCATTCTGTTCAACAGCTACTCCTTGAGCTCATGCCATGTGTTCGGTTCTGTGGCACAGACCATTATTGAGGCATGGTGCTATTTTCAAGAAGTTTATTAACAGTGTAGAATTAGCATTATTTTACTCTTCTGAGGCACCTCTTGTCAGGCAAAGGTTTGGATTGTTCATTTCAGGAATTTACCAACAAGATCTATCACCTCTTCAGTGGAAAATGTCCACAGTTTGTGCTATAAAATTCTTTGAATCCTTCATCTTAAAACCTTCATTTCACTGTTTTCACTAATCCTGGACTTTTGTATTGTGATCTTTTCTGCTTATCAAGGACCAGCTTTGAGAAGCTCACCTTTAAGCCAAACTTCAAATTCTCAGTAACATCCAATCTTGACCTTCTCTTCCAAGACCTTAATAGAGCTCTTCGAAGGTAGCATTCTCCCTCGCCACAGTAAGCAATAAAAGGCAGCTTTGTCTCATCAAGAAGTGTGTCAGCAGCAGAACACAAATAAATGGTGGGTGAGTGGTGGCACTGGATTTCAACACCAACTTCTTCTGACTATAATGCTTACTCTCTTAACACCTACGTAGAGTGCTTCTCCTGAGTGGTGTTGGGACCAAGACTCCTGGTTGAGATTTGAACAAAAATAAAACTTTGTGGCCAAAAAGCAAACTCCAAACCCCTAGAGTCAACTAACACCTGAAAGTTATTCCACCCTGGCAATTTTCTGTTGCATTAGACACAAGTCTATGTGATTATGTAACAGAAAATCGACTCTGTGAAATAACTGTAATTGTACCATCTGACAAGTAAACTACATGAGAGAATAGCAAATTCCTTTTAAATGAATACCTTGTAAAGGAATACAGGAAAGAACTAGATACATATAGGTCCCACTTCTAGTTTTTTGCTGACAAATACCCTTTGTCAATATTCTCTTACCAGCTATTCATTTAAAAAGGCGTCACCGTTCTTTTTGTTTGTATCCTGTTTGCTGTCTGGTAGAATTACAGAGTAAATTAAGTTGGTACCACAGTATGCATTATGTTATTCACTTTAGTGTAAGCTGCAGTTAGGTTTGTATGAAATTTCTATTGTAACCCCAAGTTTCACTCCATTGAAACTTTCCAAAACATTATCCTTTGGGGTTAAAATTTTCCTTGCTTCTTTTGAGGCCAATTCTTTTTTTTTGGGGGGGGGCATAAGAAAATTGCCTGCAGCTGCTTTTGAGTTGTTGGTGAATTAAATTAAAAAAAAGGCTATTTCCATTGTAAAACACTTTATTTTATAATCTCTGCAAAACTCCACCAGTAAAAGTTATTCCCACAGAAACCCTCTTAACACTTATAATTACATAAAAGGCAAATTTATTACTGCTTTCTGATTATTTTGATTTCCAGGTACAATAAAACAAAACAACTCTACCATATTAAGATAACAAAGCAAATGAAAAATTCAGTAAATTCAAACACTTAGCCTATGTAAAAGGTGACTTTCTTCATTTATTGACAAATATTGACTAAGTGCTTGTTTTGTGCCAAAGGCTATGCATCCCTCACATTTAATCTCTTCGGTAACCTCATGGAATAGATACTATTTTCCAGATGAAAATATCAAAGCATAAGGTGACACACATTAGAAAAACAACTAGGTAAAATTAACATTTTTAGCATATTAATGTAAACTAATTTATTCTTCCCACAAACATTTATTGAGCACCTATTATGCCATTGGGGCCATAAAGGTGAGGGAGACAGACATGATCTTGCCCTCCCAGACTTTACCAGCATTTCAACTGTAGGGGCCCAACTATCTATAAACTGAAAAATGTATGCTATATCTAAATTTATGCTTAGTTCTGTGAAAGATACAGTCTTATGAGGCAGGTCAGGAGACAGGACACCTAACGTGATATGATAAAAGAACAACTGACATTGTGTAGGGAATGGCAATTATACTCTACACAAAAATGTCGATTCCAAATATCTGGAAAATTGCAGAATTAGAAAGACATGATTGTCAGAAGGCTGTGGCTGACCTAGGAATCAGTGCATTAATTTTAGAGCTAGAAGCAATTGAAGAAGTAGATAGTCTAGTGCTGTGATTTTCAAATTCAGCTTCTGGATGTCCATGTATACCCTTCTAGGTGTCTACATGATGAGCGGGGAACATAGATAGCGGAAAGAAAGCAGGGACAAAATGGAAGAAAAATCTTTCTCCATTTCAATAAGAACAATTCTATTATGTGTTTTATATACTGATTTTTAGTATTACTAGAAGAAAGAATTGTACTGCAAAAAAAAAAAGCATATTTCAAAAATCATTTATCTGGTCTAAGTAATTTGTATGAAACTTTTATATCTGCTATATCATTTCCTTCTGTTTTGGGTTGAATACAAAAATGGGAATAATTAGACTTAGTAAATGGTCAAGATAAGAATCTCAGATGTGATAATTAATGCAAAGTGTCATCCTAAAACTCTTGCTCAAGAACTAATTTTAATACTAAAGTAGCCAACAGGATCATACAGTTCAGGAGCCATGGGTTTCTTCATTTCATTCACAAGGAATTTCAGCTTAGAGATGGAACTGTAAGATAAAACTTCATTCAGGGAAGACATTGGAAGAAACTCCTCACTACAAAGGAAAGCCTCCCACACATGTGAATCACTGGACCCGGAATAATCATCTGTCTTGTCCAAAAGCATCAAAGGAAACCAAGCAGATCACCTTTCTTCATTTTCCAGAGAAAATCATCCACCATGTGAATCCAAGCCATTCTGAATCAGAAGCCCTTCTGCTGCCAGACAAAAAGATGCTATCAAAACCATGTATAGAATATCCAGGACCAAGGAGCAATTTATCAAGATTAGGGAAATTCTTTAATCATCTAAGCCCAGATGTTTAGAGGAAACCACATTCTTCGAGAGAGACTGGCCTTTCTTGCAATAGGAAGTCTGTTATTTCCTATAGCACTTTACAGCTTTGGAAATGACCACTAACCTTTTATCAATTTACATACCTAAACCCACATCCAAGCCTATGGTTGGTGGGGACCCATAATGCTGGTTATGTGTAATGGGGTCTATGTCAGATTTTGACCATCCAAGATGGCCAGGAATACGAGATAAAAACTTGGGGGCAGAACCAAGTCTTCATCATTGCCTGTGTCCTTGGTACCAAGAACTTAGTAGAAAATAAATATTTACTGGATGAATTAATAGATAAACAAGAGTGTTACAGACCCAGCAAGTGCTATACACAAGGAGAAGCTTGTGGTGGGGTAGTAGGGCAGAATACACAATCAAGGTAACAGAAGCTTATACAACGTACTAAATGCAAGGAACTAGAAGATGAGACAAAGGTTATCTCCTGTGGGAAGTCTCTCATACACTATAGTGGGAGGGGAAAAGCCATAAATGACTTTCCTGGTCATAGCCAATACAGGCCAGGGGAGTTAAAATCTATTGTAGTGCAGCAAGTCCCTGCATTACCAAACTGACCCAAATAAACTCCCTGTTTGGGGCAACCTGAGTCTTATAAACTCCCACTTTAATCTAGTGGTGATTATAAAGTTGTTTTTATCCAGGGATGTGTTCTAGGTCACGTATGGCTTAATAGCCTCTACTTGGATTTGGTAAAGCAATATGAAAACAAGCTGAGTAGCACTCATAAGAAATTTGGCCTCACAGTCAGCCATGTAGGCTCTTATCTATGTGATGAAAATGCAGGTGTATTAAGAGGACCCCTTTATAAAAAATTTCTCCTCCATATTCTGAAGATTTATCATGGAGCAGCGTAGTGAAGTGGAATGAACATTGGATTTGGCATCAGACCTACTTAATTCCAAATCCCAGGTTTGCCACTTACGTGCTATGTGACCTTGGACAAAGTCCTTACCTCTCTAAACCATAACAGGGAACATTTGAGAATATTCTTATGTAGTAGTATAGCGGCCCAGGGCAGGCTGCCCCAAGATAGGACACTTTGGTATAAAGATTATTTTGAGCTAAAAGTGACCCAAACCCAACAGATTCAGGAAAAGCTCTCTCCCTTCCCCTACACTGCCTAAATTTACATTGGAAAGGAGAGCCTGTACCAAGAAGAGAGCTACTAATAGAGATTCTCCTTTACCTAAGAAACTTATCTGCATAATAGGGCAAGCTTTGTTTTTCAAACCTCTCTTTTCATCTTCTGGCTAATGGCCTTCCTTCCCTATGTGTCCTCAGACCCAAACCCTCTCCTTAGCTCACATAATAAGCTTGCGGTTGTCTCATCATCTTTGGAATTTCATGTCTGTGTGAATTCCCATATGTACTTCCAGCTATTAAATCTGATTTTCTCCTATTACTGTCTTGTGTCAGTTTGATTCAAAGTCCAGCTAGAAGGACAGTAGGACAGAGGAAGTTCTTCCTCCCTGACAGTAGGGTTATTATGAAGTTTAAGGGAGAGAGTATGTGAAGTTTCTGACCTATAGTAGGTACTCAGCACATGTTGTTGTTATTAATTTATTGCCTTGAGCTCTGATGGCCATTTGGTCCACAAAGGCCACTATTTAAAAGGTTTGGAAGAGGTCAGTGTTTGAGCCATGATTAACACCTTAACCAGGATTGGTCATTAGTAATTAAGAAGAGGAGGCATCTAACCAGGAGTGGGGACTAGGAGTAGCCCAAAGAGACATTTCTGATTTCTGGTTATCGATTTCCCCTCTCATTTTCTTTTACTTTTCAGAAGCCAGTCTCTTCTCCAGGCCAATCTGCTTCCTTCTAGGCAGCAAGGAATTGCACGGATTACATGAGAAGCCACTGCCTATGGCTCTCAAGCTGCTCTTCCTTCTGCTTAGTGTGTTCCTATGAAAACACAGCCATTAGGTTAGCACACGTCTCCAGGGCTGTTCTAGTTCATGAGGATCCTTTAAGTGTGAGTGGACCCCCTACACCAGACATTCTACTTCCACTTCAGTATTTATAAAACCTAATGGAAATTCTTATCAATCTCACTGTGTTTCTAGGGGAATTAGAGTACACAAAGCCTTTTAAAGTCTTTGTTAATAAAATGAAATAAATAAAAATAGTCTTATGTTTCCATTGGACTAATCACAGGAAAAGCTTGTTTTGCTCTTTATTCCACTAATATCAAAATCTTATCAAGACTTCCTCTTCTGTAAGATTGGGCCATAAACTCGTTAAGCCACCTCAGGAACCGTGCCAGTTCTTTAAGACTATAAGCATGTTCCAAGAGAACATTTGCCAAGAACATTGCTCTGTAGAAACCACAGTTGATAGGACTCCTGAAAATGTTGGTCAGAATGCTTCTGTAGTTTTCTTGTGATGGAAATGCCAACTTAGGAATCTTCTACCAAGAATTGAAGACAAAATAGAGTCAAGTGCCACACAACAGTGATTTTGCTTACATGTTCTACACTGAATAAAAAAATTTCTGCGATGAAATAAGTACCAATTTTCATGCATGGACTCTGCCCAAAACTTTGGTTCTGTTTTGAGAAAAATTTGAAGTATGATCCCATCATTACACTTAAGGAGAAAGTAAAATCTTTCTTATCTTAGTGTCCTAAATATAATTTGTATCTTATGTTAAGCAAAAATAATGTAAAATAGATAATCTGAAAAAGAAAATGTTTTGAAGAGCTATTAGAGAATGCGATTTGAGGAAATGGGTCTAAAGAATATTCCAGACAAGCCATAGCTTTTCTGAATTTTTGAGTTGATAGAAGCAAATGACACAAAATTTCTTACAAATGATACATAAAAAATAAACAACCTACCCCTTCACTGAATTTTGAAAATGTGGTAAATGAAGACTATTTTAATAAGACAATTCTCTAGAAAATTTTCAGTTGCTGGTTTCATTTTTGCATGTGAACTTTTATTATGCATTGTGCACCATAGGAGAATATGAATAAATTTATGGATATCTTCATTTTAATGTTTTTTATATCTGTTTATATTTTCACCTGAAAATTGCTTTACTAAGACTGATTGTGATTAATTGAGACTGGAAGTAAAAATGACCACGTGCTTATCTCTATTCTGTTTCATCATTTTATTGTATAAATATTCATTATTTCATTATAGGTATACCAAGAGTAATGAATGATGTATCATTTTATCATATTTTTTTAAACTTATGTTTGATTTCAGATATGATCTTTTCTACAAGGCTATTCTTTGAGCAGGTATGTATTGAAATGGGCTTTATTTTTGTTTTTTGTGGGTTTTTTTTTTTTTGCATAAAATTAAACTGCCAAAGCAATAGACTCTAAAAATGTTTGGCCTCAACATCCTATTTTAATTATATCTTTTAAATAGGTTTAAATACGGTTAACTCATATTTAACCAAAACAAATCTTTCAAGAATAAATATTAACCCAAACTACAAAAGTCCCCACATCAGTTGCTACTAGAAATTGAAATCCTTTCAAAGCACAAATAAGGTATACACATATGAATAAAGAAATGCCACTTCCCATTATTTGGGTGCGGAAGGGTTATTTCTTTTAATAGTTAATGCTTAACTATAATCTCCATCTCTGGATAGTTTACTGACATTGGTATTTTCCTAAATTTATTTTAAAAGGACTTTAAAAAGGATTCTTTGTTTTGGTCTCTGAGTCAGAATTGCACATTCACACAGTGTAACTACAGTGCATCTTGAACCATGTCATAGTGATGTCTTTACAACATTCAGAGTAAAATAAATTCAGAATGTTTGATTAATCCTTGTGGATTTTCATAATCCATTTTCTCTCCTGTGTGTGCTCCCAGAGTCTGCAAATCCTTTGACTAATCCATTCATTAGACTAGCCTATAAAAATGAAACTTGGGTCTCAGAGAGGTCTGATTATTCTGGAAGGTAATGGGTATTTGCCTCTTGACCTGAGAAATAAACTTAATTTTGGCAGTGGGTGACCTGTACCTCCTTAATCTCGGGCTAGATGCCTCCTAAAAAAATTCTGTGGCCTGTATTTGAGAAATGATCCAACTTAAAAATTGATCTGTATCTCAAACTGGAAGAGAACCGGAGGTTCTATCACAATACCATTTATCACATTATAAAAATCCTCCTGAATCTGCATGATGAACTTGAAGAGCCAACAGGCAGCAGCTAATCATCTGGAGCCCGATGCTAGGCCCTTTGAGGCTGCTCTGAAGGAAGGCTTTGCATTGGTATAGAAATGAGACCATTAGAACCAGGTCCCTTATAAATCACAATGTCATAAAAGTTGCACAAACAAGTACAAATCACATGTGCTGAGAAAAAAATTACAAGTACACACTTTATATGCATTCAGTCTAGGAATTTGTAGTTCACGTAAAAAAGAATATGGAAGGGGCTATTGTTAGCTGTTAGGAAGGAAGTTTCAGGAATATCTTGCTTGTTGCCGCTTATTTTCATTCTCATTGTTTTCAGGCAGGTGTCTAGTCCCTTTTTGCCAGGCAGCCTGGCATTTTGTCTTATTTTTTTTACTGGGAAACACATTTTAACATCTGCAAGTCATTTGTAACCTAGCGATCAGCATCAGGTTTTCATGTATCTTCTGCCATTATTTAACCCATGACAAATACATTGATATACCATGACAAACTTCCAAGAAGTTTCTCCCTTTAGCAGTGACTTACAACAAGTTCTACTAACAAAATACATTCTTCCTGCTCTCAGCTTGAGTGGGTGGAAAAGAAGTGCCTCATTTTGCTGTCTCTTGTAGTGCCATTAAAGTTGGGACCCAAAGGATATTTAATAGGAATAGGCACTACCAATTTGCCTAATTGGAGAAATCATTTTTTAATGGTCTTTAATTTAAGGTTTATTATCTTTCACTCCCCTGCAAAAACAAAAATAAAAAACATAAAATGTTAGGTTTTTAAAATTGTAATAATTCATAAAATTTCTTTCTGGGGTGTGTCTAACCAACTTTGTGGTTTTGGACTCAGAATAAACTAATCAAGTGAGGAAAATGGTAGAAAGGAGATGCCTCTTTCAAGCTAGCCCATTGGGAAGAGCATACATGGAGGCCAAACCCCATGCTATGCCATAAAGCAATTTCTTTTATCCATCTCTCTTCATACAACCTGAATTCAAATATACCACGGTTTTAATATGGTCATAGAGTTATAAGTCACAATAGATGAGAAAAAAAATGGAAAAGAAGTATCAGAGAAGGAAAACACTCACTGTAAACAATGATAGTTGAAGCAAAGCCGAAAAGGCAAGAAAAGTGTGGTAAGGCTTTCAGGGGAGTAAACTAAGAAGGTTAAATTATAGGTGACTCTAAAACAATGTGGATTGAACTGTACGGGCCCACTTATATCTGCTTTTTTTTTTGATAAATACAGTATGGCACTGTAAATGTATTTTCTCTTCCTTATGATTTTCTTAGTAACATTTTCTTTTTTCTAATTTACTTTATTGTAAAAATGCAGTATATCATACATATAACATACAAAATATGTGCTGATCAATTGCTTATGTTATCGGTAAGGCTTCTAATCAACAGTAGGCTATTAGTAGTTAAGATTTTGAGAGTCAAAAGTTATATGGCAGATTTTTGACCAGGGTAAGGAGAGTCAGCGCCCCTACCCCTAGCATTACTGAAGAATCAACTGTATTAGAGGTGATATGTCTTTTTATACAGGGTCTTGAAAAGGTCAAGCATTAAGAGGTAAGAAAAACAACAACAACAAAAAAGGGTATAGAGAGAAGACTTAAATGAGATATGAAAGATGGTCAAAATTAATCAACAGTTAATGTCTGGAATAATAAGAAAAGCTCATCAGGCTATTAATTTGAAGAGGGAGGGGCTGGTGTTGGGTGGAATGGCAAGGCATCCAAACTGGGACAAGGGACCCATGCACTTCAAGGCTGGAAGCAATAGGATATTGATGGGTATTCCTTAGGTGAAGATGTTAGTCCAGAAGCACAAGTTCTTAGTGAGTTCAATTTATATATTTAAGTAGCACCTCTAGTATGTCCCCCAAAAGACTTTGTTTTTTGCTTAATGATTTCCTTCATTGATTTCAGGGCCTTTAAACTGGATTAGTGTGCTTAACTTCCTTCATCTCCCTTTTCAATTTGGCTTTTGATAGAGAAAGGGAAAGCAAGGGCTATAAAAAGGGGCTTCCAAGCCAGTTGAATTCAGATAATTAATATCCTTTGAAGACTCCCATGAAAAAGAATATATTTAGGTCAACAACTAGCCAGCTTAATCTCTTGAATGCTTGACTATGCTATAACTGAATTTACTGTGTGTCAAAAGAGTGTGATTAACATCTCACCTCAATTTTCCTGGTCATCTTAACTGCAAATAAACACAGAGTCACACTGCTCATATTACCTTTAGGTGTCTTTCTTGGATAGTTGTAAGTACACAATTTCCAAGTGCACGAAATTACATTGGAACTTTGCAATATTTACAATGAGAAACTATTGTTTTTAATTACTCCAAGCATGTAATGGCAAAAAGTATAATAATATGCATGTAAAGCCCCTTTGGGGTTAAATTATAAAAAATCTCCCTTCATCTCTCTTTCTCTCTCTCTCTCTCTGTCTCTCTCTCTCTCCCTCCCTTTCTTGGTATCTGGGTCTATCTGTCTATCTATCAATCAATCAATCATCTATCTATCATCTATCTATCTATCTACCTATCCATCTAAATGAAAGTGCTTTTTCTTCCCCTTAATCAATTGAACCAGACCAATGGTATTAAAAAACATTCTGGCCAAGAAATAGTCACAGAATTTTTGTTAATAATTCCAAGTGTTCTTGCCCAAGGGAAGGAAGAATGCTTTCCAGACGTAAATCTTTCTGCAATATAGTGAAGCTGAAATTGTTCCTTTTGTGTCATGATAGTACCAAATGTAAGGAGTCTGATTTCATCCATCTTGACAAAATAAAAGTACTATTTCTACTTCTTTTATATTTTTTTCAAGTAATCTATTTCAGTTGGTCAGAGCTATCTCAATGGGTGTGGAAAAATCACATAGAGGCATCATGATTTCTAAAGATCACATCTACTATTGAAAAATATATGGACCCTCAAGCTCGTAGAACAGGATGAACAAGGGCTCTTTTGACATATCACAGTCATTTATTGTTTCTCTGTAGTTTCTCAAAGAGAGGAATGGTGAGGATTAGAGTGGATTTGTAGACTATATATTATGGGGATCCATTTGGAGTCTCCCATTTAAACAATATAACTAATGTAACATTTTTCTCTGGGTCAGATTTTATGGCATTAAAACTTATACATCAAAAATTATTCTGGGTTGCCTGGGTGGTTTAGCTGGTTAAGCATTTGGCTCTTGATTTCAGCTTAGGTCAGGAGATCAAGCCCTGTATTGGGCTCTGTGCTGAGTGTGACGGCTGCTTAAGATTCTCTGTCTCCCTCTCCCTTTGTCCCTCCCCTGCTCATGCTCTCTCTCTCTCTCTCTCTCTCAAAAAAAAAAAAAAAAAAAAAGAGAATTATTCTGACCATCTTTGACTTCTCAGTTCATTTCCAGGGACTCTACTTTGATATATGGAAATATAGCAAATGGTGTCACTTTTGGTGCATGAAAATTTCTTCAACCAAACCAGTGAAGAATCTCCTCTTGATTCCACCAAATTTCATTCTTACCTGAGCCAGGATTTGCTTCTCTCTGCTCATGATTCTAGCCAAACTGAAACCTGGATTGTACTGCCCAAGCTCATTGGAAGTCAAAGCTAAATTCCAGTTCTTGCCCACTGGTTGTTGAGTGAATAATTAGCATTTACTCTGCCAAGGCATGGGGCAGAGAGGAAAGAAGAACATAGGAGGAAAAAATAGAAGAGGAAATGATTATGAAACTTTCAACTTTAAGTTATCAACAATTGCTTTTGAAAGAAATATTGTGGAAATGATATGAACATTCCTTTGTAGTAAAAGGTAGTGATAGGGTTTGTTAGGGCTGCCCAGAGCTGGGGGAGACCAGATGCCTTGGGATGGCTTTCCACCTTCTTCTTCCCTTATCAATTCCCTTCATCTCAAAACTCAGCAGGACCTCAGACTCACGTGCTCTTATAACACTTTGTATCACTTTTAATATTTCAATTCTTATCACATGTAAACAGTTGAATATGAGAAGGCCTATCTGCTATATGAAATTATAGGCTTATCGAGTAGGAAACATGCTTTGTTCTATGTTGTGTTTCCTGCAGTGCAAAGTACAGGATTCTAAATGAAAACCAGTAAAAAAGAAAAAAGAAAGATGAAAAGAAAAAAAAAATACTCCCCATTTGGTGAGAATGGGGACACAGAAATTCAAGTTGAGAAAAGGTTTCAAAAAAAATCTTAAGAATGAAGATAATAAATGAGAATATCTTTTTATCAAGATCTCCAAAGTTAGAATTAAAAAAGTAGGTACCAAAATCATAGCATCTCTTTCTGTATTTCTTTTAGTCTAGTTATGTGTTTTCTCTGCAATATTACACATCTTTTCTATTTTCACACATGTCTTGTTTTACTTTTTTACTTTGATATAATTTTAAGCTTAATGGAATGTTATAAATATGGTCCAAAGAACTTCTATATACCCTATACCAAGAAAACCACTATTGCTTACATTTTACCCCTTTTGTCTTATCATTTACCAAAACTCCCTCCTATTTCTCAGGAGAATCATTTGCAAAAGAGGTACAGACACATCATGGTGACTCTTAAATATGTCGATGTATGTTTTATAAGAATAAGCAAATGCTGTTACATGTGTACATCTCACTGTACAACACAATTACCAAAATCAGGAAATATAGCATTGGAATAATATTTGATTCACAGTCCATATACATATTGCATCAATTGATGTGATAATGTCACAGGACTACTTTTTCTTTCGTTATCTTGTCCTAATCTCTTTTTTCTGGAACCATTCCTCAGTCTGTCTTTGTTTTTCATGACCTTGATATTAGTGAGGAGTACAGGCCACTTATTTTGTAAAACAACCTTCAGTATATGTTTAACTGATGTTTCCTCATGAATAGATTCAAGTTATGAATTTTGAGTAGCAATGCTACAGAAATGATGTTGTATCCTTCTTAGTGCAGCATATAAGAAGTCTCATGATGTATATTGTCCCAGTATTAGTGATGGTAAGTTGCATGACTTGGTTATGCTGATGGCTGCCAAGTTTCTTTTCACATGTAGCTTTTTAGGGGTCTTAATTAGGTAATGTAAATTTTAAAGATATAGCTGAAGGAGTCGATAATTATGAAGCACAGCTAGGGAGATAAGTAACTCATTTTGCCTTTATAAATGATCTAAAACTGACACTTCTTTCATGCCAGATCATAAGAAAACCATGTACCTGGCTATGTATAGAATTGCTTTACTTGACTGTGTTTGATTTTGTGTCATTGGGCTCTGTTGTATAGTAAAGACTTTGTTTGGTCTTTGTCCATAGATCCTAACACAGAGCTTCTAAAACCCTTGGAATTTCCCAGTGGAGAGGAGGATCTTTGTTATTCATGACTCCCTTGGATCACACCTGAATTTATGCTAATGAGATGGCTCAGGATGAGGGCTGGTCACCAGAAAGACCATGTGATTAGAGGGTTGGGGCTTTGAGGCAGCCTGACCTCCAGGGAGGGAAGACAGGCAGGAGATCAAGTTATCAGTCGTGCCTATGTAATATAACCTCCATTACAAACTTTGGACACTGAAGCTCAGTAGAGCTTCCTAGTTGGTGGATACATGAATGTGTTAGAATGGTGACACACTCAATGGAGACATGCAAGCTCTCCATTAAAGACCCTCTCGGACCTTTCCCTGTGTGATTCTTCATCCAGCTGGTCCTGTTGGTTATCCTTTATAAGAAAACTATTAATTGTAAGTGTAGTGCTTTTCTGAGTTCTGTGAATTGTTCTAGTGACTTATCAAACCTGAGGGGTGGTCATGGGAACCCCCTGGGTTTGTCAGTTGGACAAAAGTGCAGGTGGCCTGGGGATACCACTTGTGTCTGGCATCTGAAGTAAGGGCTGTCTTGCATACTGTGTCTTTTAATTCCAGATGGTGAGCTCCAGAATTGAATTGTATTATAGCAACTGGTATCAGAATAGGCTTTTAGAGAAGGATGTGACATATAGTTTATAATGATACTTAAATCTGATGACAAAGTTTCAACTAAGAATGTTAATATTTGTGCATGTAAGATGAATAGTATATATTATATATACAGATATGAATTATGCATATATATGTATTACAAACATAATCTATCAGTGAAACTTCAATTGGAAAAAAATAAAGTTGTTATATAGTAGTTTCATTTCTTTTTAATTTCTGAATACAAATACTGATCCAAGGTTAGAATAAAAATATTAAATCTTCCACATTTACTTTTTAATGAATTGTCATTTACTTAAAGAAAACTTTCAATTGGTCTTGGTATTTTATTTGAGGAAAATTATGAGATTGGTTGGGATTGTTTTAAGGTGTTCAATGGAAAAGGTTTTTCTAACAGTCATTTCTTTTGGCCAAACTATATTAATGTATGCTAGATAATAATCTGTGTCCTACCAAATGAGAAAGCTTTCCAGTGGAGGAATGAAGTAGGCCCTGCTATTACTTTTTTCTTTTTTTTTTTTAATGTGAGGATTTTAAAAAGTTGTTCAAAAATCTCTAGGGATGGAAAGAACTCAAAAGGTCCAAAGTTTCTTGTCACATCTTTGATAAGGATTGTACTCAGACCATCTCAGGAAGATATCAGTTTATAGTTAATATAAAAATATAGTGTAACCTGGAATTATCCAATATTCTTCTCTTTCTCAACTTTTGTTACTGACTAGGTAAACCAGAAATGTATTCTTTCTTCAGACTTCTCTCTGGAACATGAGGCAGTGAGTGCAGAAGCAGCCATGGGAAGAGATGCTGAGTGGTGCTTAGCTGTGACCACTCACTCATCAGGGAGGGAGACTTATCTTGAAAACATCCTTCCTACATGGAGGTATTTGCTAAGACAATTCTGGGGGGTTCCAGAGCTAAGGATGGAGTACTATCTGATTTTGTAACCTGAGTTCAGACTCTCCTCAAGGACATTTTGGACCTTGCTTGCTGAATATTTTTGGTGGACCAGTAGAGTAATGAATTGAACATTTTGACCTGCTACCTATAAAAACTTCTTGGAGGTATGGGATAGAGGGAACTGTCTCTAGCTATTTTGTGGAGAAAAAGGGAGAAAGTATTGAATATTTACTCTGTGTCAAGAACAGTCATCCCATTTAATTCTTACCTCAACTTTGTGAAGTAGATTTCTTCCATTCCTTTGTTTATTCATTTATTACACAAATATTTAATGACTACATACTGAGTACTGTGCAAAGTGCTGGAATGTGATGGTCCTTGTCTTATCAAACCTTAGCCCCATATTGGACCTTGAGGTCACCTCTGTTACCTGATGAAATCATCATTCATATGACTTTAATCCAATTTTAATTAATTTGGAGTTTTAAAGTACTTCTGTAATAAAGTTAATCTATAAGAAGATAATAAATAAAATATGTAGGAGATAAGGTGGAAGGAAGAAAAGCAAATGATCCACCTTCTCCACATTTCTACATGAAGGAAGAGAATGTGGAAAAAAGAACAAAACCAACTTCTCTGATTTTTTCACTGCCCATATTGGTCCTTGAGGTCACCTCTGTTACCTGATAATACTTGGCCTCTGAGACTTTCCCTTAATCATAACTCCAGTGAACGTTATTTCAAGATCAGCCTGTCTATTTCACAGGACTGATCTCCTTCCAGACTTTGGATGGGAAATGTCAGCCCTCTTGTCAACATCCCTAACATTTAAATTCTTGGGATACCAGAGATACTCAAAGAGAAGAGCCAGGAAGGAATTGTGCATACATGTTACTCTCCCAAATGCTGTTGGGTAGAGGCAAGAAGCCTTCTCAACCATTTTTTAACTGCAAAGTAGGGCAATAAAAAGGTGATACAAAGAAATAATTTCTTTGCTAAAGAGATTAGTGGGCATAAATAAAGCAGAAAGAGGTAAGATTATATAGATTTATAGAAAAATTCAATTGACTGTTTTTCAATCAAGGAGCTTGAGAAAATAATTTCTGTAGTAACAGGTGACAGGGACTGACCAGACAGTTTGGGCTTTGGAGATGCTGGGCTTCTTTATCAAAAGGACCAAATTTACTAACATGACAAAGGCCACAGTTGCCCAGTTGAAAGTGTTTAGAGATGGCCTAAATATAATACTCTCTGAAAAAGTATTTCTGCAGAAGTCTGTCCTTCAGCCCTGCCTGGGTTGGCAACCAAAGTATGAACATGACTTTCATGTTAAGTGATCCTCCGAGTCATTATGTTTGAATGTGTGAACTTGTCCTATGATTTTGCATGCCTCACTGCTCCTTAGCTGACTCATAAGAAATTTTTGAGGTTGTTTGCTATGTCAAGAAGAATCATCTCAAGTCTGGCCAGCATGCAGGGATGAATGCTTTGATCTCATTAGCAGGACTTACTGTAATTTGTGAAATGCTAAAATTAAGCTTGGCGACAGCCTGCAAGGGCAGGAGGATTTGTCTGGCTGACAGAGAGGCTGCCCAGAGACATACAGATAGTCAGGAAACATAGGAAAAAGATGCCATTTCAGCACTGATATGAAAAATGTCCCAGATGAGCTTATGGAGGGATTGAAAGGAGACAGTGGTGATTTTAGCATTTAATCTGGAGAGAAGGGGCTGTTTTCTCAGGAAATCAAGACCTGAAGAGGTTGCTGAAGAGACAGTGTCTTCTTCACAGTGAGAACAATCTGTATGTTGGATTTGGACTCTAGTGACAGGCATGGAAATGAGGTTCTGTGAAACATATATCAGGATCAATAGGCAGGAGCTTGGCTGTGGCAGGAAACATGAAACAACCAAATTGAGACAATTTGCTGAAGAAAGTAAAATTGCCTGTAATTGCCTCAGACTGAGTGTGTGCCTGTGTGGGGAAAGTGGGGTGCCGAGCAGAAAGAAACATCATCTTAGTTGTCCCTGTGTTAGCTTTGAGCAGCTGGTGAGGCCTCCTGGTGAGAAAGCCCAGGAGACAGTTGGATAGATTACTGCCCAGGAGGAGACACTGACTTTCGGATTTGTATGGCCATTGGCACATGGGCTGGAGTTTTCTTTTATAACTTAATGTGGCTCAAAGTGACCTTCTTAATCTGTACTGCTATTGCATGTGATCACAAAGGAGCCACGGGTGAGAAAGTCTGGAAGAGGTTTTCACTTGATGACACATTTTGGCAGAGTTCTATTTGCTGAAAATAGAGTTCAATCCATGGTTTACCTGAGGCTAGCTTGTGTGTGAACTCCTGGATTTCTATTTATCAGCAGGAGGTGACTTGATGCACATGGGACAAATTGGATCCATTATTATTTGCATGTCAGCCAGAAAATGCCCATCTCCCACACGGCCACTGGTAAATGTTGAATCACGATAACGTCAGCAATTCTTACATTTCCAAGGCAAGTATACAGAAAAACTCCAAAAGCCTACACAATGCTCTAATGTGGTAGGAAGGGGGCAGGAACTGTTTCCCTATATTATCTTGAGGGGTGAAGACATAGGGTAAATGAATCGTCCAAGGTCAACCCAGAATGACAACTTGACTCGTTTTTACCTATCTTAAAAACTTGATTTTCTCAGCTCTGATCTTATTTTCTGTATGAATAATGTGCATTGAAACCTGTATTCTGAGACCACCTGCTCAATCCAATCTTAGGGAGCTTCTAACAGGCATTAAATGGGCATAGAACCTCTTTCAGGGGCCAGAAAGATCACTTCTCAGAGGCAAATAAATCCTTAATAGGAAACATACCCTGAGGCTGCTGGAGGCCTGGGGAATACAAGGTCTCTGGGTGATGCTGGAATTAGTTTATACACACACACGCACACACGCACACACACACACACGCACACAGATACACATCTTTTCCAAAGCTGTTTAAAAATTCATACACAGCTATAAGAGATGGAGGTCACATGTAAAGTCCCAGGATCTCATTTCATAAGCTACCTTAAAGATCATTTGAGAGTCAATTAAAAAAAGCTTGCCATAGGACAAGGCACATCAGTGTGGAGCAAGGAGAAGAAAATGGGAAAACCCATCACCAGACAGACATGTGAATCTGAAGTTTGAGAAAGAAAATATGGCAAAGTGCCAGTACTTAAAAGAACAAATGATGCCTTTTAGTCCATGGAAGCCTGGGGGCAGTGTTAATGGTTTATGGAAAGGCCACTGTGCCAGTAAGGGCTATTGTCAAAATTGGATTCCATTTCGCAGTAACACAGTAACTAAATGTTATTGCCGTTTTTGAGCACAAACTTTGCGTATAGTCAAACACAAGATTATCTCAAAACCTCTTTAGAAAATAATACTGCCTGATTATAAAGGAAGATAGCATTGTTATTATTTTAAATGAGTTTTCAGATACAGTTTAGGCTTCTCATCTTTCCCAACTCATACCCTATCTACAATTCTTTGTGAATAATATGTATTGAGGGCTGTGTTAAGTGACTACTTGCTTGACCCATCTCAAAGTCTGTCAGGGACATTCAGGGCAATACTACTTCTTACAGGTGAGAACAGCTCACTTTCATAGAAAAATAGATCCTTGGTAGAATAAACCTCTCCCAAGATAGCTGGTACTTCCAGCATCATTTACTCTCTGGGGAGAAGAAAGAAGATCTCTTGTTAATTATATAAAAAATGTCCCAGACATATCAGAAATCTTGCATAGATTAAAATTCCATTCCCAGAGATAAACCTTAAAACCATTCATAAGTTTTTGTCTTTATTTTTTTTTTGACCCCTTTGGTTGTTTTTTTAGGCTATTTATGACAAAAGGGCTTCCATCAGCTATAAGCCCACTATTTAAGAACAATTTTCTCTAAAATACCAAACAAATGGAACAAAAGTGAAAAATTAGATCTTCTGGAAGTTTTTAATATCATTATTTGACATATAATAACACAGATCTGGACCATTGACATTATCTTCTAATTTTATACATCTGTCCCTACCCCTGCTAGAATGGATGTTCTGCTGTGGAACATCAGAGCTGCAGGACCCCAAAGAGATGACTTAGCTCAGATTCGCCATGTGTTACTTGGACCTTGAGAAGGTAAGGACACAGAGGTTGCTGCCTGGGTTTTAATTTCGGTTCCATCTCTGACTCAATGTGTGAGTGTGGACGTCTGACTCTTCATCCATAGACTTAGTCTTTCTGTACCTGAGTGTCTTCATCCATAGAACAGGGATAATATTGGTGCCTACCCCTTTGGTTGTTGGGAAAGTCAAAAGAGTTAACCAGTGCATGGGCACTAGTGTGGCTGAGTTCATGGCACTCTTTGCCATAATTTTAAATATCATTAGTGTCTCACTTAACTACTGATTTATATTTATGGCATCTCTTCCAGTAATTTTCTGGAGCTCTGGAGTAGCTTTTTGGTCTATGTCTTGTTTTATTTTCCTTGCAAGAGTGTGTTGTGCAGAAAATAAGTGTGACTACTGAAATTAAATATACCTTCAAGGCCCACAAACAGTCACACACTTGTAGCATTAACTATTCCAATAAATAGTTGGTCAAAATTCCCCTGCCAGGGCCGAATTTTGCTCTTCAGTGCCATTAATAAGGATTTCACTGACAAAACATGGCTAAGTCAGAACTTGGATATTTGTAAACACACTCAGCCCCACTCACATGTGGGAGATGGCTTTTAAGAGCTGGAAGAGCATCTAAGTAAACTTTCTTGAGCAATTGGATCACAAGCCACAGCCCTCACATAGGTGTTACAGTGACCACATTTCTTTCTATTTTGGCAGAGAACCAGCTGTCTAGAGAATGGATTATAGAAGCCCAACTCCTGAAAGCTCAATCTGTCAGGTCATAGAATAGGTGACCAGAACTTCCTCAGAAGCAGCTCTGGGGAGGGCTGGGATATGGAAGGGTGTGCTCTCTCCCTCAGGACTCCTGGCTCCGGTTCCCCTCCCTCCACTCTCATTCTTGGCTGCCCAGGGGCCCCCACCCTGATGGCACCTCAGGAAGTGCCCAGGGCTCTGTTTCTCCTCTGATCTCATTTGCCATCAAAACTGACTTGCTTTCTTGCCTGCCCCCTTAGGACTCTGCACTCGATTAAAAATAATCCAATCAGCTAAATTTAGTTGCCATGGACTGTGTGTATGTGCATGTGTGCTTGTGTGTATGTAGAAGCACAAAGCTTGCAAAGGATGTTAATGGTTGAGCTTGTTAAGCTCCAGATTGAATTTACATTTTAGCAAATGTCAGTGATGCCTTAATCTAAAAAAGAGAATCATGTAGAAGAGCACAATGTCTGGGTGAGTAGGGGAATCTTGTTCAAGAAGTTGTTTCTACTCTCTCAGTCCAGTGACACTACTATGAGTGCTGGCTTTGGAAACAACATTAGAGATCCAATGCTGCATACACCAAGTCCACAGACCCTGAATGACCTAAACTTCATGACTATTGATTAAAACACTGTAATGTTTTATTGTTGAAAGAGGCCTCAAAGATGGTGGGGAGACATATAGCACCAGAGTTTTGAAGGGCTTCCCATCTTCTTTGCACAGTAACATCACTGAGGAATGAGACATGTTCCCCATAGTAACAGTGGCTGTGCTGTCCTGCCTGCCACCTCCCTTCCCCTAGGCATCCAACCCAGGGGCATAGTTGGAAGACATTATAGGCCTCCTTCTAGCTCGTCATCTCTGGTTAAGGATCATTTACCTAGACCAACTGACTTTGAGTCCCAGTTAAGCTACTCGCAGGCTAAAGGACTTTGGATAGGTTATTTGATCTCTCTTAGTTTCCTAAATCTGTGAAACAGGGAAACAGGGATGATAACGTCTAACCTGCAATGTCATGAGGATGAGATGATACAAACAGGTAAATCACTGGTGCACTGTAGGCACTCTGGCATTGTCAGTTTCATTGCCAACATAAGTCAATTTCTTCATGGCAGAGAGGAGTTTCTGGGAGGTGAAGTGAGAGACTGCAGATCAACACAAAGATATTTCTACATATCTGTTGATGGCGTTTTACAAATTATAGCTCATTGACAAAGTTGATTGTCAACAAAGTCCTTTTGCCATCCATGCTCCTTCCAGAGAGACAGAAAGCTTGATTTGCTCTACAGAGCATTACTCTCAGGTCTTGGGGTAGATGTGAGCTTTCAGGCCATCAACTTCTAACAAATTATGTCCAACACAAGTATGGTAATTTTGACAATTGTTACTCTGCTGGAAGTTGAGATGAGACAACCAAATATATAATTTTCCTGTTTCAACTTTTCTGCACTACATTATTATCTTTAAATAGAAAATAATGTACAAACAAAATGGTTAGGTACTCTTTTTTTTTTTATTCCCACTCTTTTCCTGTGAGGTCCCTTCAAACCTCTCAGTCTGCAAGCTGTCTACAAAGCTCTGCTTTCAAATATTAAGGGCCAAGGATTCAATTGGCCTTCTTTTTCCAGCCTTCTGTTATTTACAGGTGCTGATTCTAAATGCAAAAATTCCAATTTACTAGTGTAATTACCCAATTTATATGCACAAAGGTGGGCTGCCACTCACAAAAATTAATGAAGCCCCAAATACTGCAGGTGAGGCCAGTTCAAATGTGATTCTCACTTAACACATCCAGACCTGGCTGGGAATTCTGCTGGCTAAATTATTTTAGTTATGCCACATCTCTTAATTTGACATCAGTGCCCACAGAGAAATCTAGATTTGATCTTGTAGGCAGCAAAGAATTTTGGCGAGTTCTTCAGGAAGGTGGTATGATGGAATTGGAATTTTTGCAAAATGAATCCGTTAGATCTGGGCAGGGTAACTAGTGGTTCCTGAGATCTGGAGACATGTGAGGAGGCCATTGTTATTGAAGCAGTGAGTGTGTGGACTGGGAATGATGGCCTGGAGATCTGAAAGAAAAACCCATCTAGGGGTCATGGGTGGATAAAGAAGGTTGGTGATGGCTTAATACTCACACTGAATAAGATGACTATAAGAGTCTCAGACTGCTTAAGAAAATAATACAAGTGGTCTTTGACTGGAGGGAGAGGGAATTTAGGGATTTCTGCTAGAGAATAAACAGCAAGCTTGGTAAGGCCATGGTCTGTGATGGCAGGGGCCATATCTCATCAATCCTTAGGGGCCCTGTAGTATTTTATGTGGTGTTTTGACCTGAGTGCATAGATGTTCAATTAAAAAATTTAATGGGGAACTGAGTGACAAGGGAACATTTGAATAGTATAATCATAAGGCAAAACAGGTCCAGGATGGTTGGTTCAGGATTTTGCTATTTAAAATTTACACAACTGACAATCTCAACTACGTAAGACGACCAGATAATAGAAGATATGCAAAAACAGCATGTTCCAAGGCACATTTTTCTCAAACAGACTTCTATTTCTCTGGCCCACTCGATCTGCTTGTCTGTGTATGTATGGGTTTCTGGCTTTCCCTCACTCCACCATTAGGCTAACAGCCCAAGAAAGCAGAACACAGTGTCTCTAGACCTGGATTGGTAAGTCTGTGTTGGGAGGTAGGAGAGAAACCATTTCACCTGGGAAGCATATGGATTGAAAATTGTAAAGTCGCACTCATGAAGCCTCATTCAAACAGAGCCATTGTCTCCCATGCACACCATTCCACATCTGGACTGTGATTGCTGGTGCCCAGTGATGATAGGGAAGCCTGGCAGCTCGTCAAATGACAACCAAGTGGATACCGAAAGCCCTGACGTTATGCAATGGTCATAATCTTCCCTGAATTTACCTCTATTAAAAGCTGCTTGATACCAGAGTAAGTTCTATCTTTGGGTCTGGCGAGCGTTTTTAAGCTCTTAAAACTACTTGCCACTTAGGGAGGCAAGAGTCCAAAGATTGAGGCTTGAAATAACCAGGACCTACTGGATTTGCTTTTTTTTTTTTTTTTAAATTTTTTTAATGTTTATTTATTTTTGAGACAGAGAGAGAGAAAGACAGAACACAAGCGGGGGAGGGGCAGAGAGAGAGGGAGACACAGAATCTGAAGCAGGCTCCAGGCTCTGAGCTGTCAGCACAGAGCCTGACGTGGGGCTCGAACCCACAAACCGTGAGATCGTGACCTGAGCTGAAGCCAGATGCCCAACCGGCTGAGCCACCCAGGCGTTCCTGAATTTGCTTTTTGAATGGCCTGTGAAAAGGAAATTTCTCCTTTCCTTCTCTATCCCTCATCTCTCTTTTTCCGTCTTGATTCACCACCATGTGGGTCTAGTATCATTCATTTGCTCAACAATCTGTACCAATTTAGCATCAAATGATTAATATTTCCCTGCCAAGTTTAAGGAGACAATTGCAATAAAACCCTTCTGATATCAATAGCATATTTAAAAGTCTAACAGTAACATGCTTAGCTTTTTGATTCCTTTTGATTTGCTTTATCTTTTTGCATCAACTTGGGAGAGTTTTCAGCTAGTCTTTTCGGATTCTTTTCTGACCCTCAGTACATGTGGGCATCCTGGGCTCTTTCAGAAGGGAAGCATGGTAATGAGAGAGGGTAATGTACAGAATGAAGAATGTGCCCTTTCCACTCTGGCAAGGCTGAGACACCAGCATGACCTGTGGTGCTAAAAGCAGGCTCCCAGACTGGCCTGTTTATCTTCACGGGTGGAGTTTGAGGAATTTTCTCTATCCCGCTTTCCCAATAGGGAAAGTGAATTCCAAACCCGAGGCCAATATTTTGAAGGTTATGGGAAAAATAAATACTTTAGTGTCTGCAAATAATCCTTTCTTGCTACAAGCAAAATATATCTATTTATAAAATAAAAATTGTTGTGCAAATATTTTTTTTAAAGAGAGGCAATAAAAATGACAAGGTGCTTTATATGAAGGCCTCCAGCCTATTGTAAATGTTTGGAGTTGCTACAAATGCTACGTTAACCCCAGAGTAAACTGCTTGTCTGACATGAGCTCATCATTGATGGGCTCTGGGAAGTGGCATCTGAGCTGAAGGGTTCCCAGCCTGTATAAAAGACAACGAGAGACAGGATTCTCTCAGCGTTTGCTTCATGCCTCACTCCTTTGCTTCCAAAGGGTCCTAGGAAAGAAGGGAATGGAATGAAATGAGTAGTTCCAGTGTCACCTGACTGCAAATAAAATTCAGTCAGTAACTGTGTCATCTTTTTTAGGATCTAACCATCCAGAAAGCTTATTTTAGATCTATAAATGGGAAGTTAGATGTCACATATCCACTCTTCACTCTCTTTCATCAGTTCCTTTTACTTCCCCCCCCCCCCCCCCCCCCCACCGATCTCTTCTCATGTATTTACTTTGAGGACCAAAGCCCCTTCTAGGTACAGAAGATTGTCAGGGACCAAAGTCTGGTTTGGACTAAGCCTATCTGGCCCATGAGGTGGGCCAGACAGGTGACCAAGTTAGTGACTGGGAGCAGAGCTACAAAGACCACAGCCCTAAGTAAAGGCTGGATGTGATCATTGTCATAAATTATGCACAAAGCCAAAGCTGCCATGTTCAGAAGAGAACAAGGCCACATTCTGTGGAATTTTAAAAGTATGGTGACAGAAAATTAGGTGTTGGCTCCAAGGGCTCAACATCCTAAGATTAGCTACCAGTGGCAGATTTTGGACAACAGAAGAAAAAAAAAAGAATCACAGTACTCTTCTTGGGAGTGGCCCCAATTTTATTTTCATTCTTGCTTTGTTTAGGCCTTTCCCTTAGAAGGTAAAAGATATGCATGCTTTTTATTTTATTAATAGATACAGTTTTCTTGCAGCAAGAAAGGTTTATTTGCAAACATAAAAATATTTATTTTTCTCATAACTTTCAAAGCAGTGGCCTGGGGGTTTAGAATTCACTTTCTCCATAGGAATAGAGAAAATTCCTTTCTTCCCCTTGTAATTGCAAATATAAAATAGCCATAATTAGCATCATCATGACACTAGCTGTTTTGAGCACTTATTTGTGTGCCAGGTGCTGGGCAAAGGTTCTTGGAACAGAATTCTGCTTAATCTCCCCATTTTACAGATGAGGAAACAGAGGCTCAAAGAGTTTCGCTTGTTCAAGGTTCCCAAAGATCCAAATGAGGGCTCCGGGCATGAAAGCACAAGTACCCTGCCTCACCATGCTTCTGCTAGACCTGCCTGGAGTCACGGGAGGCTGTCCCCATTAGACAGTGCAGTTTTAGGACAGCCACTGCCTACGTTCTTTTCCACCCCCCTCTACCCTTCCCCTCCCCTACTCCTCTCAAAACTGCCCCCTACTCATCAGTTGATTCTTGAATTTAACTGTCCCTCCTTCATCATTGTACTTACAGTGAATTTGTTTCAGGGTTTTGTTTGTTTGCTTTGGCTTTTCTGAAAGCAGAGTTTTCATGGGTTTTGGGGAAAGAAATAGTAAAGGCTAGAAGCTTGAATTAAGCAGGGCCAGAGGTACCAAGGGTAGGGAAGGAGGGTTAGAGCTGTGGACTGTGTAGAGAAAGTGTGTAGTCTTCCCCACTCTGTTGAGGGCAGCTTTGTTCCAGAAAAAAGTGGATGCTTTTTCTTGGATCCACTATTGAACTTAACACTGATATTTGAGAAGCAAAAACAAGAAGAGGGGGAAAAAAGAAACCAGAGAACATTTAGGTAATAAATTTAGAAACTTTGTTTTTTCCTTCAGAAATGACAAGTTTTTTTTTTTTTTAACCATTTTCGTACTGTGTAAGCTTGGAATTTAAATATTAATTAATTTACCAATTAATGTACATCCCAGAGGCAGTTTTAAAATAGGTAACCACTTATTAAATTGAAAAGCAACTTATAGTCACAAATATACTCGATGGCCCTTGGATATGTTTGCAAAAGTCTGCTGCTGAATTTTCCCCAATTTGTGTAACATTAAAGCAACTCCTCCTGTTGTTGTTTTTTTTTTAATTTTTTTTTAACGTTTATTTATTTTTGAGACAGAGAGAGAGCATGAACAGGGGAGGGTCAGAGAAAGAGGGAGACACAGAATCTGAAACAGGCTCCAGGCTCTGAGCTGTCAGCACAGAGCCCGACGCAGGGCTTGAACCCACGGACCGCGAGATCATGACCTGAGCCGAAGTCGGAGGCTTAACCTACTGAGCCACCCAGGCGCCCCAAACTCCTCCTGTTTTAAGATGTTCCTCTTGCTGGCTTTGCAGGTATTTTTATGAAAAGTACAAATACGTGGACATAAGTAAAACATTTGAAAGCTGTAACTCGTTGAGACTACTACTTTTATTATCTGAACTTGAGGGAACCAGACTGTTTTCATTTGCTGGCCTTCTAGGTAAAGGGATGTTTGACCCTGCTAAATGTTTCAAGAGTAATATTAAGGGATTAATAAAGTGAAATTCAAAATTCCATAGATCTTGAAGTATCCTTATGATAGACTCACGAAAGACTTAGGCTAGTTTGAGACCATTGGAGTTTACACTTTTTAAAATAATGTAATTAGGAGTTGAGTAAATGTCTGCAGGGGATGCTGAGAGATAAAAGCAAATCTTCATCTGTAAAACTGAAATCTTTTTAAAGGCATATTTATTTTCTACTTAAATATAATCAGAAAATTGGAAAAATACAGAATATAAAGAGGAACATTTTGGTAGAATTTTTTATAATTCTACCACCTTTAAACATTTTGGGCAGTTGACAGATAAATACACATCCATGTAAACAAAGTACATTAGCAGCATATTAAATGTTCAGTTATATGCCCACCTCCTTCCACTTAGTTTCTATTTTGAGCATTTACCATACATTAACTAGATGTCAGAAACATGATTTTTGAAGACTGAACAAATTATTATGTTATGGATATCTCAAAATTAATATTACCAATACTTCATTGTCTGACTGTTTTTCAATTGTTAGTATAAAATAACCCTTAACGGGCAATCTTACTATATTTATTTATCTTTATGCTTGTATAAAGATGTGTTTGTGTGTAGACAAATAGACCATTTTCTTGGAATATTGTGTAGTAGTAGAATTACTAGGTCAAAGATTATGAGAGTTTTTGCAATCCAAGTTTGGATCCTAGGTCAGTTTTTCAACTTCATCCATGCCAGGAGCTGCTGATTTGTAGCCAGTTTCCTTTGGCGAGGGTGGACTATCATAATGGGCAATTGCAATTTATGATGGGTATCGTCCCAATTGGCACCCACAAGACTCTGTGAGTGTGGCAGCCATGGGTTCTATCCAGAGCTCATTTTACCTCCACCTGCCCAGAGTTCATTATGGACCCTGGAGAAAGGCCCATTCATCCACAATGAGCTTCTAGTGGGCAAAAGAAACAATGGTGGCAGTTGAGATGCTGGCTGGATATGTCAACTTTATGCAGACGGCTGTGTCTCTCATTCAGTCTCTCATTCAGTTCCCCAGCTGCCCCTGGAGGTTCAAGTGAACTGCTTGCTCTCCCCTCCAACGTCGGGAGGGGATCCCTTATCGGAATGGGGGGAGAAGGATAATGAATGTCTACTAGATGAAGCAATTAATCTTTACAAAAATAAGAACTAACATGGGAAGAGCGTCTGTAGAAGATGCTGTTTTCTATTTTTGGCAAAACGTGAACATCTATAGATAAATTGCTCTGTCTACAGAACATCCAGATTTTACCACCTGTGAATTTAATTGAGTCAGTACCTAAGTACCAGTTTAAGTAATATGCTCGTTTATAAAGTTGGTGCCTGTAATTTCTCCTTACAACAAGAGATAGTTGGTTTTCTTTTGATTTTCATAGTTTAAACAGTGGATATCTTAGTCTAGGCTAGTTTAAAGCTTAAAGGAGAGCAGTGACTTAGAGTTATTGGTCACTTTGTGCATATATCTGTTTTCCTCTGGGTCACAAATGAACATTGCTTTTCTGTTTTTAATTATTTCAGTATTCTCAGAGCTGGAGGGAGCCCCCCCCACTCCTACAGCTGCTGGTTCCCCTGACTGCCCTCAAACAAAACATCTGAAAAGGTAGGTGCTGTGGAATCCAGGTATACTTGGTAAGACAGACTAGGAAAAGGAGGTATTTGAGGGTGAAACAGTTGGCAATGTTAGTGATAAGAAAACTTTAGGCATTTACTAATATAATTGCACTCAGAACTTGCATGGGAGGTGTCCACATGAACAGCACTGTTTCTCCTCAGCAAGATGGACTCCATTGTGTCTCTCTCTGTGGCTTATGTTGGGAGGTAATTGATTCTGGCTGGTCACTCTGTCAAGGGACAGCCAGTGTCTCTTTCATCTCTGTCTTTCCCTGGAGCCCAGCACTTGGCCAGGCCCACGTTATGACCAGGCATCCTTGGGAAAGAGCTTTAAAATAACAAGAGTTTCCCATGGTACTCAGATTTATACTAGAAAAAAAAAAAAAAAACAACAACAAAAACAAACAAAAAAAAAAACCTTGGGAGAGGTGAATTTCCCAACTAATTCTGAAGTGGGTCACTGATCCCTGAGAATATATTTTCTAAAAATATGCCTACCCCAGGTGATCTTTCTGTAAAACATCACCGAGAACATCCTTACTCTTTGTCATTGAGTCAGAGTTGTGTGGACCCTGGGAGGTCTTCTTTTCTGTTCTTTGCCTTTTAGTAAGTGAATGACCAAATCACCCAGCACAGATGAGGGTATCTAGTTTGTTCGTGAAGGCCCTGAGACGGTATCAAGTATTGGCAAGCACAGAAGTAGTGGGCCTCTAATACACCACAGCTGGAAGTTGGTGCCTTCAGCATCACCTGTGATAGCAAAAGTTAAAAGCAGCGTAAACATCTACAATAAGGGAATAGTTGAATAAACTATTTGGATCCACATTATGGAATACTTTGCAGAAGTTAGATCAATATATACTGAAATGGAAAGATAGAAGAAATGTATATTTTTGGAACGAAAAATTATAAGGATAGAATAATATGTATAGTAGGATAGCATCTATCATATATAAATTGAATGCTACCCACCAGATATATGTCCTGGTGGTGTGTGTGTGTATGTGTGTGTGTTTATAAGGAAAAGTTCTGGAAAAAAAAAAAAGAGAGAAAATTGACTAGTGTTTTATGCAGTTTTTTGAGTCAGAAATTAGGGGTAGTGGGGGAGGGTGGGTTTAGGGAAGTTTAGCTTTATTTGCTATGTTTAAAATTTGGATAAAATATTTATTACCTATATATTTTACTTATGTATGCATTACTTTCAATTTCATTACTTTTAATTTTTACTACTTTTTGCTATTACTTCATTATAGTATTTATTTGTTATTTATATATTTTGAAAGAAAGGTAAAGAAAAGTTTCTCCAGAGCAAGGGGCACAGCAAGCGATCAATACATGTTGTTACAGATATTGTTAAATGGGTGAGTGGTTCTCCCGCAGTGCGCCATTTAGTTTGTTTGATCCTTACATATCGCAAACCTTTGTCTTAAAGCTGAAGTTTTTTTTTTTCCATTTGATCTTAGTAGATGCTTATTTCTTCTGTTTTTGCCCTCCCATTGGGCGTTTTGAAAATTCAAAGAGTGTGGTCAGTTTCCTGCCTATTGCCAGCCCTCTCCTAGGCCTGCTTTCCATTCTGCCAGCTGCCCCTCCCCCATGGTGGGGAGAGAGTTGTGTTTCTGGATCTCCCTGCTACTGGATCACCATTGTGCTCTCTGGTGGCCATGAGCATTGACTCGTGCTCAGTCCTGACATGAGCTTTCATGGACAGGGTCTGTCCACATCTTATCAACAGAACACAGGAGTGGTCCCTATTGGCTGAAAGGAAAAAGAATTAAGATTTATTTTTTCTTTCTGGAGGTGATTGACCCAGGGGAAGAGCGTCCTACTACTGAACGTGAGCTGCCAAACTACTCTGTGGACAATTAGGTCTCTGCAGCTCATTGCATATCAATACATATGTGCAAATTTAGAGATATAAAAGCTCAAGCCAAACATATTTATCTACCCACAGTGGGGAAAAATGTTCACAGTACATTATTTTAACTGTCGATCCAAGTTCTTTTTAACACATAAAAACAGCTGTCTTACTTTTCTCACAAGTCAGCAGCCTGCAGAATTCTGTTACCTGAATCAAATTTAACACAATTAAAAGAAAAACAATGTGCTTTATGATGAGAGACAAGGAAGATCCCATCTCTAGTTTGTGGCAAGAAGGCACGGGAGCAGGATGAATCTACAGGAAGGTATTCATCATGAAGGTAATGTGCTCTGGTGTTTAATACCACTATTTGGCCCTGTTGAATTCCTCACATCAAATAATGATGTTAGTCTCACCCTTGTCCCCACCAATTAAACCCCAGCATGATGTTCAAATGATAGCCAGCACCGACAAGTTCTAGAAGCTTTCCCTTCCTGGGTAATTTCCTAACTTAAAAAAAATGTCTTTCTTAGGTGGTTTCCACCCACACAAATTGATGAAAAGCATATGCTGAATAGAGTGCAGTACTGGAGAGTAACAGAGGAGACAGGAGTTCTTGTGAATAAAACATTCCCTCTTCTGGCCCTTTGCCTCAGGCTGTCTTCAGTCTACATGTACTTGTGGCCCATCCCCCTCTCTACCAACTGCAAATCTGTGGGTCTCCAGCGGAAGCTCCACCCCCAGAGGCCACTCCCCCGCCCATGGATACTGTTTCCTCCTTCCTGCTGAAGAGCAAAGGCCACCTCCAGACTGGGACCAGCCAGATGGGATCCCCTTTCTCACTCCCTGTGCCTTCCTCCATCCCAGGGTGGCCTTGAGAAGACACAAGCATACTTTTTCCCAAGTCAGGGTCATCTCATCTCTGAAGGGCCCCTTCTGCCCGGAGTTTTTCAAGACCCCAGAGTTACTAACAAGCCATATTCTTCCTCCTATTAATTGAAAATATTACTGTTATTTTGTCTGTGTCTTTTAAGATACCATATCATAAACATGTAGACAATTGTAGGTCCAGCCTGTCCAGTGATCTTGTGAAACTATATGTCTGACAGGAGAGTTAAGGATGCCCAAGCTTTACACTTTGGAAGTGTGATGAGCAGACCATTAGGTCCAAACCATCGCCAGTGGCTCTGTGTGGAATGTCCTGTCTATGAAGCAGGCAAATAGGACTGAAACTTTGGCGGGAACAGCCTCTCCTCCACCCCCTATGGTGAGCCTCTGCTTCAACCACACCTCCTCTGTTGGACTGCCTCAGTGGCCTCCTTCTAAGTTTCTGGGCTTCCCCTCTCTTGTTACCTGTCCTGAGTCTTTCCCCAGTTCCCTTGTGTTGCCTACTGAATTGTATTAACATTATACCTAATACTTGTAAACAGAGATCCTTTACTACAATCTACCTTGCCAGCTGTTGTGGGATGAATGTGTCCTCCAAAAAGATTCACATCCCATTTCTGCTACCTGTGACTATGACCTTGTTTGGAATAGGGGACTTCCAATTGTTATTAGTTGAGATGAGGTCATACTGGACAGTAGGGCAGGCTCCTAATCCAACGTGACTGATAGTCTTGTTAGAAAACAAGTTACAGTGGGGCACCTGGGTGGCTCAGTCGGTTAAGGGTCTGACTTCAGCTCAGGTCATGATCTTGTGGTCCATGAGTTCGAGCCCTGCATTGGACTCTGTGCTGACAGCTCAGGGTCTAGAGCCTGCTTCAGATTCTGTGTCTCCCTCTCTATGCTCCTCCCCTGTTCTCACTTTATCTCTCTCTCTTTCTCTAAAATAAACATTAAAAAACATTTTAGAAAAAGAGTCACAGAGATACCCACTCAGAGGGAGGAAGTCCATGTGACTACAGAGACAGAGATTGGTGTGATGCAGTTGCAAATCAAGGGACACTAGGGGCACCTGGGTGGCTCAGTTGGTTAAGTGTCTGACTCTTGGTTTAGGTTCAGGTCATGATCTCACAGTTCGTGACTTTGAACCCTGAGTCTGGATTCATACTGACAGTGTAGAGCCTGCTAGGGATTCTCTGTCTCCCTCTCTCTCTGCCCCTCCTGCACTCTCTCTTTCTCCCCCCCCCCAAATAAATAATAAACTTAAAATATAAAATCAAGGACACTAGAGATTGCCAGGGGCCACCAGGAGCCACCGGAGGCTAGGAGACAACACAGAGCAGATTATTCCTCAGAACTCCCAGAAGGAATTAACCCTGCTTCCACTTTGATTTTGGACTTCTGACTTCCAGAACTGTGAGGAGATAAATTTATGTTATTTTAAATTACCCAGTTTATGGTACTTTGCTATAGGAAACTAATGTTGCAAGCCCCACCTTCCCCTCCTTCCCCATCCTGAACGCATCAGGATACTCCACTGACCTCTGCACACACCAGCCTCTCATCAGCTACCTGTGTCTCACCAGGAGTTTTTGTATGTTCATGATCAAACATTGGAGACCACAGAGAATGTACTCTCAGAAAAAAAGGCAGTCAAATTCTCTTGGACCACAATGACCTCTGACTAATGAGGCATTTACTTCCTGGGTGGAGAACCTTAGTTGGTCAGGAAAAGATTCATAATATAAAATAGATAAGTGCAGATTATCTAACATGACATCCATACAGTCTTTCCCCGTACAGTTTACTTATTTATTTTGAGAGAGGGAGAGCACACGTGTGGGTCCACACACACACATGTGCAGGGGAGGGGAAGAAAGGGAGGGAGAGAGAATCCCAAGCAGGCTCCGTGCTGTCAGCACAGAGCACGATGTAGGAATTGAACTCACAAAACTGTGAGATCACAACCTGAGCCGAAACCAAGAGTCGGACGTATAACCTACTGAACCACCTAGGTGCTCCTCCCCACAAAATTTAAATGTTTGTGGCCAATATTGTATGCAGGGAAAATCAGACAGTGTGAGTATCATAAAGTTGGGTGCCCCAAAGGAAAGGTGTCCCCTGAAGACTGTCCCTAGTCAGGTTATTATCTAAGAGTGGAATCACTGACATGTAGGACGTAGGAAACACTCATAATAGGTAACTTCTCATTATTTGACCATGTGGACTATGACCAAGTCCATGGTCAAATGTTAGGGCTTCAACCTTGAAGGTCAGATTTTTCTAGCTGTAATGAAACTACAGGAAATTGGAATACATTTGCATTTCTGCTTTTAGTTTCTTTCTTTTTCTCTCTTCAGCTATCTATAGGCAGTAACTTTCCCTGACTTTAGTTCAAGAAAATAATGGAAAGTTTTTTTTAAATCTCACCCCTCCCCTTATTTGTTGTGCTGGTGGCACTTAGGAGGCGTCTATAGATACACACACAAAGAAAGAAAGAATAGTCGACTGACTGAATGAGGGAGTGAATGGAAGTCTTTAAAACCTAAATTAATGGGGCGCCTGGGTGGCGCAGTCGGTTAAGCGTCCGACTTCAGCCAGGTCACAATCTCGCGGTCCGTGAGTTCGAGCCCCGCGTCAGGCTCTGGGCTGATGGCTCAGAGCCTGGAGCCTGTTTCCGATTCTGTGTCTCCCTCTCTCTCTGCCCCTCCCCCGTTCATGCTCTGTCTCTCTCTGTCCCAAAAATAAATAAACGTTGAAAAAAAAATTAAAAAAAAAAAACCCTAAATTAATACGCTGAAGTCTGTCATCCTGATATCTTTCCCAGGGCAAACTAGCAGGAAGGGCAGTTGCGTCCATTATGGTGTTCCCATGGGAGTGGGCGTGCTCCCCAGGATCCGAGGACAGCAACTTTTCCTCACTAAGAACAGCTGGTACTTCTTTCACTGTTTGGTTCGTAAGAAATTCTTTTCAGAAATCATGAAGGATTTTGTCTTCATTAAGTGATAGATTTTTTTTTTTACATTTGTATATTTCTAGTTTTTTTTTTTTTTAACTCTATGCTATATCCATGGGATTTGTGGAACTAATTGGAAACAAAATTCTGATATTCAATCCAGTCAACCTTTTCCCACATGCTTGCTTTTTCAGAGGGGTTAGAACTTTCTCCAGCTTGCAGGTAGTACAAACTGCAACTTAACTTCAAAATCGGAAGTTTGAATCGAAACACACTGGGTTTCAATTCAACCGGGCAGCCGTGGACAGACCTGGGTGCACCAGCTGTGTATCCATTCCTCTTTGCGACTGTCTCCTTATCTGGTTCTGAGCAATGTGGAAACTCTGGCCTGGGTGTACAGACACACACACGCACACCAGAGACATGTGCAGACATCGATGCTTCTATTCTGTAGGGAAGATGGTAAGTCACTGGAGGGCAGGTATATTTTATCAGTTAATTCACTTCATTGGATTGAAATTCTATATGCGCCATTGGCTCCACTCAGGAGCCCCCTGATCGCAGGGGAGTGTGAGCACACGGCCGTAGGCAAAGCTGCACAATTGAGCAGCCAGAAGTATTTAGTGTTGCATTTGTTGTTGATTTTGAAAACAAACAAATGTGTATTGACGTAAAGCAATCTAAAAATTCAATTCAGGCATACTGACTTTTTCACACTTAGGCATCAGAGAGTAGCTGAGAAATGAAAGATTCAACCAATGATGGATATGTGCCAGCCCCTGGTTGTAATGCACATTTGAAGGCTTCTCATCTCAAGCGTCTCTCGCAGTGTTTAGCATGAAGACAGCGCTCTGGTTGGTGCTTTCAGTGTTTTAAGGGGAGTGGAAAAATGCAAATGATTATGTTTTAGTACAACTATTTTTTCCTCCAAGGCCTTCACTCTGTCAGGATGCACACAGAGGGATCTCTATGTGAAATCTATCCCCACAACCTCTGGACTTTTCCAGACACCTAGCTGACATAGTCAAACTATGTTCTGTAACCCAGGGCAGCCCATATCTCTGGGTAAGTCAGAAACAATGGAGGATTTGAGAAACCACTGTTTGGTGCAGGCCTCCCAAATAAAGTTGCTACTTTTTGATAGATGGCTCATTACAGGGATTCCCAATCTTTTGGGAATTGGCACACTTTGTTATCAGGACTGTGCTAGCATCAACTCTCCCTGTTTTCTAAAAGCTTGCATTTTAGACCCATGAGCTAGAATGCTAAGAGAATTAAAATTATTGTTACTTCTTGAGGTAGTTTATAAAAATGTGGGAGTTTTCTGTGTTCCAATCACTGAAATCTTCACATCCTGGGACACCACCAAGGTGGCAAAGTGCTGATCTGTCATGTTTGTAGTGTGGGAAGAGCTGCCATTCCCTAAAACCCAGTATTGTTTAACACAGGTGCGTCTTTGTACACACACCAAACAGTACGGTTCCTAAATAACAGGCGGCTGTTATTTAATGCACTGAGTTAAACAGAGTAATTATAGGTTCTGAGGAGACAGGCCGCTGTGGATTGGAGCTGCCTCAGTTTGGGCTTTCTTTTTGTGGAAGTGTTTTAATTATATCCTTAAAGGCCTGGAATTCATAAGAAACCAAAAAAGCAATACATAGATATTCTTTCTGGGGGTGTATTGGTTATTGAATTTGTTTTGTAAAGTGATGCAAGGAAATGTTGGAGAGGCTATAAATACTTCAGAAGAGTTGCTTATCTCCAGGTTTCTAACCTCAGGATGAACCCGGAAGTGTAACACTTCAGGTTGTTTTTTTAGTCGGGAGGGGTACATAGCACTTTTTTCCAGTTTTCTGGGTCTGAAGGATGGACGACTTTCCTATGTTGATGTTCTACCAAATATTGATTGCAATCATCTTGGGTAGCTGCAGTAACTCTAAGCTATAAAGTAAAACAAGAAGGTTTATACTGTTGGCATGTTCATAATGGGATACAGTTTAAGAGCTTTGTCTTTTATCCAGATTTGAACTTGTTTTTATAAGTTTAGAAGAAAATTTTTTATAAGTTTAGAAGAATATCATATTCATTGAAAGATTATAAACATGCTTCCTATTTCTTGAGCCATATGGAATGCATGATTAAATGCACTGAGAAAACATATAACAGTGCCTACAAAATTATTTATATTGTATTCGATGCATTAAAAAAGAAAGAGGATATTTTTAAGTTGAGACTGGTGATGACTTCCTTCTGGAATCTACTTTAGTGTGTGTTTATCACATGCCAACCAACCAAGCAAATCTATGAATCAGTCGTTTAGTGGGGGGGAAAAAAAGTGGGTCAAGCCAGTTGTTTGGCCCGATATAGCTAAAATGATTGCTTAAATGACCTAATGTTTTGTAGCCGATATGTTGTCATGATGTAGTTATAGTCCAAATTAGTTTTGGGTAGAGAATAGACAAAGGATAGATAAGACCATCTGACTATCTCCCTGTTTTTTTTTTCTATGTTTAGTATCATGTTCCTTGCTTTTCTCTCTGCTGAGGACAATGTGATTCTCCCAAGTGCAGGAGGAATGTTACCTCCCAACACTCTTCCATAATCTTATCTACAAGATGAGAACAGAGAAAAAGTGAAATCATCCCACTTTATAGATTCATGAATTCTGCTTGCACTTGTGGTATGATCATCTAAACACCTGCTTACTTGTAACTTAGTATTGGTTTACATAACACTGAAAATCAAAGAATGTAGAATGTAGAAATATTACTCTGTTCAGCTATTAAAGCTGCAATATGGGGCCCCAGTTTGGCTCTACAGGTGACCATGTTCAGAGATTTCCTGATGTGACCGCCAGGCATCTAGCCACGTGATGGGCAGGAATCACCCAGGAAAAGTCTTGGCCTAAGCAGAGTATGTATTGAGGCACATGGAAGAACATTTAAAAAAAATTATTAGTTTTCTTTATTTTTGAGAGGCAGAGAGAGACAGAGTATGAGCAGGGGAGGGGCAGAAAGAGAGGGAGACACAGAAACGGAAGCAGGCTCAAGGCTCTGAGCTGTCAGCACAAAGCCCAATGTGGGGCCCAAACTCACGAACCATGAGATCATGACCTGAGCCAAAGTCGGATGCTCAACCGACTGAACCACCCAGGTGCCCCATTTAAAAAAAATTTTTTTTATTAGTTTTCTTTATTTTTGAGAGGCAGAGAGAGAGACAGAGTGTTGGCACATGGAAGAGCATTTTTATGTGCACTGTAATATCTGTCACTCTAATTTCACTCATCCAAGCCCCCAAGGGTTCAAATATCAGTCCTAGGAAGAGGAAGCTACAGTAGGAATTGAGTGACAAAGGAAAGAACTGTTTCCTGAGAGAGATCTGGCCTTGTGGCCTACATGGTAGCACAGAACCTGTGTGGATGGAGGACACTTTTTCCCTTTAAGCTTATTGTTGGGACATGAAACAATTCCAGCAAAAGGGCCTTTGCTGTGTCTTTGCTATGGCACAGTAGCACCTTGCAGGTGCCTTCAGTTAGTTGCATTTCTGGTGACCACTGCAGTCTTTGGTACCAAGTCAGAAATGTCATGGTATCAGTAGTGTCTTCAGATGCTGGTGGAAAGATCAGTCACCCTAAACCACCTTATCATGAGCAGCTTTTTCATGTAAAGCAACTTTTTCATGCTTTGGCATGGCATGACATGGTGGCACAGCAGCAGACAGCAAGAATAAAAGATAATGGCAGGTGCTACATGGTATCTGGGAGGGCTCAACATCCAGGAAATAAACTCCAGAGTCTACCCTAGTAGGGAACTCAGTATTTGTGGGGACAGGCCATTCTGTGGTTGAGCAGTACCATTTTGCTACAATTAGAATGACCCTATTGTTGTTCCTAGGCTGGTGTGGTGTTGCTGAACATGGACCACGCTTCAAAGGCTTAGACTAAGTTGCTCTGTAAGGCTGTGGATTTCTTGTATCCCAACTTGTTGGCAAGAATTGCTTTTTGAAAATTTGAAGAGAAACTCTTTCAGTGCAGAGATGCTGTCGAAACTCTGTTATCTTGTCAACCAGGGTGTCAATTACACTGGGCTTGAAGAAGCATGTTTGTAGCTCCCCCGTCATGTATGGTTTCTTGGAATTTCAGACAGCAATCCTCTCCATACAGTGCACACAGCATTTCTGTCATAATGTGAGAATGGGAATCATATGCTCTCCCTTCCTGAGGGGGAGAAAACTATTCTCTAAATGTTTTCCAGAAATGACACTGTTTTTCATTATCTGGTGCATTTCATGTCTTGTCGTTCAGCTCAATGCGTTGGATTCGCATCACGGTGTTGTCTCCACAGGCTGCAATGGGGCACCGGTGTTTTCCTCTGCTGTGAGTTTGGAAAGTACATATCCATTTCTCTTGAGAAAAGAAAACAAGACTAAATTCTTCTTCCCTGTCTTTCCACCTTACCCTCTGCCACCTCATTTACTGTATGACAAGTGTGTTAGTACGGTCTTGAAAACATATCCCCAGAAATACAAAATTGACATTGAAATAATGGACATAGCTAAGGTGTCATAAGAATTTTCATTGCCATAATTTACTGTTTAGAAATCAACTTGGTTCTTGAAGGGATTTTGCAAAATATAATCTCACAGTACATTTCAAGACAGAAGGAGGCCATATGGTCTATCCAAACCCATCCACCTGTCTGTCTAATGTTTGTATCATGGAATTTTTTTCTTCCTTGTCTGGCTCTTCTTTGAATATACTCACAGTTGCATGTTTCATTGTTGCCTTTGGTGGACCATTTCACACATTAATTATTCTCTGCATAAAGAAGTTAGGTACTTTTTTTTCTTCTTCCTAAGGGCTGAAGGGGAAAAGGCTGACTATGACTAACTTGAATCTTATAATAGCAGGTGGGCAGTTAATTGGGAAATGAAAGCAACCTAACACTAATTTGCAGAAGCGTTCAGATTTCATGAGTAATTGCCATGTAAAAGGTAACTTGGCGGCGGACTCAGTGAAGCTGAACGGCAGACAACGTCTAAATATGGCTATGGCATTTGTGACATATGTTCTTTGCCTAGAGGTGTAGCAAAAGAAAAGGGTTGTTCTTGGATGTAAACTTTGAATCAAAAGACATAGGGCATTTTTCAAGGGGAAGTAAAAGCAAATGAAGCTGCGTGTTTTCAAGGGAGTGAGATACTCTCTCCGATCTGAAGTACCTTTTCTCATCACGGAGCCTGAAGTTGCTATTGCAGTGTTTGAGTGAGTGCAGATACAATTGCCTGAGGCTGACATTCTCTCCCCTAAGCCAAGAGAAGTCCTGTGTGCTGCAATCTTGAGGAAGGAGTCTGCATTTTATGCTTCCCGTAGCATATGCAAGACCTGGGTTACATATGCATGTAACAGGTTCTCAATAAACGAAAATTTGCTGATGCAAATACGGCCATCCTGAAGGGTATGTCCAGTCTGAAACTTTGAGGGGCTTATTGTTCTAACCCAGTACCAGGTCCAATGATGAAAGGTGAAGAACAAGTTCATTTCGGAATACCCTCTCCTGTACGTCTCTAACCTCCTTACTGTCTACCCTTCTACCCACATGTTAATCCTGGATATTAAAGTGGCCTCACCTAAAAATGAAAGTGTGTAATTAATTCATGTTCCTGAGTAAAACCAGAAAACAGAAAGAGCTTTACGGGATTCTGTGCCAAAGGCTGCCTCCTCTTGCAGGACAGCCTCCCAAATTAACCTGAGGATCTGGGGTTACAGACCAGGGTTGGGAATCCTTTACATGGGATATCTATTTGAATGCAATTTTGGACGAGAAGTCCCATAGCGTTGGGGCCCATATTGTCAGATGGCCCAGAGACCTATTATATATCCATAGACATCTCCCTGAGGGTGAAGAGATAGAAACCATAACTAACTGTGCCCTATAAACAACTGTTGTGTTTGGCTGGCAATACAGCCTCGAATTCTGCCATATGGTGCCAGAGGCTCCTGACCAAGTCATAGCCAAGAGAGGACACAACAGCCTCAGGAAAAGCTTCTCTTTAGTGAGGCAGGGAGGTGGTCACTAAGACCCAGAGAATGTGTGTGCACTTAAGAAATTGACTTTAATGAGAATATTTAAGGCATATGGGAAAGCATTTGGAAGAATCACAATTTTAATGCTGGCTCCCAAGTCCCTAAGAAACAATTCAAAAAAGGTCCCTTTACCATTTGTGAATTGTGAAATAAACACATCTCCAGGGGGGTGCGTGGGTGTGTGTATATATTAATATTCCAGGGGTGTGGGCAATATTGACACCGGTGATTTTTTAAGTATTTGCAATTCCTACCCAACTCTGACTCATCTGAAATTGGCGTGCTGCAAATCCTTCAAGGCTGCCAGATTCCTTTTGAAAGGAAATGTTTCTTCCCATTACCTTTCAAAGTCAGTTCTCCAGGGTTTAGCCAAGTGCTGTATTTCAATGTGTTGATATCACCAAAGGAGAGGAAGAGGAAGTTTTCTTCTCTGATTGGGGGACAGAGGAGGCCAGAAGAGTAACTGCAGCCACATTAGAGAGGAAATGTGCCTGATGACTTAGCCGGAGCTTTTGTCCTCACCATTTACCAACAATTTGCTAAATGCCTTAGCTAAACTGCATCTTTTTCTCCTTTCATTGTTCTACATAACTGAAACAAACCAGCACGGCATTGTCATCTGTGTCAATAATGGTCACAGAATTGCTTTTTCTCCTTCAGCAGCAGTCTGCCTGCAACACATAAAGGAGTGCAGTGATGCACCCAAGCAAATTACCCTCCCAAGCTCATTTAAATAACGTTTTCCCCTCATATATGCAAAAATCAGATGAATATTTACGACATCCAGGAATAGGTAGCACAGGAAGAAAAAAAAAAAGATGACACACGACCAACCCACCCCACCCCTGCAAGTGTAATCATTCTCAAAATGCTCCCCAAACAAATTGTTCTGGCTGCTGTTGCCGGGCAACAGCCCCACTGTAGTATTCTGCCTGGGCCCATGCAAAGTGAAGCCGTCTTTTCTGCTCCGAGTCTGCACAATCATAATAACAGCAGAGATGGAGAGCAAGATGTAAGGGGGTTAAAAGTCAGGGTCAAGAGTACAGGTTGCTCTGACCCTAAAATCAATTTCAAGCACTAAGTGTGACATTTTTCTGTGTTCCATCACTTGATGTTAGTCTTCCAATGAACCACCTAATCAGACTTTGGGGACCATGGGACCTTGGGGCTTTAGTAGTGTCAGGTCAATTTCTACCCACCAGTGTACTGTCACCTATGAGGCAGACCATTATCTAGGTTGTTAAGAATCTCAAAACTGTGAAGCTCAGAGCCAAGAGAGAGGATGGAGTTGCTGGAGCTCCTGTGCCTTCTGGCAGACCCTGATGTACCTCAGCCCATGGCTTAGGCTGGACCCAGTGCGACCAGCCCATGCAGTGGCAACTCCCTAGGAGAAAGCCTGCCCCCAGTCATGGACATTTCTCCTATGGCTTTCTTCCTAAGGCCAAGATGTCATTTTTTTTTTAATTCATCTTCCTTTTCTTCTCTCTCTCTTTTTTTCTTTTTTTCAACTTTTTTTTTTTAATTTATTTTGGGACAGAGAGAGACAGAGCATGAACGGGGGAGGGGCAGAGAGAGAGAGGGAGACACAGAATCGGAAACAGGCTCCAGGCTCCGAGCCATCAGCCCAGAGCCTGACGTGGGGCTCGAACTAGCGGACCGTGAGATCGTGACCTGGCTGAAGTCGGACGCTTAACCGACTGCGCCACCCAGGCGCCCCTCTCTCTCTTTTTATAAGTCTACTTATTTTGAGAGTGAGAGAGAGAGTGAGGAGAGGGAGAGAGAGAGAGAGAGAGAGAGAGAGAGAGAATCCCAAGCTGACTCCACACTGCCAGAGCAGAGCCCAACACGTGACTCGATCTCACAAACGTTGAGACCATGACCTGAGCCAAGAGCAAGAGTTGGGCGCTTAACTGACTGAGTCACCCAGGCATCCCATTTTTAATTCATCTTTCTAAAAGATGTATAGGTAAAGAAGAAAAATCAGAAAAAGAAGGACTTGCCTAAAATAATGCATCTCCATATGGCACTAATTGTTGATCTTAACAGAACTATGGAAGTATGGATGGATGGGTCATAGTGTACTCAGACCACACTAGGGCTTGACCTTAAAGCCTCGGTGGTTCCAGATATCATTGGATCTATTCTCATATTTCCAGATATTTTTAAGATGGTATGATGGACCTAAGCAAGAGACAACTCAATTTATAATTGTGATCCTACTTACTTATTGGTTATTAATTTCTGATAGAATTAAGGAGTTTGATTCAACAAAACACAATTATTTAGGAAAGCAATTATTTCATAATTGCCTAATCTATGACTGATCTGGGAAAAATATGGACATTGAACCTAAACAGTACTGCATAAAATTTCCCCCAATCCATCTTTCATGATGAAGCCTCTCTTGCTCAGAACTCTTCAGTGAGTCTCATTCCTCAGAATAATATTTAACCTTCCCATTCAAACTCTTTCCATGTAGCCTTGAGTTAGTTTCTAAGCCTTACTTCCATTCTGTGAAGACTGGGCTCAATCAGACCAGAGGTATAGCCTGATGAGCAGAAACAGCATAGCAAGGGTCAGGACTTCTGAGTTCTGGGCTCAGCTCTCTCCTAATTAGCTGTGTAATTTTGGTCAAGTGCCTTAACTTCTCTGGGTCTCTGTTTCATCCTAAGCACACTGGAGGAGTGGGACCTCATGATTTCTAAGATGCCACACATTCAGGCTCCCTGCTTTTCCATAGTGTTCTACGCTGTTGACTATACCCTCTCTTTAGATCCTTTCTTCTCTTGGTTTTCATGATATTTCTTCCTCCTAATTTTCTTTCTGTTACTCTGATGTTTCCTTTTTGTCTCTTTGTCACATAATGCTTCCTCTTTTCCACCCTTTAGTATTGATGGAAGTGTCCCCAGCTCAGTTTCCTGAAGGAGCTCAGCCCTGACCACTACTCTGTGATCTCTCCTCCAACCCCAGAGTGAACATCCTGGTTCGGGTCACTGTCATGTCTCCTGACTAGTTTCCTTCACTTGAGGGAGGCTGCCAACATTTACATCCTTCCAACTTCCTGGCAATGTCATTTCTGCAAGATGACATGTCACCAAACCCCCTCCTTTCCACAGTTTTTCTGTCATCATAGCCTACAAGACAGAGTCTCATGTACTTGGCTTGACATACAAGACCCTTTGTGATTGGGACTGTCTCCTTTTCCCCAATCTATCCCTTGCTCCAGGAAGATGGAAGTACCTTTGTGGTGTGGTTTGCTCTGCCTAAAATAGGCTTACTTTTCCCCTGCTCTGTGCCCCCCTAATGCCCTAGCTCTTCCGTCCTATCAGCATTTTCTACATTATTCTGTAATTTTCTGTGCATGTGTGTTTCCCACCATTAAACTGGAAGCTACTTGAGGCTTATGACTGTCCTCGTTATTGCATGCTTAGCTCAATCCTGGCAAGAAGCTGGCATTTATGTAAATATTCATCAAGTGAATAAATGAATCCATATGGTTTATTCACTCTCTACTAAATGGGTCTTGCACTTTTCTTGAATGTCCCCTCCATTTCTCCCTGACTCTGAACATAGCATTCAAATGTGAAGACCTACTCCTCTCTTCCTTAATCCCTTCCCAATTATCTTAACCTAAAGAATAATGCCCACTTTCAGAAAGTATTGTATGTTTTTGATTGCATAGTTAGTGTGCCATATTCTTAGCTCTTACTCCCCAGGTAAATTAGTAGAAGCACTTATTCTGCATTGCTCACCATGATTTGCCTAACATTGGTCTTCAGGAATAATTTCTTTTGTATTGATTGCTACTAATAATCCTCTTTTATTAAATAGAGATTTGTCTTTTCTATTTAGTGCTATTTTTACCCCATCAGACAGAGGTGAGAAAATTTCAGCCCACCACCTCCTTTATCTTAGTGATAAGAAATATAGCTGGTATGATTTCTTTTTTTTTCCACTAAAAGCCTACTTCCTTTAGTTAGTTTTTAATATTTAAAGAAGTAAAGGAAGATGTCATAATGGCATGATAGAAAATGTTATCATGACAAGCATTTATATTAAAGAAATTCTAGTCTTGTCTATGCTTTCCACAGCATGTCCATTTTAATTAATTTTACAAGAGCAACTCGGATGAATTTTGTTTCTCAGAGCAACAATTATAAAAGACAGGCTCCAAATGCCTTGGAAGGGTTTGGGAAAGCTGATGGTGGGGGTGGGGGGGGAGATGTGTTATGAAGATGAACTTGTTGCTTAAGAGCTATTATTATTCATAGTTCTGCTTCAGATGCCTAATATTTTCTTCAGAGGCTTAGGCAAAGATTATTGCTACATTTCTGTGGTCAATGGAAAAGCCCAGTGTGAAACTTGAGACTAGGAATAAATGAATCTTCTTTTGAAAATAAGACTTAAGTTGGGATTAATAACCTACAGTACACTGGAAACATCACGGAATGTATTGAACCCTCTCTCAGGATACTTTAAGAGCTTCGTGGCAACTTGCAAATACCAAGACAGGAGACTTTCTGGGGGTATTTCTGCACTCCACCTCTGATTCTGACCTAAAAAAAAAAAAAAGGTAGAGAGTTGTGTAAATGAAAACTTGCTAATCAAATTCCTTTGAGCAGGAACAGAGCCTGATTTGATTTATTTAGCACTTAACTTTATAGAACAAATCTTTAGTCCTTAGCAAAAATTGTAGTCACTGAAAACCAGTGAAAGGAAAATAATTGTTCATCATTTGAAGAATAGTTACTGATCATTTCTTTTAGTGCTTTTAAAATCATGAGCAATGTTCTACATCAAACTCAACTTTTAATTGCATAGGATACAACTGGTCAAATATACTCAGCTGTCAATCTCAAAATTCCTTTCTGTCCTCCAACTTCTTAGGTTAAGAAAGTTTACTAGCAGAGTTCAAAAGTCTTATTGGGAGACTTTACTGAATAGAAGGTACACCAGGAACAGATATGATGTAAGAGCCACACTATATATATTTCTTGGGCTTGTGACATGTACTAACTTGGTTCATGAAAAATGGGCCTTGGAACCAAATTTGTCTTATATGAAATATACTAAATTTGCTTCCACTAGGTTTCCACTAGATTTAATAGGTAAAAATGACAATATCCTCATACTCTTCTCAGCTGACAGCACTAGAGAGCTGAGCCCAAAAACTGCAGCCATGGATGAAGACCTCAAGAGGCCAGACCCACAGAAGCTGTCCCCATGTGCATAACTCCCTGACCCTGACACCTAAATTGGCTAGACCCACCCATCACTCAGGGCACACCAATGCTTGGTCTGCACCTCTCAAAAGAAAACTAAACATCAAGTCATTTCCCCACGTTGCTGGTATGTGGCTCAAGGTGACCTCTCTTGCCTGGAGAGGTGCTGGGTTTGAACATGACTGCGCCATCCAGACCTTGACCAGTTCCAGCCTCGAGGGGGATCTGGAGGTCTGGAGCCATGGCATGGAAGGCCTTGTCAGAGCACCAAGCAGTCCCATGTTGCCAGAGGAGTTCAGTTGCCTGGTGACAGACACCAGGCCCACTCATCCCTCAAAGTCTACTGACTTTAAAGTTGTAGTCAAGACTTTCCTTATTAAATATCCTTTCATATAGCAAAACCAGCAATATTCTGAGATATCAAGCTATAGCATAAAGTTGCCACTATATCTATCTGTAGAAACAGATGTTACCTCATAAAGCCTCAGACGCCCCCACCCCCAAATACCCTTTAATTTAACCTAAATGACCAGCTTCCTCCGTCACTGTTACCTTCTCTTGAATATTGGCATGGATCCTGTGTTTCTCCCAGTAAGGGAGCTCTGCTGCTGACTCCCAATTGACTCTGTGCTATGTTATACATGCCACTTGGTCCACTTTGGCTTGCTTTCCTGACTCTGTTGTACTTCAGAAATGTTCCTTCTTATGCCCAACTTTGCATATTGTTTTCTTTCCAGTTTCAGCTAACTCAGTTCTGGCCACACCAATTCTTAGAGCCATCTATCTGTACTTCGGAATCAGTTGAGTTTCTTTTGCAAGTAATAGAGACCACTTCTGAGTAGCTCAAGCAAAAGAAGAAATTTATTGGAAAGATGGTGGGATTTATCACAGAATTCCAGAAAGAACCAGGCAAGTAAAACTTCAGAAGGGAAGAAAGAAGGGCAGCTCTAGTGACTTCAGCGACAAGACAATGTAAATGTCCTCGTTAGAGTGTCACTTTTGTTATTGAGCTGCAAGGACTCCTACCCCATTAGAGATTTGATTGAAAATTCTCATTTCCCACAGAGAAGAATATGACTGGCCCAGTTTGGCTTTGATCACCCAATTTCCCTATCCTGAATGAAATACTAGTAGTCAGGAGGACAGGGCATATCATAGAAACTAACCCACTTTCTCTGGAGAAGGGTCTGGGCATCAGAGACCTCTTTCTCTAAGAAACAATGATTGTGAGCTGAGAAGCATAATAAGTTCTTTATATAGCTAGTTCTCAGCCATACTTTATTATTATCTGCTTTTTATAGTATATACTTTTTAGAAAGTATGTCTTTCCTGGACTGGAATGTTAAGTTCTTCCATGGTGAAATGGGGCTATGTGTCCTTGCTTCTCGTCTTACTCAACTGGTGAGTTTCCAGTAGAGGCCTGATTAGCCAAGCCAGCTAAGACCATGCCAACTCTCAGATGGTAAGTTTAACTTGGCTAACATTCTTTCCCTAAACCTAGTACTTAATAAACACCCAATATACACCAAGGTGCATGAGAGGCATTGAGTATTTAAGATAAATTAGACATGACCGCTGTTCTTAAGACATATAACCTAGTAGGTTTTCTATATGATTTTAACTAACAAATACTTTAAACAAATCATATCAGATCCATCTTAAGGGTTCCCAGAAGCTGGGAAGTTTCTATCTGGTCTATCACACGGATTTTATTTCAGACAACCATTCGGATAATCACCATAAAGTACAGGTTTCTGATAGATCCTCTTTCCCAGCTTCTACCCTTAAAATAGTGTGTTTGGTTATCATCCACCAAAACTGCCATTTGGAGCTAAAAGAAATATACAAAAAAATGTTATTTTTTTCCTCTAAGATGACATTGGAAAGCCATGTATATTTCTCCACTTTGTTACCCACATTTTCACATTGTGTTCATAGGTGTTATTCTAGAGTTGTTATGCTACTCTGGTACTATGTTAAGTGCTTCTCTATGATTTACTGAGTTTACATGAAAACTGTTACAGTAGAAAGAGGCTCCAGAGTAAGCCACACTCAGGTTTAAAGCCTGGTTTTATAGCTTACGTGCATTATGGCTTTGGGCAAATTACTTTCTGAGACTTGGTTTCTTCATCAGCAAAATGGGGTAATAATATCTGCTTGATATAGTTGTCATGGGAAATAAATGAGATCATATATGTGAAAGGGCTTGACACGTAACAGACCAATCAACGTACATTTATTTCCTTGCCTCCAACAAGGTAAAACCATGAGCCTTCTTCCCTGGCCAGCTTCATACTGTGGCTGTTCTCTTTTGTCTCCTATCCTGTGATAACCAGCAGTCCAGGAGGGGGGCAGGGTGGGCTCCTATTACTCCTGAGATCACTGGCTCAATGCTCTCCAGTGACTTCTGAGGGTGTATGGCCAGGGGTAGTCATACTCTCAGTATCCTGAGCATAAGCTAAAACTACAGAACAATATTCCCACAGCTGCTGGCACAGCTTTGCATATTCTACAGAGGCTTACTCTGCATTTTGTTTCAATATGCAGATAAAGATGCTTAATATAAGGAACTGCCACTGATTTATCAAACAGTGGTTCCTCTAATGGTTTGTATTTCTTTAAACAAGTGGATGAATGAACAAATTTGGCCTTGGGATGCCATTCAGCTCAAAGTTGGTGGCAATCGCAAATGGCTTTAATAAATGAAAGAGATATTTTGGCATAGCCCATTGAGGCAAATGAAAACTAATGCCCTTGCCAGCATCATAGAGTATATTAGATACTTTACTTTAATTGCTCCTTATGAATGGAGGGAATGCAGGAAATGGAATTTTAATTTGTACATCTAAGCCATGCTATTGAAGGCGAAGGTCTTTGTGACCTTATTGATTTGAGAAAAAAACTTTATAGGGCATAGCTGAAATTGGCATAAAAGTTATGTCCCATGGCTGACATTGCTGCTGTTTGATGCTTGCTGTCAAATTGTAGAAAAGCAAGACATGAATCCCTGAGTGACTTTCTGTGCGTGCGTTTGCCAACAAATAAGGCTCAGTCTAGCTGGAACCGTGTGGTGTTCAGAAGCAATGGAAACATAGTCTGTTTGTGTTCTGTCCCCCATTGTGAGTTCTAGAGTCGGTGGTAGCTTTAGCTGTTTATACATCTCTTGCTTGATAATCAGACACAGACTATGTGTTCTGTAGACATATTGACATATTCTGTCAAGCCCTGGGGGCTTCCAGCATGAAATAAGAAGAAAGCCCTATACTGGTATTGGCATTTCATTTTCAGAAAAGCAAGGAGAAGGGAAAAAGAGCATGCTGGGATGGAGTAGCTTCTTTTTTTTTTTTTTTAAGGTTTTATTTTTAAGTAATCTCTATACCCAATGTGGGGCTTGAACTTACAACCCTGGGATCAAGTGTCACGTGTTCTACCAATCTATTCAACCAGGTGACCCTGTAATAACTTCTTTACTTCACCTTGTGATCATCCTTCACAGCACTATGCTGACACACCCTCAGATGTAGTGTTTGATGCTAGAACTCTGTCTTCATTTCAACTCGGGGTTCCCATGACTTACTCTACGGATGCATGCAGTTCACTATGTCTTCCAATCTGCAGCTGTGCTACATGTACGTCTCTGCCTTTGCTCACACAGTTCTCAGACCATCTTGGTTACCCAAAGATAAGCAGTTTGACATGTGTATCAAGCAATCTAATCTCTGTTTTCATCCCTAATTCCCCAAAATGAGTTCATTTCTCACAGTATATAAATAGATATTTGATGTACATCTGACATATCATATGCCTGAGAAGTCTGATACACATACACAGCATATGAGGAGCCACATGGTACGATGAAAAGAGGCATTAGGCAAAAAGAAAAAAAACCAAAAAGATGTAGGACTTTGCTTCCCACTAATTGTGTGATTTTGCGTAAATAAATGATGTGTCCTCTGTGAACCTCTCCCTTCTCACCATTAAAATCCAGAAACAAAATATTATAAAAATCAAATGAGATCATTATAAAAAGTATTTGCAAGCTATTAAGTAAGACCTGGATAAATGGGAGGCAATATTTTAGTACCTACTTTGACCTGACCACACTGATGGTCATTATAAAAGATGAAGAAATAAAAGACGCAGTACCTGCCTTTGTAGGATTTATAACCTGCACAGGAAGATCACACATATACACATGTAAGATAATTAGTCATTCATGTCATTATAAACTGATGCATATAATGGAGGCAGATGGTATTCCTCATGATAATAGTTCAAAACAATTGAAATCTTGTACGTTAGGGCACTAACAAGATGTTATTATTAGTGATGAGCATTATCATCATTTCCCATATCCCATCATATAGATTATTTTAGGCATGATCCTTACCTTTCTTTATGTCCTAGCTTAGGTTCCAGATAAATCTACATTTAGACTGGAATGAAATATCCTTCATTTATTTGGTTCCTTTGTATGTCCTGTTTATTTCCCAACACCTAAAACAATGTCTCAATAAATACCATTGAATGTATGGATAAATCAGTTCATCAAGCCATGAATAAAGAAGCAGCTTTTCATTTGGGTCCACACAGGTACTTTGTAATTCTGGAGAAAACAATAAAAATGATGGAAGTAGGACCGGCATACACACACACACACACACACACACACACACACACACACTAGCTTAGTCATATAGAGACGTATCAGAATTGAAGAAGGCAAGTGAGAAGGCTGGAAGGCAGACTTTGAAAAGGTTATCCAGGCAACTCTGTTAATCTCTCAGATCCAGTGGGAACCACTAGTCTAACATATTTAAGAGCTCTACCTCTCTAACATGATGTGCTAACCAAATGGGCACCTTTCATGGACTGTCTCCTGCCTTCTGATTCCTTTTAGCTCCTAGAATTCTATGCTATTACCAAAGTTGCTTAAGGTTAGTGTGTGAACTTAGGTATGATTGGATAGTCAATTCTTTTAACCTGGACATTGTACTGAAAGAGTAGCTGGAAGTATGTAAAAACAAACTCTTAACCCATTGATATTTACCTATTGCTGGTAATAATCAGTTCTGATGGAGTTGTTTTCTGTGAAGATAAAGTACTCTAATCAGTTTCAATGTGATACTTAACCCCTCAGGCCAGAGCATATGGTTGTCATTGTGCAGCTGTGCCGGTAGAATAGTTTGGACCATCTGAATGTTCCATTTTTATGTACTTGCTGACCACCCATTATCTGTAAAGGATAATCAGTTTTTTATTTCCTTCTTAGTTTATAAGGAACAAAAGCCGCCTTATTGCAAACAGTTTGAGAAAAAGCAAAATGTGAAGAATGAGTGCCTTGCCTTGTCTAATGACGAGTGCCTTGCCCTAGTGCTTGAGCCCCAGTTGTCACCCTCCCCTCACTGTTTTCAAATATTTTTGCAAAAAAGGCATAAAAAAAAAATCAAGATGTTGCATGTGGAATGTAAGGAAACCACAATCTTTAAAGATAAAGGCATTGAAAGATGGTTTACATCCCCAAATGAGAATAGATACGGTTGGAAATTAAAACAATCTTTTTTTATTTTAGATGGAAATACTAGCAGATGTCACCAGAAACATATGGAGCTAGTCACAGACAAATAGAGAGCACTTTTTGTGTGTGGAGTATAGCCGAGGGAATGCCACCTTGGACTATTGGGGAGGACAACGAGCCAGCATGGGCCAGGATTCCAGGGAGGAGTTTGCAGAGTCCAGCATCTTGCCTCAATGAAACAGTATTAACATTGTGACTCAGTAATTTAAATATTTCTTGTCAGCCAGCTTCAGGACACTATCCATAATTATATTTATTTCACAATAGATTGATTCCAGACATCTTTTTAAACCTGCTCTCCATTGGATGTGTACATTGTTATGTGTTCCCTCTCTCGGTGTGAAACAAAATAGACGGGCAGAAAAAAATGGGATATGGACATGTTGTCCACAAGGCATTTCCCACCCCAGACATCTCTCAACCCTCTGCTAGCTTGTTAATTTATTGTTACAGCTTGTCTGTCAAACCAGGAAGACATTATTCGACAGTCTAGATATTTTTCTAACGCAGTATTTTTATATGTTTTCCTTGATTTTGAAAAATATGACCACTGGTATTCTGCTAGAGGAATTTTTTTCCTTGAAAATGGCAGTAATATAGTAAATGTTCTATGCCCATGTGCCACATGGAATAATGCTATTACAAGATATAGAGAAGGCAATCACAAACCATCTTTCCTTAAGTGATATTTATCCTTCCCAAATAGTTCAGTGGGGGGCCATGACAGGAATAAAATACTTTCTATATACAAAAGTATTGTTTCTAAGGATGAAAAAGCCCTGAAATCCTGACTGACATTCAAGTTCAAGGTGCTGTGAATATGTGGAAAAATGGGATTTTACACAGTGACAACACCAATAAGCGTCCTGAAAGGCATGCTTGCTATGAAAGAGTTCCAGCCCAGATTGTGGCTAAAATGGTCTCCATGTGGCAGAGCGTATTTGTGAATGAAGTGCCTTTCAATGAGCAGAAATCAATTTTAACAGCTCATTTATTGATGAAACCAAGTCTAGTCTCAGCAGTTAGAGTGCTTTCTTGGAACAGGGACTAGAGGATTCATCTGTCTCACCTTAACGGATGAAAGAAAAGCTTCTCATAAAAAATGTTTATGACTCCTGTGCTACTGGAGCTTAGGTGAGCTAATATTTGATAATTAGTTAACAGAGGATTTGGGAAACTTAGAATTTCTACTCACACTTCCCACGCCTGTTGCATTCAGTGGCATTATGATTATTCAAATATGCCTAAAATTGAATCCTGTAGTGGCTGGATTGTGAATTCATTTAACATCTTAACTCCATTAAGTTTCTTTAACTCTACCTTTTGCTTTAGCTGCATTGGTTTATCTACCATGCCAACCTTGTGCCTGGCATTTCCCCACCTAAAGGCTGAACTCACACACAGCCCAGGTGACTGGAACCCCCTGGAGGTGCACCATGCATAATTAGATGCGGTGACCTACTTATAGGAGTCATCCCTCCTTTCTGGTGCCAGACCTGTTCTCCAACCTTCTCCACTGAAGTTTGTGCTCATCTTTCTGACTTCATCTCTTTTGTGAAACTTGTCCTAACAAAACTAGCCAGAACTCCTGTCTAGATTCTACGGTTACCTCAGTCCCTGCTTTGGCACAGACCATGTTCTGTTAGTTGTTTACATATGTCTTTTGGCAGTCATTGATGGATCAGAAGCATCAAGGCAGAGTCAGAATACCCTTTTAACTTCCCAGTAGTGCACAAGGTTTCTCCCTTTTAGTTATTGGCACCAAGCCAATAATCTAGACACCATTCTTGATTGTTCTCTCTTTGTACCTATTTGTACCCAATGAGTAAATCCAGGGAGTTTTGTGACCAAAATATATATCTAGTCTTACCTCTTCCCACCATCTCACTGCCTATTATGTCCCTAGACCAAGTCACTATTCTCTCTCACCTAGACAGCTGCCATATTCCCCTAACTGGCTTCCTGCTGTTGCTCATTTCCCTCGATGATCCACCTTCCACATAACATATATCCTCTCCTTCTACTCCTGTTTAAAACACCCCAATAGCTTTTATTTACAATTAGAATAAAAATTTAAAAATTCACAGTCTATATTTGACATTTTTTAGCTACCTAGACTCTGAATCCCCTTTCTACTTGGGTGAGAAGACATCACTGTATGAATCTCAGTGAGAGATGGGACTATGCCTCTTCCAGTGAGTTAACTTGAGCCTCAGTAGTGGCTTAGCTGCTTTCTCCACATTAGATGACTAAACCCACATTCAACTATGTTAAATGAGGTGGGGAGGGGATATACTTGGGTAAAATAAAAAGTAAGGAACTCAAATTCTTTAGAATTAGAAAAGGTGGAGTGAATTTATTATTGTAACATGTCCTATTTTCCCCCCTTAAGAAGGCCTAGAAGATGTTATTCATGAAGACTTTGAAAAATACATTGGTGAAAAACTACCATCATCTTTGAAAAAACATGTGAGTGCCTGTTTTCTGTGAGTCCTACAGAGAGTACCTCATTTCAGTGTGGCCAGAAAGATGCTGGGTGACTGAAATTAAGCAATAGTGAATAACAGCTAGAGGCAGAGTGGGAAAGGTAGCCCTGGTAGGCTGCACATTCTTCCTAGTAAGCAGAGTGGTTTGACCAGCAGGGATATGGAATAGTAGTTAATTGATGATGGATCCTAAGGGTGAGAGAGATGGGCATTCCTTTAAGGTCCTACTTTATATTAAAGACCCTATTTATATTAAATAGAAAACAGAACTCTAGGTCTCATGAAGAAAGCCCTGAATTGAGCCCACTAAGAGAGTGAAAATCCTTTCTCCTATTCCCAGAGCTGTGCTAGTGCTGGATACCCTTAAGTAAAGGGAAAAGACAGAATCCTTGAGGATCGTGCAATGAAATCACAAGTAGGGACAATGAAACCTCCTTCTGGCTTTTGTCAGAGAAACATGGAGATATTAATCAGGGTAACTGTATATTGAAGTAGAGGAACTATCAAACCATGCTAAGGGTCATTAGATCTTGCACTGAACTAACATTAATTTCTGGAGCCCAAAATAACACCGCAGTCTACCAAACAAAGTAAGGAATTGTAGGAGGTCAGTAATTCAGCCAACAGATATTTATTGAACATCTACTATGTGGTAAGCACTGTTTTATGCAGGAAATACAACAGTGAGCAAGATAGAGTCCTCAGGAAGCTTATATTATAGTGGAGGAAAGAGGTAGTAAATAAATAAGTTGATTTCTGGAATTGATAGATGCTCTGAAAAGGATAAAAGATGGGGGATGCCTAGGTAGCTTAGTCGGCTGAGCATCTGACTTCAGCTCAGGTCATGATCTCACAGTTCATGAGTTCAAGCCCTGTGTTGGGCCTTGTGCTGACAACTCAGAGCCTGGAGCTTGCTTCAGATTCTGTGTCTCCCTCTCTCTCTCTGCCCCTCCCCTGCTCGCACTCTGTCTCTCTCTCTCAAAAATGAACAAACATTAAAAAAATTTTTTTAAAGGATAAAAGATGGAAGATACTAAACAGTGACTTGGGGATAGTTGCTGAGGAGTGATATTTAAATTGTATCCTGAATTGTGAAGAACACACAGTAATGGAAGAGAGTTCCAAACAAAGAAAAGAGATGATCAAGAATCCTGAAATGGAACAAGTAAGTCAGAGCCTCCAGGGAGAGAAATAAGATTAGTGTAGACTGCAATAGATTGAAGATGGGGCAGAATGGAAAGAGGTCACGTGAGAGGATTCAGTGGATCTTCCTTCGTGAGAAGAGCCAGAAGATACTTGTAGGCTATGCTGTGTTTGGATTTTATCACATAGTCTATATTTGACAGCCATTGAAGAATGTGAAGTGGAAAGCCATTTGAAAACTTTAGGCATTGGAGTGATGTGATTTGATTTATGCTTAGAAAAATTACCCTCGACTCTGGGAGGTAGAATGTGGACTGTAGACAGACAAGGGTGGAAATGGTGAAAATTACTTAGAAGTCTGTTACATTAATCAAAGGAAAGATGACAGTGGTATAGACAAATGTAGCAGTAATGACTGTCTAATGAGATCAGATTTGGGGTACATTTGTAGGGAGAACTTATGGATACATTGAATGTGGAGATGGGAGTGGAATAAAAAATAATATCAAGACTTTTAGTCTGAGAGCTAGATAGATGGTAGAAACAATTGTTTGGGAAAGACCAACTTTGCCTAGTGGGGGAAATTAATCAACTAATCTATTTTATTACTTTAAGATGCTTATTAACATCCAAATGGGACTCTATAGTAGGAAAATATATGAGGTCAGGGAAGAAGTTTAAGCATATATGTTTATGTGTGAATGTATGTATATAGACACACACACATATATATGTATATATATGCATATATATGTATATGTGTGTATATATATGTATATGTCTATGTGTATATAGACACACACACACACACACACACACACACATATATATATATATGTATATATACACATATATATATGTATATTATTTAGTGCCATGGGTTGAGTAAAGTCACTTAAGGAGAAACTATATATTGAAAAGAGAAGAGAGATAAGCGCCAAAAAGGTGCTAAAACTCTCTACACGTTGACAATTAGAGGAAAAAAAAGGGATAAAAATGTTTTCTTTGCAGGCACAAATAATTGCACCTCCAGCACATAATATATATCATGAAGTTAAGGAATATTTTTGCTCAGTCTCATTAAACAAAGAACACCAGAATTCATTTGCTTTCATCTGGCAGAGATTATAATACATCTTCACAAATTTGCCTCAGAGTTTAACTCTTTAACTCTCTGGTCCAAAAACATACTGATCCTACACAGTATCATGCTGGTCTATTAATTTATTTTGCTGCTGGGACATAGAGAACTGAAAGTAGCAGATTTAGATGCATCATTAAGATACAGTAAAACCTTGGTTTGTAAGCATAATTCTTTCTGGAATCATGCTAGTAATCCAAAGCACTCTTATTTCAAAGTGACTTTCAAGAGCCATTGGCTCAGTTGTGATCATGTGACGTTCAGCATCATGTACTATTTGTATGGCAAGACATTGCTCATTTATCAAGTTAAAATTTATTAGAAAAGTTTGTTCATCTTGCAGAACACTCGCAGAACAAGTTACTCGCAACCCAAGGTTTTACCATACATGCAAACCCGAGGATCTAAGACAAATCCCATGAAAATATCGGCACAACCAACTTGGTAACATTTTGGGGACTGCAGACTTTCAGATGTTCTTGACCAAGCAGTGTACCCTGTGCTTCTTATCACTAAGAGGGGGCCACTTTGTAATACAGACGCTGTGTGTACCACTCTTATCTGTTTACAAGGTGAACTAAAAGACCTGGGTGGAAGCTACAGCAAGAGGTTGATCTCTGATCAACTGCCACTAGGGTACAAGGGGACAAGCAGTTTAACTACTTAGCCTTCATGGCCCAGCACAACTCTGGTGTTTTGTTTTTTTTTTTTAATTTTTTTTTTCAACGTTTATTTATTTTTGGGACAGAGAGAGACAGAGCATGAACAGGGGAGGGGCAGAGAGAGAGGGAGACACAGAATCGGAAACAGGCTCCAGGCTCCGAGCCATCAGCCCAGAGCCCGACGCGGGGCTCGAACTCACGGACCGCGAGATCGTGACCTGGCTGAAGTCAGATGCTTAACCGACTGCGCCACCCAGGCGCCCCACAACTCTGGTGTTTTAAGTGTCTTGGAAAATAGGAAGACTATAGGAAACACTGACAACACCTAATGGGAAATCACTAGAGTTTGGGAGCAAAGCCATGCCTTCTTTAGAAAATATTATTCACCTTTTGAAAAATAAAGCTTTTTTATACTAAGCTTTGGATCACAAACACCAAATGACCATGTTGCCTAGGATGGAGTAAGGATTTTCTGGTCCCATTGCCAAAAAATCAGTTGTGCCCAGCATATCTTCATCACATGAAAATACAGGCTTTGAAATAAGGACGAAGCAGCTGTGAAAGCACAAGTCAGTTACATAAGCATGCAGCTCACATTCCTAGTGTAGGTACTCCTACCTCACTGCCACGCCCTCTGTAATCTGCCTTACGACCTCATACGAGGCCCCTAGGTAAACGGCTATAGAGGGGTAATTTTTTGGCCTGGTTTCCAGATGGCTACACTAAGTGTGGGTGTGCAAGTCTCATTGGAGCTGGGCTGCTGTGTTATTACAGCTGCATTTATCACAGGTGGTCCTGTGGGCGAACAGAAAAAGGACAGCTTTCTAGCACTGATACCTGAATAAAAAATCTCACAGCTGTACAGTCAGAAAGGAGAGGGAGCCTGAGGTAAGAATCTATATCTACTTATGCTCACTGGTTGGGTAAGGGTGCAGTTCTAACTTTGAAGGGAAACTATTGGAGGACTAGTGAGGGTGAGGTTTGGACAGCAGCGTGAGGACGGGTCTCATGGAGTAGGTCCAGGGTGAGATATTCACTTCTCACATGAATGCTCATGAACAGGATTCCATGGAGATGCCTGGGTGGCTCAGTCGATTAAATGTCTGACTCTTGACTTCAGCTCAGTTTATGATCTTCAGGGTCGTCAAATCGAGCCCTGAGTTCGTTGGGCTCTGTGTTGAGCATGGAGCCTGCGTGGAGACTCTCTCTCCCTCTCCCTCTGCTGCCCCTGCCCCACTCACTCTCTCCCTCTCTTTCTCTGCCCCTCCCCTGCTCGTGCTCTCATTTCTCTCAAAAATAAATAAATAAACATTTTTTAAAAAGGATTCCACAACGGAAATACGTGTCAATTGTTGGGTGTCATGAGGAGTATCCTTGTGGGTATTAGTTAACTTTATTGCCCAGCTATTTCAGGTTCCTCCATGGGTTTATGACCAAAGTGAGCATGGTGGTGGCGATGGAGGCAGAGCATAACTTCATCAACTTGGACTTTTGTGAGTAAAGTTTGTCTGGATACTGCCATCCCTAAGAGCTTAATTAACATTAGTACACAATCTTGAATCCCTGATATAGTATTATGTCCCTGGGGTGTGGGCGTAGGCAGACAGTTGTAATCTGGTGGCAGGTTTTCCATCTCGGAGAACAAAGTGTCATCATGGTCTAGTGAGCAGCACTGCTTTTGATCCAGGAAGTTACTTATAGACAAAAAGAAGAAAAAAGAAAAAAAGCCTGATGTTCCTTGGAGTTACCAGTTCTACCATGTACCTTAATCACTTGCAGGCACCTGGCTTCATAGAATAACAAGATGCCTATCAGCTCAAATTTCATCTCCTTAGCAACACTTTTCCTGGCCACTCAAGCAACTATCCTATTATGATGCTTTCTCTTTGTCCTGCCATGTATCTCTATCCAACTTTTGTTTTAATTTATTTTAAAAGAAATCTAATTTAAAAGAAGTCAGTTTCCCCATTAGAACATAAACCAGATGAAACTGAACCACTCCTTCATCACCGTATCTATAACACCTAGACCAGTCCTAGGAGCAAAGTAAATATTTAATAAATATTTGTTTAATGAGTAAATGAATAAATTATTAATTGGAATGGATAGTTAGGGCCCAATACAGATTTGATTAACTACTGGAAACTTAGGGCCCAAATCACTTAACAAATGAGTAAGAATGCAATCTCCTTTGTGATAAGTTGATTTGATTCCTGGTCAGGAAACATAATCATTTTAATACCTGGGAAGAAATTTAAAAATAAATCAAATCTGCATTCATTCTGTTAGAGCCCATTTCTTGCAGAATACTATACTAGTTAATAGGGAATGTATTGATGAATGTAACATGACTCTGTGCTGAAGGAATTTATAATTGAGAAGAGAAACAGAAAATAATAAACGACAGAAGTAAGACACTTGAGGAATTGTGTGTGTGTGTGTGTGTGTGTGTGCATGTTCTCACATGCGCAAAAATGAAGTAGCCATTTATTCAGATGAGATGGAGAAATCAGAAGGGTTTTGTGCAAAAGGCAGTGTATGAGGTAGGCCTTGAAAAATGAGCAAGATTTCAACATGCAAACCTGGAGGAAGAGATGGAGTGGAGGCCAGGCATTGGGTACTGTGCTGAGAGAATGGGGGGCCAGAAAGCATGGAGAGATTAGTCGGAGGTTTTGGCGAGATCATTTAAGACTTTTAATGTCACACTCAGGTGGTTGACTTCATTTTGTAGGCATTGGGAAGAGAACAGCAAAAATTTGTGAGAAAGGGCCTAACATTATCAGATCTGTGTTTTAGGCTGCATAGTGATAGATTCATGAGGGAAGAGTTTGGAGACAAAGAAACCAATTAAGAGATTAATCTGATAGTCTAGGGGTGAAATTAGACCAATGGACTTGAAATAGGCCCATGCCAGAGGGAATAAAGTGCAGGTGATGGATGCATAGATATTAAGAGAGAATTTATAACAGGATTTGACCATGTATTATATGTTGATGGATTGAGAGAAAGCATCCTATAAAATAACTCTTGTAGTTTCAGTCTGGGTGATTTGCAGGACAGAGGTGATGTTAAGTGATGGGAAAGCAGAAGAAAATCTTGGATCTAGTGTGAGATAAACTACATTTGGCTGTTTTGAAGATCAAAATGTTTGAAGGTCAGCAGTGTATCTATCTTTATATGCCAAGCATGCATGTAAAAATTTGGGATGAAAGCTTAGGATGGAAGTCCAGTCTGGGGATATAGTTTTACGTGATATTTAAATACAGTAATGAAGTTAAAGAGAGGAGGATGTCAACAATTAACAGGAGATAGGAAAGTAGATAAAGAGAATGAACAGGTTTGCCCTAACCAAAATGGCAAAGCAAAAATCCATGTCATTGATGTTCCTGGTTTTGCTTTTCTATTTTTCCCCCTGTGGTTCTTCCTCTTTCCTTATCCAGTTTCATTTGTAGCTGTCTTATCTTTCTTTTTTTTTTTTTTTTTCAACGTTTATTTATTTTTGCGACAGAGAGAGACAGAGCATGAACGGGGGAGGGGCAGAGAGAGAAGGAGACACAGAATCGGAAACAGGCTCCAGGCTCTGAGCCATCAGCCCAGAGCCCGACGCGGGGCTCGAACTCACGGACCGCGAGATCGTGACCTGGCTGAAGTCGGACGCTTAACCGACTGCGCCACCCAGGCGCCCCTGTAGCTGTCTTATCTTTCTTATGGGGAGAGAAAAAAACAACACATCGACTTGAGCTGACAACTTTGATGATGGCAGCTTCCTACTCAAAATCCATTATTGATTCATGATTGTCTATGCACCAAAGTCCTGACTCTCTCTGTTTCATTCGGGTTTCTCCCAGATGGCCACCATCTCACCTCCTGTCCCACACATAACGTCTCTTCCATTCACATGTCCTTGTGCTCCATGCAGAGTTTCCTACTTTGTTTCAAGTGCTCCCTGGTCCTGGTATCCTCTTCCCTTTCTTGTTCAGCCATTGGCGTCAAAGTTTTGAAGCCTTTCCAGCTTCTTTTCACTGAAAACTCCATCTCCTGATGGACTCTTCTAGAATCTTGTGTGTACTGCTATCATAGCATTTGATCCAGCATTCTCTGCTGTTTATATGCCTCTGACCCTCAATAGTGATAGTTTCAGAGGACTGATACTTATTCCCCTTTGTACTTTTACTGGCTTTCTTGAGATGCTGAGCCCAGCAGTGATTAGCTGGATGTTTCTGAAATGAGACAGAAAAAGAACAGTAATTGCAGCAAGGCCCATTCTGGCCATGTGTTATTTTTTTCTTAGCCTGAATGATCTGATACGAGGATAGGAAACATCACTGAATCCCATAAACAGGTGTAAAGGTCTCTGGTGTTGCTTCATTCTTTTGGCCAGTTGCTTTCAGAAAAAAATCCAAAAGAAGGAATGAAAGAAACCCACATAATATATTAGGGTCTGGGACTGGAGGGAACTTCATTATTTTTAATGTCTCTGTAAAAGATCTTTTTTTCTCCCTACATTTACCAGGCTAATCCCAATAATGTCTTTTAAACAATTAATTCTAGTTTCAAAAGCATTCTGCTCTGCAGTTTGTCCAGAATTAAGTGACCATTAGAAGGCATTAGCTTAGAAATGGGTGCCCTAATTACTTCTGAAAGTTAGCAATAAAAGAAGGGGGAGAAAAAAGTCTGAATTTCAGAGACATCAGCATCCTTGCAATCCTGGCTGCCTTTTGTATACCTTTCTGTCTTCAAATCATGCAAGCTGCCAGTCAGAGGAAAGCACTAGGGGGTTTTGATACCTGCCGATTCAATTTTGTATTAGGCAAAGATTATTTAATCTTGCCCCAACTCTGGGAAAAAAAAGAGGATGAAAAGACATTAAAATGTGGAGAGTTTAGACTAACGCTAGGGAATGCCGTGAAACGTGAAGGTGCAGACGAGCTACAAGAGGTGCATGCCTGCTCCGTGAAGCTGTGGAGTTTTGTTACTACTTAAAAAGGGTACTGTGAGGGGTGCCTAGGTGGCTCAGTTGGTTGGGCATTTGACTTTGGCTCAGCTCATGATCTCACTGTTCGTGAGTTCGAGCCCTGCGTTGGGCTCTGTGCTGACAGCTCAGAGCCTGGAGCCTGCTTCGGATTCTGTATCTCCCTCTCTCTGCCCCTTCCCTACTCATACTGTCTCTCTCTGTCTCAAAAATAAACATTAAAAAAAAAAAGGGTACTGTGGGCACAGTACCCCTGTGTGGTTAAGCGTGTTTTTCAGCCATGTGGGTTTGCTGAGTCCAGACTGCGCAGCTGTTTGTGCAGGCCTGGCAGATATTCTGTTCCTAAGTCTAGGTGCAACTGCCTAATTTTCTAACATTGTCTTTCAAGGTGGAGGTAGTTTTTGCCATTAACCCTGCTCAGGGGAGAAGATGTGCTCGGCTGTGCTTGCATGGCTGATGAAACGGATTTCTCTCAATGGAATAGCTCCATGCATCTTATGTGTAACCTATTTGCACATGTTAGATGGAAGTGTTGGCAAGGGCTCTCAGCCCTAATGTCTACTTTATAGGCAATTACTTACAGCTTCCATGTCCGCTTGTGGAAACGCAGGTGTTCTGAAAAAGGGTTCTTGCACCGTGGGGGTGGAAGCTTCTCGTATTTACTGCTTCCCCCTTCCCCTCTATGGAGCAGAAGATCTTGGTTGTTGTAACCCCTTAGGGGAATAGTACGAGGTTATGAATGTGCTTGGGGGGTAGGGCAGGGCTTGGGCTCATTTAGACTGCTTTGTGACAATTTTGAGGTTGAGGCGCAGAAAGAAGCCAACCAATCATTTTTCTTTTCCCCTTGGCTTTTGCTCCAGACCAAAGTGACTCTCGTTTCTCAGGTTAACATAGCTTTTCTGGGACTCCTCACTGATGGGGGGGGGGGGGGCTTTGAGGCCTTCAACCTGAACAGACTTACTGGCTGGCCTGCTCTGGGATGTTTCTCTCTCACTGAATGGACAGTAGGAAGCAGTCGCGCCAAGTGGGGCTCCACAGTCTCACACTCCTGCTTGGGGACCCTGGCTATGCCCCTGCCTTGCTGTGGGACATTAGGCACTTTCTTTATTTCCCAGTCTCAGTGTGAAGACCAAATGAGATAACATGTCTGAAGGATTTGGCACAGGGCTGAACCCATACTTAACCAATGTCGGTCATGAATAGCCACGATGACAACAACAAAGGAGATTTGTTGTTCAGTTATCTGAAGCTTCGCAAAAGAGAGAGATGTCCAAAGGAGGAAATACAGAAAACCAGCATCATTGTCTCCATGTTGTGATTTTGTTAGGAGCCCAGACTTTCATCAAATGAAAGTGTATTAACTTGAGAGCACCAGGGCAGTGGGATGCTCTGCGCCCTACCTGGTGGCCTAATGAAGTCTTTGATGTGGTTTGCCCAGGTTGCATATGAACCTACCTTTAATCATGGGAAGCCAACGACAGACAGTAACGCACCAGGCTCCCTTTCATCTCAAAGTATTCTTATGGCATGATTTTAGAAGTAAATGCCTAGGCATATTATTTTTGCCTTTATATCAAATTAGAAGCAGGTGAAAGGATGCTATTTTGTAGCCTTTGCCACAAGAAGATGAGTTGCCCAGAGAAAAGAAATACACATTCTTCCTCAAAATTTATGTATTTCTCTGAACTCAAGCACTTTATGAATGAGCTCAGGGCTAGGAAGCTTAGAAGTTTTGGAAACTGTAGATACTATACCCTGGAAACTGGGTTTCCACTCCTTCAAGAAAAGTTGTCAAATGCAAGAATGTTATGAATTCATCAGACATTAATCATTTAGCCCCACTGGGGAATTTTCTGTTCCTTGCCTTATCCGTCATTGAAAAAAATTCACAAGACTTACATTATTCCATTTCTTTTACGGTTATAAATAATCAAATACAATTTGCGACTCTGTGGTTTGTAATGCATTCAGATTGACTTAGAACATGATGGAAAAGAACAAGCTTGGTTTGTACTTGAGGTTTGCTAAGGACTGGAATTCCCCAGGTAGTTCTCTCTCATTATGTAGGGCACAGTTATGTTGCAGAGACCTCTCCAGAAGCCCAGGGGAAGGCCTCCTCTCATTAGCCACGTCCCAGTGAGCACCAGTGATGGGAGCATGTGAGGTACCACAGTTCTGCAGGCTGGGAGAAGAATGATCAAGATTTCAAAAATGGAAATCTTTTGAGTCATCTTGGCTAGAGGTTTTTTTTTTTTTTTTTTTTTTTTTTTTTAAATCTCCAAATCCTTCAATGCAAAAAAGAAATACAGGGTGATAATTCAAAACTGAAGATTGTTGCTGTGAATTGGTAGTGACAACAATATGGTCAAGGTCTGTTTTTCACAGTTCGGTTCACACTTATTTCAGGGCTGGGGGAAAATGTGTTCTTGAAATAAATCTGAACTCATTCAGAGATTGTGAGCATGAGATCTTAATGGAGATTCTTTTCTTTTGAAACTATGAGCTTCGTTCAGGGTCCAGCCTCCCTGCCCGTCTGCCGACGATCCTGCAGCAAACTGGAGGTGGAAGCTTATTCTCTTTGGCTTTTCCCACCTGCCCTGTTGGCTGCAGCACCGGGTTCTAATTAAATCATTGCACATTCAGGCTGTCTCCTTTGGTGACAGAGCCACGCCTAGGGAGATTGCCGAGCCCATGACACAGTTGTATTCCTGATGCCCCATCTCTGGCACATAGACTGCTCTGTTCCTGGCACTCTTCCCCTACAGTGAACCTATGGGCTTTGTTCATATGGTGTTCATATGAACAGGTAAGTGATCTGAGTTAATCATCGCCCTTGTGAAAGCATTAGTAAAATACTAAGAGTATCCCTACATCATGGGCTCTCTCTGGGGTGTAGGTACAGCAGCTAAATCTTTGATATAGCAAATGATATCTACCCTGGTCAGGTTAAAAAGGCCAAGATAAGAACAGCTGTTCTGGTCTGCTGAGTTTGTTCAAGGGGACAAGAGAGAGACTCCTTAGACCTGGATCCTTTATTCAGCTACAACTCTTGAGTTGGCTGATTCCCTTAGCATCTTTGGCCTTGATTGGGCACTTCAGGGTGTCTTGACCTAGGACATGTGGAACCAGTAGAGTCCACCTCACAGCTGTCTCCATTGTACATGCAAGATTAATCTTACCTATACTGGGGAGCTAATCCTCAGTCATCTTTAGAAATTCCTCCCCTCTATTTAATAAATAAAACAGATGAACATAGGGGAAGGGAAGAAAAAATAAGAATAGAGAAGGAGGCAAAACCATAAGAGACTCATAAAGATAGAGAACAAACTGAGGGCTGTTGGAGGGTGGGAAATGGGCTAGATGGGCGACGGGTATTAAGGAGGGCACTTGTTGCGATGAGCACTGGGTGTTACATGGAAGTGATGAATCACTAAATTCTACTCCTGAAATCAATACTACACTCTATGTTAACTAACTTGCATTTAAATAAATAAAATCTTGGCAAGGAGAAAAAGAATTCCTCCCCACTGCTTTTTCCTCTATCTTCTTCCTCAATCTGTGCCCTGAGATCTAGCATCGTGAGCATTTAACCCAAACACCCCAGCCCTCACCAGCTTGTGGAGACAAATAAGTAATAGAGATATTGATATTTAAATATTCTTGCTCTTACCCCCATCCAGCCAATCCCTGTGCCATCCCTCTCTCCTGCTGCTCGTCCCTTGAATTCCAGGATAGTCACATATGCAACCAAACAGTTACCACTCTACACCTGATCTCTTCAGGCACTCTTTATCTATGCCTTCTGGTTGTGAACCTGCTTGAAGGAGCCTCTGTGCTGAGGCATGTATACTGGGGGTGCTGATGTTCAAGGATGCCCACATTTCTTCAACGTTTATTTATTTTTTTGGGACAGAGAGAGACAGAGCATGAACGGGGGAGGGGCAGAGAGAGAGGGAGACACAGAATCGGAAACAGGCTCCAGGCTCCGAGCCATCAGCCCAGAGCCTGACGCGGGGCTCAAACTCACGGACCTCGAGATGGTGACCTGGCTGAAGTCGGACGCTTAACCGACTGCGCCACCCAGGCGCCCCTCAGGATGCCCACATTTCTGATCTATGAAGTACCAGGAGTGATGGGCACTGAGCCCTCCTTCAACTCATGTATTTAATCTTTCCCTACATAGGACAAAAGCCAACCATAAAGGGGCAGAGGTCATTCTGCCTTGTTCTCAGATAGTCCTGTACAGATCAAATAAAATGACATTAACAAAACCCTCCTCTTTCCATCTAAAAGCATGACATCCTCCTACATATTAATTTATGTTAATAGATACTGAAATGGTCACCAGTCCTCCATAGCCAAAATAGCTTCCCAACAGGAGCTTGGCTAGGATAGTGTGTTACAGGTAACTTCCCACTGTGCAGGGCAGAGATCTTCTGCCTTAAAAAGACTTGAACAGATTCAACAACCCTGATCTTCTCTCTGGGTGTTTGTTATTAATTGAATTAGGTTCCCTACAAATCATATGCTGAAGCCCTAACCTCTAATGTGAGTGTATTTGAAGACAGGGTGATCAACAAACTAATTAAGGCCAAATAAGATCTTAGAATGGGACTTTAAGCTGAAAGGATGAGTGCTCCTATAAGAGGTAGAGACATCAGAGAACTCTCTTTCTCTCCTTGTTCTGACACAGATGAAAGCCACCTGAGGACACACCAAGAAGGCAGCCATCGACAAGCCAAGAGGAGAGGACTCACCAGACACCAATGGTGCTGGCAACCTTGATCTTGGACTTCCACCTTGTGGGAGAGTACGTTTGTGTTGTTTAAGCTGCCCAGTCTTAGGTGTCTTCCCGCAGCCTGAGCTAACTGATACAGGTTCGATCCTTAGTTGTTTGTGTGTGACACAAAGGTAGGCGGATGGGGCAGAGCTTGGCTCCTTAGTTGCAGGCATGTGTGTTTCCTTACACCACTGTTGTAGTAACAGGAGCAAAGGAACCCTCTGCCCCTATGCAGCAGTTTGTCTCTTTCAAGTGGCTTTCGTGCATATTTTACTGGGTTCTTATAGTACTTTCATGACCCTTTGCAGGAGTCAGAGCATTTTATTGCCATTCTAAAGCTGATGAAATGGAGGTATTCAAAGGCTATGTAATTGTGTAATTTGTCTGAAATCACCTTGAGCATTGATGCCCTAGGACTACTGAAACACTAAGCCAGTGGTTTTTGTCACTATGCAAGCCTATCTCTAAGTGAATTAGGCCAAAGGACCTATATCGGGCTGGCAATTTTAAGTTCTTTTTTGTGTTTCTCAGAATCTGTATATTGGCAATGTGCCCCAACTTGCAGTCACAAAATAGCTGTTGAGGAGCTTTGGAAGGGCTCAGTGGGGTCATTTTCTGCAGTAGAGGACAAGATGATAACTACAGGAAATGGCAACAGAGATGCCAAAAAGTAAGCCTGTCGCAACCAAATGGAGGGCAAAACTGCAAGATGAAGAAGGCTAAGCCTCTGGCGCAAGCTTCCGGGACACCCTCCAACGTACCCTCCTGACTGTGTTAGACTGTTCTGGAAGCTGTCTGCATGGCGGGTTTCTGTGATAACGAATTTGGCTTTTTATTCTGTGATCCTCTGTAAGAGCGAACTGGGTGCACCACCTCTGACGCCTGATGGTCTATTCGGAAGTGCCTGTTCTTTTCACCCTCCCCCCAGGGCTTTCCCCCAGCACAAGGAGGACCACCTGTTAGTCTCTTAGCCTCCCAGATCCTCTGTAGGATTGTCCATTGTCCCTGCGGTAGTGGGACCCCTCTGGGAGCATGCCATCTTTCTAAACAGCTTGTACCTAGGTGGCCAGAGTCGCAAAGCATAGCACTTCAAATTCACTCTGATTTCTGCATCTTGAGAACAAACTCTCCCAGGTATGCTTTATTTTCCTTCTACTTATCATACTCTTTCAGGAATTATTTCCCCTGTCACACAGTAGTTGAAATCACAGTAGTTGAAATCGTGACTCTGTCACTTACTGGCTACTTACCAGTGTGACCCTGAGCAAATGACTTGCCCTCCCTACTCCAGAATTCCCCTCATCTTAAAATAAGGATAAAGTAGCACTTCTTCTCAGGGCTGATGTAATGAGTAAGCGGGCTAATCCGTAAGGTGCTTAGCACAGGGCTTGGTATATGGAAGTGCTATACATTAGTTACTATTATTATCACCATCAGTATTATCTATCCAATCGTTGCTTCTGAGTGGGATTTTACTTGAGATATGTAGAACATTTTCTCACATAACTAATTTTCCTAAATATCTTAGTCAATAACATGCATTGGGATTACTTTCAAGTTTATGCTCTTACACTTTGTCTCTCCAGTTTTGTTACCTTCCTTCTTAGCTACTCCTCAACTTATACAGTTTAAAAAATTACTCTTTTTACATTTTTTCTCCTGTGTTAATTTCAAAATACAAAACTGACAAGATTTATTTCAGTGACAAGCCCATTATCTTTAGTCCTCTTTGGAACTTCTATTGTACTTCATACCCATCACAAATACATCATCGCCCAACTACACTGACGTTCTCAGAGCCGAAGTTTATATCTTAAACCTTTCCTGAGTTGTGCACAACGCTTTGCATGCAGTAAATGTTTAGAAGTGAAATGGAGATTGATTTGTTCTCATTCTATTTTCCCATTACATTCTCATGTCTAAAATGTTTCTCACAATTACTAAGTCAACTCTACTCTTACTTAATATACTTAATATATTCCTGATGATTCTAAAATTCACCCACAGAGAGACACATGCAGCGTAGTGCTTATTTTTTGAGGCTGATTGCTCCTGTGGCTAAGCTCCTCTATTTTCTTCTAAGTTGGCCACGAGAATTCTTATCCCTCAACTAGAAGACAAACTTCTTGAGAGTCAGAGAATTGTGGGGGCTTGTGTGCCGAGGTATCTCTGGTACTTAGAATAGAGGAGTGGTAGATACTGTTAGTTGCCACTCTGTCAGCCACTGCTCTTGCTTCTTTGCTGACACAAGCCTGATTTTGTCAGTGATCTTGTAACCAGGTGCTTCAGAAAAGACTAGGCCCTCACTCTGGCCCAAAGGGTGTATTATAATCATTCTAAGTCAATCCTGGGTTTTCTTATTCTTGTTGCTAGTTATTGTTTTAGGAATGAGCATGTTATATGCTTTTGCATCATGTATCTTTGCTCCTAGGAAACAGCGATGTGATCTCTGGATTTGTAATAGCCATCTTGACATCAAGAGGGTAGCCAACTCAAGACTGTAAGCTTACACCCCAATGATGGCAGAGTGGGAAGGAGAGAGACTCTGGGGCCTTGACAACAATGTTGAGTTGTACTGATTAACCAGCCTTGGAACCTCCCCATCTGCAAGACATTTTATGTGAGATAATTCATTTGCATAATTGTTTAAGCCACTTTTAATTGGGTCTTAATTTTCCATAACTGAAAGCATCATGATCCAGGAGGCATGCCAAAAATATTTGTTAACTTACTGACCGATGAAACCTGCTATAATTCATGTTACGCTGGTGGACTAAAGCTCTAAATCTTGACAAGGAGAGGCACCAAATTCTAGTAGATTAAACCAACATTATTTAAGCAATCAGGAAAAGTGAATGTTTTCTTATGTTGTTTTAGGTCTTAACTTTGGTGGCGAGGCTGATGGGTGAGGAGATTCTGAACCTTTGAAAATCACACTAGGAGAACATTTCTAATGACTGTCACTTTTCAGTTGAATTATAGATTTAAATTGGCCAGTGTTCAGAATACTGCACCTACTGAAGGGGCCCTTTGAGGACGAGCTTTCACTCTGGCCAGCGCTGTGGCAGGATGAGGAGTCCTGTGCCTGAGCTGCTAAAATGCCAGTCTCTGGGGGAGGTCTGTGAAGGCCTTTGGTCACCTCCAGGGCTGCCACCAGTAGAACCATGTGGCAGGTACCATTAATGGGGACAGTATACCATCATCTGCCTTTGGGACCATTTGCAGTCCAGACAGGCAGCCCATTTTTATTCTTTCCACATTGTCAGGTGTGGCTCACCTGCCTATGTAGCCTGCGTGAATATGCAGAACCATGCCGCTGTCCCACGAGAGAAACCACAGCCTGTCACAAAGCAAGGCATTTGCTTCAGTCCATTCTGGTTTGGTCAGCAGAAGGACTTTTGAGGGTTGCTTCCTCGCTCGGAGTATTGTGGTGGCCTTAAATCTATTCAAGCCCTTAGTTTTGCCTCATTTGCAATTTGTCCACTACAGAGCTGTCTAGCTTCCTGGCCTTCAGATCTTTACTGCCTCCTCATGTACAGATATGTATAAGCTCCTTCATCTGCCACATGAGCCCTGGCACCATCTGGGCTCTGACTTCCTCTCCGTTCTCTTCTTCCCTCCTCATCCCCATAGACAAAAGCCTACCCACATCAAATCATCTGTAGCTTCTAGAACATCTTCGTCTCCTCAGTGCCTTTCCTGCAGCTCTCTTCTCTGGAATGCATTCTCCATCCTGCTCTCCCAACGAACTTCACTGCCTTTTTTTGAGATGCATCTCTGATGTACTCGGGGAAGCCTTCCGTGACCCCCTCAATCAGACTTAGAGTCCACTTTTCCCGATCCCCTCTTCCTCCTAATCACTAAATCTCAACAAGTCTTGTTGTAAAATGGTTTCTCTGTCTCCCGTCCCGACTCCTCTGAGCATCCTGTGGTCAGGATTTGGTCCCACCCCTCTCTGCGTCACCTGTGTCCTGCATAGGGTTTAGCACACAACAGTACATGCCAGTCACTTTTTGGTTTGAACTGAAATAAATCACATTGAGAACAGAGTAGAAACAAAACACCTGTAGCAATTTCTGTTGCAGACAGGTGTGTGGTAAGCTTCTTCTTCACTTTGTCCAGATTCTGGGAGCCCAGAAAATAAACCAGCCATTAATTCCTTTGCAGGATCGTGCCTCACAGGACACTGTGAACAGAGAAAGACAATGGGAAGATAAAGGCGGCAGGTATACTGAGTGTGACAGACTGACCCCAGAATAATATAATGACCTGGCACTCCCTTTGTCCTACCATGCAGACCATCCAAATATTTTCTCAAGCTGATAGGTACACATGACAGCTTAAATAGGTTAATTATTTTCATTTCCTTCTCTTTTTACTTCAGAAATTAGAGACAGGCAATGAAATTGCACATCACCTAAGATTTCTAAGTCCTTGAATGACTGTGAGGCCAGAACATTTGTTATTTTTTCACCCAGAGTTTCCTCCATCCTCATTTGGGAAATTACCACCTGCTCCTGAGATCTCTCCCCAACTTCCTCTGTCAACTAAAGGGCAAAGTTGTAACTCAATAATTTTAGCAATATCTACCTCCCCTGTTGATAAGTAAATCTTCCTCTGCTTTATTTTGGGAATTCCCTATCTCCTTTGGTCACTCATCATTCAATACATGCTCCTGTCATTTCAAGAACTTTCTCAGGATGTCCTTTGGCTTTACTTTGGACAGACAGATGCACCTGGATTCTGGAAAGGTGGTCTCCCAAGGATCTTGTCAAATTCTTCCCCAGTACTTCTTCCAATGGATAAACAGGATCTTCCTCACACCTGAATCGCCTTTGTAAGAGGAAGACTGGCCATTCCTGTGTGGGGAAGGGAAAACACACAGTTGCTGAGAAATCTTAGCGAGATCCATTTGTATTCCTCTCTTCATGGCAACCAGTCACATTCACTTCTGTAGTGTTTGCATGCTTGATGAATCGAGGTGCCTTTAGAGTAACTTTGTTTTCCTAGTGGATAGATTTTTAGAAAGGTATGCATTCCCTTTTGCTTGGTTACCATGCCTGAACTCAGAAACTATAATTAGAAAAATAATATTTTATATAGAAACATTTGCATTAGTGCTAAATGCTACAGAAGAATAGAGAGGTGGCAGGTAATTAATGGTTTTGTTTTAGCTGCGTGCAATGGCAGTCTATCCCAAGAGCACGGCACACGTACGTAGCCTGGCAGTGTGGATACCACTAACAAGGTCTATGGTGTGCCCACGAATCCTGTGTCCTTTAGCTGTTTGGCATTTTTAGGAAAGCTACACCCACACACTTCACTTTCTTTAATGTTTTACAAAAGTGTTTTTGCTAGTTTCCTTTGGTGGATTGGTTTCTAGATAGTAGGAAAAAAAGAGAAAGAGAAAGATGGGAATGACGAACGGTTGTCATGTGCTTTAGCTCCCAAGCATGAAATTGGGGCTCAGGCCAGAGGAATGAGTTTTCTTTGGGTCCAGGCCAGCAAAATGAAACCCCAAGAACCTAGTCTTTGGATATGTCATTATCTAACAAGCCAAAGGAAATGGATGACATGATGCTGGCTAAATGAGATGAATTTTGGTCTATAATTTATGTGAACATCAACTAACACTTAAAATACCGATTAATATCAGTATCAAGTCACCCAATCGTGTGGCCAACGAGAAGGGACACAATGCATGCAGATCCTGTGCAGTAATAAGGAGTTTGGTCTAGATACCCTGGCAATGATCATTAATTTTGCTATGTTTTGATTTAGTGTTTGTGTTAATGTATTCTAGTATGTCTGAGAATATGAAAGTAACACCTGGTGTGCTCTGTGCAAATGCTTCTCCGCTTCAGGAGGAAAGCCAAAGGGGACACACAGCTGAACCTGAAGCATCATTATAAATAGGCTCCAGGGAATAAACTCCTCAGATTTCTAAGAATAAAACAAAGTCAGAGAAAATATACAAATATATGAGGGTTTCTTGTATGCAAGACATCCCTTTAAGGTAATATTATGCTCAGAAGTTAGTTTAGGGGCAGTTTGTAAACCAACCAGGTTTTCACTGTATAGCTTTGTTTTGCATGCAAATGCCCTTAAAACACACACACACACACACACACACACACACACTTTGCAAGCAAGAGGCAGTGAGGCCAATTAAAAAAAAATGCTCATGTTCAGAGATTTAATTTTGCTGATATCTCAAGACCGTCAGAAGGTGGATAGTCCTTCTAGAATTATGCCTGCCAGAGCCGGGCACACCATACTGTGTGCTAGATAAGTGCCCTCGTGAAGGCAAAGCAGTTGACTTCATATTCCTTGAAGCAATTGCTTTGGCTCCCAGAGCCTCTGAGATCAGCATTCCCTTCCTTTTGTGTAATTGAGAGCTGGCAACTCACACGTTCAGCTTATTACATAAAGAGGCTCTAAGAAGAATGGGCAAGGCAAGAGGCAGCTTTTCCTCGGAAGACCTAAAACCACGGCATCGTCACAGTGAGAAAAACTGCTAGATTACTTTAAATTTATGATATTTCCTAGATCTGCATCGAATCTAATAAAGGAAGATAAATTGACTTTTTGGATTTTCTGGTACAAGAGTATCCAAAATCCATTTTATCCTTTTATTCCGTTTTTACTTTAGGAAAAAAAAAAAGGCTCAGTTTCATTCAAATCTAGCTTGCCCCAGCCACCTCTGTTAAAATCCATCACCAATGACAAGATAACTGATCACACTGTACCATTTTCATTGCTATACTCATCTTACAAATCTATTGACAATTCTGGCGGACATTTCTAAGATGTAATATGAGTGAGAGAGAACTCACCATTTTTTCTCCTAACTTCTAGAGGGGCAAAATGGTCCTGCTTGCCACATTCCTAGGAATCGGAGATCCTACTAGCAATCCCCACCTTCACCAGGAAAGGAAAGTGATAATATGCAATCCGTGAATCCAATATACATTGAAAATACATTCCTGGCTTAAGGAGAGTGCTGAGTATTCAACCGGGTTCTCGGGTGCGGTAGGAAAATGCAGTGGTCTGTTGAGCTCACATTCTGGCTGATTAATACACTGCTAAATGCTCTTTGGAGCTCTGCCAGGAGAAATATAAACAGCAAAAGAACTTACTCTATAAGTATCTGTCTTTTTGCCAAATCGTACAAGGAAAATGTGTTTAAGAAAAAAAAATGATAGGAGGATGTGTTTTTATTACATGTATGCTCATCAGATCCCAGCTCTGTAAAACCCATTAAAAACAACATGAAGTATTTAAAATCAGCAGCAATCACCTTGGTTGGTTACTGATTTACAAGATTAAAAACATTCTTAACTGGAGCTGAAGGTGCATTAATAAACACAGGTTCCTGAAAGAATCCTTGGTGATTACTTGCCGGTCTGTTCAGTAAGGGGGCTCAACATCTCAGGAAAGATGTCAGCACGTAAGTGAGGAAGAGGCGCTGATACTCAACACTGTCCCTAAGAAGTTCAGAGTGTTGTTCAATAGTCACTATGCAGAGCCCTAAGAACTGTCAGTATTTGTTTTAAACTCTCTGGCATGCACTGGTCCGCTGGCAGGACAGGTCTTCAAGCTAGAAAGGCATCATGAGGTCCTTCTTGGTGTTAGGGAAAACATTCCTTTTATCCCACGCCTGTTTGATTTTGTAACTCATGGCTCCTGGAACACAGAAAAGTTCTTGTGCCAAATGGAGCAAAATCACTGTTACCACCCCCACAGCCAGTACTTACTCTCTGCCATACCCCCTTCTGAGTGTTTACAGACACAGACACCTTTAATCTTTCCTACACTCATCAATAGACACTGTCGTTGTCTCCATTGTATAGAGGCAGAAACTGAGGCCTTGAGAGGTTTCGTAACTTGTAGAAGCCGGTCTGTAGTGGAGATGGGACATAAATCCAGCTGGCTGCCTTTCAGTACCAGAACTAGCCTCCTGAGAGACAGAGACAGATGCCTCATGCTGTTTTAACACATCCAGGTCTCACCCTTTGGGCAGCTCAACTTGAAATAATCCCTTATTGTTTATCCTCTTCCAAAATGTGTAATTGTGGAGGGGAAAAATTTTTCAAACTGATAGAATCTTTGTTTATCTGTGTTGTAAGTGAAATAAATATGGTGGCTGCATAACAAATATGCATAAAAAGGGAAAAGAAGAAAATGCAAGATGGCAGATTGTGGTCAGTTTTAAACACCAGATGCCTGAGTGTATACATGCATAATTGTGTGAAGCTCACCAAGGTCTCAGGGTCAGCAGATGTGTAAGTGTTCCATTTGGGCATGTGACTGGAGGGTAGATAAGGTCAAGGAACCATGGAGTCAGGAATGTAACTGGTGAAGGCCATGCCTGCATCCATTTTTATGCCCCAAGTGCCCACAGGATAAGATGCTGTCCCCTCAAGGAGTGCCTAACGTCCACTGCAATTCTCCACTGTGCATAGTGGTGGGAAAGTCTATTTGATAAAACTTCCACAGATTTAGATGCCTCTTGCCACTGAAGAATCCCCGGGTTTTTAAGAGTTAAAGCCAGACTTCATGGCAACTGCAGTTCAGGTGAGCCTGGCCTGACCCAATGCAAGAAGGTCATAGAATTTTCAGTGCAAAGGAGCTGAAGAAGACAAGCTCAGACACCTGAAGAGTGCCATTGGAGTCTGACTTTATGCCGCCCTTACATTCCAGATGCTACCTGAAACCTTTGGAAACAAATGTAATGAGAGAACACTCGACATTATGCATATGTTTTCATTATTTTTTACTTTTTTTTAATGTTTATTCATTTTTGAGAGAGAGACAGAGAGACAGAGTGTAGGTGGGAAGGGGCAGAGAGAGAGGGAGGCACAGAATCTGAAGCAGGCTCCAGGCTCTGAGCTGTCAGCACAGAGCCCATGGGGGACTCAGACTCACGAACCATAGGATCATGACCTGAGACAAAGCTGGATGCTTAACAGACTGAGCCACCCAGATGCCCCAAGATGGAAGTTTTAATCATTGTTAAATATCAGCATTTAAATCTTTTTTTTAATGTTTATTTTTGAGAGCGAGAGAGACAGAACATGAGCAGGGGAGGGCCAGGGAGAGAGGGAGACACAGAATCCCAAGCAGGCTCCAGGCTCCAAGGTGTCAGCACAGAGCCTGATGCAGGGCTCAAATCCATGAACCACAAGTTCATGACCTAAGCTGAAGCTGGACGCTCAACCAACTGAGCCACCCAGGTACCCTTATGCTTTTGTTTTTAGTTTGGCTTTCAAGTAAGTAGGTTTTCAAGTTTAGCTGTGGGAAAGACAAATTGCTGGGCAGAGTGAGACCCTCTGTCTCTGAGACAGCAGGTGTCTTCCAGCCCCATGTTAAGTATTCCATAAAACCTCCTTGTTGCTGTGCTCTGATGGCTCAGGAGGTCCTTCCAGAAGCTACCTCCTGTCCCCATTACAACCTTTGCTCATGCTTTGGATCTGCTTTGTGTCCTGTAGCTTTGTACCTGGACCTGCCTTTAACATCCACTTCAGACTGATGCTTCTTCTGGACAGTTCAGTTGGCTTTCAGTCACAGCTTTGTCCTGGATGCTGTCTCTGGATCAATCTTTTTTTTTTTAACTTTTAAATTTATTTTTTATTTATTGTATAACGTTTGTTTGTTTAAGTAATCTCTACACCCAACACAGGGCTTGAACTCATGATCCGGAGATCAAGCATCATGTTCTATCCTGACTGAGTCAGCTGGGCACCTTGATGTCTCTGCCAAAGCCATTCTCCACACTGAATAAGGCCTTGAGATCCCAGCCCAACAATGGCTGCTCTGGGAGGGAAGTAGGAAAAATGCACATCAAGGTCAGGTTTGCTTTTCTTTTTTTTTCTTTTTTTTTTTTTTTTTAGGTTTTATTTTCTTTATATGAACCAAGATGCCAGTGTTTATCAACAGGAATAAGCTGCTGGAAATCATCCTGGAAACATTGATAAAAGCTCGGGGTATTGTTATAAACTGATGTCTTGACTTGTGGCCTCTGCCCTTCACTCACTAGCTTACTGAGCACACCCTGTTGTGGGTGATTTTTTGATATTTTTCTTCTTCTTCCTCTTCTTCTTTTAAGTTCTGAAGGCATTTTTAAAATACTCATTTATTTACTTTGAGAGAGAAAGAGACGATGCATGGAAGCACGGGAAGGAAAGAGAGAGGGGGAGAGAGAGAATCCCAAGCAGGCTCTGTGCTGTCAGCAAAGAGCTCAATGTGGGGCTCAATCTCACAAACTGTGAGATCATGATCTGAGCCAAGATCAAGAGTCAGATGCTTAACTGACTGAGCTACCCAGGTACCTGATGTTCTCCTTCTTCTGGTGCCATAGTCACACATCTCATTCAGTCAGACACTTGAGCTTTCCTCCCTGCACATATCACAACAGCAGAGAATAACCAAACCATCCGGTAGCAGTCCTCCCCAAACCTCAAACCGATACTAATATTCAACCCAAAGATAAGAACTTTTCTAGAAACGAAGGGTCAGTAAAAAATTCCGTTATATACACTGATTACATTTCAACTTTCCATTGCAGATCAGTGCAGCCAAACATGTACTACAGATTCTGGACCATAACTGTGGTAAGGTCAGGCCTAGGTCATCCACTGGGGAGTGATCTGGGTAGCACAGCAAGGGAGCAAATGAACAGGAGCTAAGCTGCTTCCAGTGTTCGTGGGTGCTGTCCGTGACCACGTTTACACAGCGTAACAACTCTGACATTTTTAACTGACAAGTCTAGGAAGTGGTCATGTGATTCGGGGAAAAGCTACTTTAGGAGATTCAGAGCTTGGGATCTACCCCACTTTGGAAACTCATGTTAATGGAAAGAGCTACAAGGATGAGACTAAACCCTATGCCAAGAACAGATGGGCATTACCTCGTTTAATCCTCTCACCAACCCAGAAGTGGGCGCTGTGTGTCAGTTCCATCTACAGAGGACGAACCTGGGATCAGCCCAGTGAAATGGTGAAATGATCTGTTGATGGAGACATGGACGATGCATAGCAGAGCTGACAGACTGACCATTTTCTCTCGTGCGCCTTCAGTGGAAAACCCTGAACCTAGTGGTTGGTCCTTAGGAAATAGAGTAGATGTTATTTCAGCTAATGTTTTGAGGGTTTTTTTTGGCCATTCAGCACCCAACCACCCTGCCTATTCAGGGGAAGTTCTCTATTGCTGAGAGAAGGTATGAGAATTTCCCTGTCCCTGAAGGCAGAGCCTTAAGCATGCATGTGGCCTTGGTCTGAGTCAATTAGAATTTCTTGAAATAAAGCTAATGTCATATAACAAAGCGGGGGGGGGGTAGGAAATATGAAGGGAACAAATGGCCGTGGCAGCCTGCTAGACAGTTTCTGTTGAGAGGCGCTCCTGATGCCTTCTGCTTTGTGGACTTCACCAGCCGCCTGAGTTCCCATCCTTCAAGTTGACTACTTCAGTGGCCCCCTGCTCCCAGAGCCTCCCATTCTTCCAGTATGTTCGCCTCCTGCCTTTTTTTCTTAAGAGCTATTTCTGTCGCTTGAAGCGAGAGCCAGCCAACTCCTTCGTGCGGGTGGCAGTGCTGTGTCTTCCAGGTCACCAATGAGGAAATGACTCCTTGACTCCTGAGGGCTGGATCCCGAGGTCACTGGATTTGAATTGAGCTGAAGACCTCGGTTGTGACATATAATACGCTTTTGTAGACTCAATCTGGCCTTTTAAGCTTGATTTTGTCCAAATAGGAAAATTATAACAAAATGGAAAATGTTTGCTTTTGACATTCTCAAGTGACAAAATGACATTTAAAATTTATAAACATCACTCCATACAGAATTTGAATAAAAAGTCAAAGTATGGATGACAAGGCTTTGTTAAACCCAACCCTCCCTATTTTGCCTGAATTTCAATGTTCTGGCATTGCCTGAAGTTCCTTTTCACCCTCAGATAGCAAATTTAAGAAATGAGTCTTTTTACTTTTTTTGTGTGAGTTAACTCACATCAGGAAAAATGTGATTTGATAGGTTATTTTTCTATCGAGTACCCAGCTCTCTCCTCATAGTTTGAAAGAGCCTGTCACAATTCCCAAAATGTTAATGCTAAACCAGCCATGAAAAGAAGCACATGCCCAGGGCTAGAGTAAGCAAGCTAAACTAATGAGAACCAAGAATAAGGCTGAAAAGGAAATATACGCACATATATAATATGTATACACATATATACAGATAGACATACGTGCATGTATGTACACGCATGTGCATGTATAACAGGGATATGTAAAAAAAATTATTTGATGAGTTTTAGTGGAATTTAAGTTGGAAGCAAGCTGATACAACTTCTGCATTAAGCAAATAAAATGTCTTAAATGTTTAAAAACTCCTTAAATTTTAAGGAGCAGCTGCCTTTTCCTGGAAGTCACTGGACTGGAAGTGAAGAAGCAGAGTTCCTGGCCAGGTTCTCTGAAACATCTTAGCTCAATGGCTTGACAGAACTGGGCTTGTTTCCTCACATGGGAAATGAAGGGTTGGAGCCTCTAATAAACTTTCTGGCTCTAGAAATCATGAGTCTCTAGTTGATGCCAACTCACTGGATGTGAATTCTACTGCTGCTGTGGCGGTGCACCTGACTGGTTCTTTCCTGGATGGTGGAGGGGTCATGCACACAAATTAGCCTCTCCTCTGCGTGGCCAGCCCTGCCACCCACCCACTCCCCAAACAGCTTCTGCTTGGGGCATGCAGAAAGGCACAGGGCTGTGGGTAGGGTTTCTGGGGGGTGGATGATGCCATCAAGGTCTGGGCCAGGGAACCCAGAATCCACTCCTCCCATGCCACTGATGTGTTTCTGCCATGGAAGGTCATTTCACTCACCTCTTAAAATGTTAACATTCCATACACCTACATGGAAAATCACAAACACGAAAAACCAAAACAATGTGTTTCATTCAGGGTACCAACAAGGAACAGATGGCTCATTCAAATTAGGAAATTTCAAAGAAGGTTTATTTACAAAGGGACTCTGTGAAAATGTGGGGAAGGACAAGGAATATTGCGGTAACCTGGGGTTAATAGCAGTGGAGCAGCCACCATGACTAAGGCTGAGGAGAAAAGGGGAGGGAGGGGTGTTTCCCAATTCTTAAGACTCTTATAGAGGAAACCTTCTGGAGAAGAGCAGTGGCATTTGCTTAGCAAAAGAAATAGCTAAAGGCAATATCTCAGCAATCCAGCCGAGGAGAATAAATACCCTGAGCATACTCTCCTCCCTGCCTTTTTATCTTCTGCCAAGGCTCTTTCCTGACTAAACCCAACTGGAAGCCAAGAATAGGGGAGTCCATTGATGATCCATATACATTGCCTTCTGAGGCAGGAAAAAGGGTGGAGAAGGATGGAGGGTAGATCTAGGGGATCAAAGAGAAGACAGCCAAAACACAAAGAAAACAGGCACAACTCAGAAGCTAAATGGTTTCAAATTCTTTCATTAGGTAACTAAAACCTTAAAACACCAGTTACATAAGAACAATAACATACTTGGTTAGCCTGTTGTCATAATGGACTCAGGAGTCAGTCCCTGAGAACCACGAGGGAAAAGAGATTACCCTATGAGCATCACAAGATGACATCAACATATAATGGATGAGGGTGGGGATAAGTGAAAAGGGACCAAATGACTTCCTGGTCATCAAGACCAGAAAAATATAAATGGGCATTTATGTGTCTCCAAAAGCATTATGTTGGTAAGCATCATCAGTGCGAGGCTCCAGAAACATAGAAGAGGGAGGGAGTCTCAGAGGCAAGATGTTTGGCAGTGTTTCTTTTAGCACGGAGTGGGAGGGAGAGTGTTCATGTCTAAGGAAGGAACCAACCTGATCACCTGCTTAGCATCCTGTTGCGGAGGGACACATTGGGGTGACCTTCTACATCCCCAAAACCCCACTGTCTTGAGTATGTGATCTTCAAACAGCTCTCAGTCTGATCTGGCTTTATTCACTGTGTGGAGGCAAAGCAGGAATGTTCTGAAGTGACCTCTTTTGTCTGAGAAGGTGCTTGTATTTACAATGAAAAATGAGCAAATTCTTGTTCTGCTTGTATTCTTCAGTCTGTTAAGCTTGACTACAGTTAGTTGGCCCCCTGTGATGGATCTGCTCTGGTGCACTGACCACTCAGATTTCTGAGTCTGTAAACCTGAGGGCCAGACTGTGGACCTTGATACCTTGACACCCTCCTGAGGCTTTTGGAAAGCTGAGCTACCATTTCTTTGGGGATATTAGGAGCATTACCTTTTACCTTTGGGAACTTACTCATACTTCCTGTCTAATGTCACTTTCATAAATGCTTTTTCACTTGATATTTACCACAATACTAAGACAACAATGATTGTATTCACATTTTTCAATAGATACTAACTGAAGATCAGAGAAGCGACATAAAATAGACTAAAGTTGCATAACTAGTGGGTTGCAGAAGAGGGTCTTGAAGTTAGGGCTTTTGACTAACAATTTAATATTGCTAGTAGCAATAGCTTAAATATAGTAAGAAATAAATATGTACTAGGCATATTTTTAACTGTTTTATAGGCATTAACCCACCTGGTTTTCAAACAACTCTACAAATGAGATTATTAGCCCTGTTTACCATGAGAACAAAATGCAACCAGAGAACTCAGTAGCTTAGCCGAGGTCACACAGTTACTGGTGAAGTGAGTATCCTACTTGGGCAGTCTGAGGCCAGAGGCCATGCTTCACCCACTTCTGCACAGTGTCCTGGGGTCCAGACTGAGAGGAGGTAAGGTATAGACAGGGGAATAGAGTAGTAGGGACAAGTCAATTAAGTCCAAAACCACTGTTAGGGGCTTAATGAGCTCAGATGTTAATTGCAGATTTTAATTAATCCTTTACTTTTTAACTCTGAATTAAACATTGCTAAACTTGTCTTTCAGATGATCTGAAAGATGCCATTTGAATGAAAACTACAGGAGGTTCAAAAGGTTAAGTTACTAAAAACAAATCTGTGGTGTTTTGCTTTGTTTGGTTTCGGGGATCCCGAATGTCTATTTCTAGTGTTTATGGAACCAGGAATTGCTAATGTAACAGGAATGTGATGGTCAGAGTAATTTGATACAAGAGAAATCAGGAAGACCTGGAAACTGTTGATAAAAGATGGTTGTTGCAACATTTTTACTTGACTTTTCCCCCAGTCCAGTTAAAGTGTTGATGTGTAAGAGGTTTTTGTCAATAAGAAACTAGTGAAGCATTCTAACTTTTACCTGGGAGATGGCTGTGCCTGTAGCTTATGTTGAAGTCATAGACTGTCTTTTGCAGCCCCATCTTTCTGATACAACTCCACAAAAGAGCACTATTTTTTTTTTTTTTTTTTTTTTTTTACATTTCAGTACTGAGAACTTATTTTTGCATGAATGACCCTGTAAGATACTGCACAGTGGAATGTGTTCCTTTATGCCATCTAACATGCTGGCCACTGGGCACATGTGACTATTTACATTTAAACTACTTCATTTGGGTCCAGGTCATTATCTCACGGTAAGATTGAGCCCCATGTCGGACTCGATGCTGAAAGCACAGAGCCTGCTTGGGATTTTCTCTCTCCCTCTCTCTCTCTCTGCCCCTCCCCTGCACATGTGCTCTCTCTCTCTCTCCCTCTGTCTCTCAAAATAAATAAACATTTAAAAATAAAAAAAAATAAACTACTTAAAATGATATACACTAAAAATTCAGTTCCTCAGTTGTACCAGCCACATTTGAAGTGCTCAGTAGCCTCCCATGGCTGGCATTGACTAGTGACTGCTTGCTGCATTGGACAGAGCGGATTCAGGATATTTCCATCATCACAGAAAGCTCTGTCAGACAGCCACAGGTACAGCCTCATCTCAGGTGGGAAGGAGAGGCAAAGCATGAGGAGAGGTCGAAGGGGGGCTTCCCTGGAAAAAGCCTGCTTCCTAGATTCACAGCTAGAATGGCAAGACATTTGTAAGTCTCAGGGAGCAGGCTAGCTCTGGTAGACTCTGAGTATTGTACTTTGGAAGCCAGACTATTTCTATTCTATGCACTCTCTCTCTCCCGTCCTCATTCCCTGTAGTATAACTAATTCCTTTGGGAGGTTAGAGACTTTATCAGCCGCACAAACAGGAACCAAGGAAAGGGGCTTTGCGCCACAGCTGGATTTGAACATCTAGTAACGATAGTAGTAGATGTTGTCAAAAAAGACATGAGGTGAAACTCGTGTTTCACGAGGACTCAAAGGAGGACTCTTATTCTGGAAATCTCCTTCAGGAGTGGAACCCAGATATCCTGGATCTCATCCCTTCATTGGAATCTGCATTCTCTTTGTAAGACACCACATCACCATTATATCTGAAGCCCCTTGCCTCTTTCAGGTCAAAATGGGCTCAGGGTAATTCCTATGGAGCAATGATTCTCTCAACTTTGACTGTATATTCAAATCACCTGGAATCTTTTAAAGCCCCCAATACTCAGACTGTACCTAATCGAATACAAACCTCTGGGGTGGATACTGGGCATCAGTGTTGATTTAGACTCCCCCGGATGATGCCACAGTGCAGCTGAGGTTGGGAAACTGCTTGCTCTAGAGAATCCCTTTTATTCATAGAGGAGAGTGATCTAAACACAAATCCACAACCTTCTCCTTCCCTAAGTTTGACAATAATAGGACAGCCTTTGATTGATATTAAGAAGATCTGTCTTGACAGCAATGCAGTAAAATAGAAAGAACTCTGAATCAAGAGGCAGGACTTCAAAGTTTAGTCTAAGCTCTCTGCCGAGGAGCTGTTATCTTATGCAAGCCACCTCTCCTCTCTGCCCTGTGATTTCCTCACCTGTAACCTGGAGATTTTACACTTGAACACCTCTAACTTCCCTTGCCTTGTACCCTGAGTGCCTAAGACTGTCCTAAATTCCCTGTTCTATGGGTTTGGAGATGATGTTCCTTTGGTGGCGTAGCTGTGGACCCACTAAGCATTTGGGGATAAGGAGACCTTTTCTCTTTGATGCTTCATGGTGTCCAATGCAATGCCTCTATACATACGTACTTACTATTGCCAGCTGGATGACTGCATACTCTAGATTATTATTCCTGCAGGTGATGAGGAGTCAATTTTATAGACAGTACAAGCAGTCGTATTAAAAGCAGGGCAGTTAGATGCAGTGCTTCTCCTGGCCAGCCAGCCAGCTCCCTTTCTGCCCCTCTGTCCCATATGACTAGAAGAGTCTGAATGGCCGTGTGGCATATAGGACAAATTTTGGGAACAGGACTTAGCACACTGCACTCCATTTGAACTTGGCCGTGATGCAGGTTGGGGCTCCCAATATGCTGTGTTCCCTCATCAGACTGGATCAAGAACTAGGTACAACGGAGCCCACAGGTTAAGGGCAGCAGAACCCATAACTGCTTCAGGAAGGACTGGGATCCACCTCTTTATCTGCTGCTAACTAGCTGTATGACCTTGGACTCAAAGGCTCTCTCAAAGGCTCTCAGTTTTCTTATCTTTGAAGTAAGCTGCTTGGGTCATGTGATTCTGAGATCCTTTCCAAATCTAAAACAGTATGAAAAAAAAAAAAAAAGTTTTCTTTGGAAAGCTTTCCTTGTTATTACTCAGTGCTCTGTTTTTTTCCAAGGTGTTTGACAATAGATTTTGTGATTATTTCCTCTGTCTTTTCCCTTTAACTTCCTATGTAGAGAAGTTAAACTTAGAAGTCCAGGGTTGTCCAGGGACATTCCTTTTTCCATTAGAAGCACACACACACACACACACACACACACACACACACACTAAGTTATTCCAGTTATTCCATTCCTGTTTTGGTCAAATCGTTTACCCTTCAAAAAAAGTCTTCAAAATGATAGCTGATGAGCCTGAAATTACTCTGGACATGTTCTTAAGTATTTGTAGTTCAAGTTGTCAGGGCCTGGAATGGATTTTAACTGTTTCTCTTATTTTTGCCTCATTTTCCTTCCTTCAATACCAAGGTTTCACTGCATGTAGGCAAAAACAGAATCCACTGACTTTGTGGGGTCATCTGTCAGCAATTTTCCCCATCCCTTCGTGCAGAGAGCCTCCAAGTGAGGTCCCCTGACCGGCAGCATCAGCACCAGCATTATCTGGGAACTTGTTAAAAATGCAAATTATCAGGTAGTCTCAGACCACAGAATAATCAGTGTGTGTTTTAATAAGCCTTAAGAAATTCTGATGTTGCTAAATTTGAGAATTTGAGATCTGCTACTATAATAAAAAACAACATTTTCTCTTGCCCTTCTCATTCTTAATACATTTCCCTATTTCCTAATGCAATGTATTTAAAGACCATGAGGTTGTTTCTCTTTAAATCTTTTGAAAATAGGTTTATATTTTCTGCATTGACTTCTTATTGTGGTCCTAAAAGGCCTATTAATTTCTCTTCTTCTTTCCTGAATAGCTTAGTTTTCTCTTTCTGTGGCTTTCTCACAGAATAAGTTTATCACCTGGGATGAATTAAATGCAATGCAACCTAATAGGTGGCTAATGAATAGTTTTATCAAATTCTGATGTCTTGCTACTTCAAGTGTGGCCCTGGTTCAGCAGTGTCAGCATCGGCATCACTGGGGGCTGGCTACTTCTGAAGAATCTCTCTCCACCCCAGTTCCACAGAGTTAGAATCAGCATCCTGACACGGTGCCTGGGTGACCAATTTACAGATTAAAGTTTGAGATACACAGCTTTTAAAAGAATATCTCAGACCTTAAAAAGAATATCTCAGATTCTTTTAAAAATTGGAATAAAGTTGCTTAAAAATTTGAGTCACATTTTTCTCCAAGATAATATAACATTATATTTGGTAACATGAGCTTTGATGATGACAAAGAAGGAGGGATATACTTTATCTTCAGATAAACAGATGACACACCTAGTAATCAATACAAAATGCTCATGCTTCTATATAGGACTGTACTAACCAAAGGATGGAATCACAGAGAAGAGCATCTAGCTGTAGGAAAAAGAATGAATTAGAAAGAATTGGCAGGGATTATGATGTAGACCACTTGGCCAGGAGAATGGCACAGATAACGTCACTGTAAAGAGATTACAAAGTAGTTTAGCTGATATAGTTTCATGGAAGTACACTGTGGCGATAATACTAGTCCCCGCAGTGTGTTTATTGAGTGGATAGTGAATGGCGGGCCCTCTGTTATGCCTTTACCAGCATCATCTCACATGCTACCCGCAACAACCCTATGAGGTGGATACTACTATCATCCTTGCTTTATAGAGAACCTGAGCATTGGAGGTTAAGTAACTAAACATGGATATTCATTCCAGACAGTTTTAATTGCTCTTACTGCTTTAATTAGGGTAACATTGGTGACAGTAGCAGATAAAATATCAAATCTCAATGGCTTATGAAAAATTCATTCTTACTTATGTTAAGTTCAAAAGGGTGTTCCTCATTAATGGGAGGCTCTTTTTCAAAAACAGCTTCAGTAACCTAACTTCCTTATCCTCATAAGTCTGCCACATTCCACATTTGGCTTCCAGGAACAGCCTGCATCTGCATCACACCAGTGTTAGAAGAAAGGGCATGGGGGATTGAGTGAGGGGGGATTTGTTAATGGGTCAGACCTAGAATGGTGTGCATTGCTTCCATGCACCTCCCATGGATTGAACTTGAAGGAAGGCTGAGAAATGTGGTTAATCCTAGAAACAAGATGAGGTTTGGTGACTAGGTCTCAAATAACCTGCCCAAGTTCATGCAAGTAATTTATCCTTGCTAACTTCAGTTCTTTATCTGTAAAATGGGAGTAATTGTATCTGCACCAACAGATTGTTATAATTAAATTACTTAACCCATTATTATCACTGCAATGGGGAGAAGGGTCTGACAAATTCTAGATTTTCTTAGCTGATAATTCCCTGGTTCAGAAGATACAATCTATTTAGGAATTATTCTAATTTCAGGGCACCTGGGTGGCTCAGCTGTTGAGAGTCTGACTCTTGGTTTCGGCTCAGGTCATAATCTCATGGTTCCTGGGTTTGAACCCATGTTGGGCTCTGTACTGACGGCACAGAGCCTGCTTGGGATTCTCCCTCCCCCTCTCTCTGTCCATAATCCACTCATGTGTGCTCTCTCTCAACATAAATAAATACATTTTAAATCAAAAAGAATTATCCAAATCTTATTGGGAATGAAGATATGAGAGAGAGCTTGGAATTAACTGAAAGTATCATCAAGGAGTCCAGAGGAGCGAGGAAATTAAATATTCATCAGTTAGGCATAAACATTGGAATTTAGAAAAGTGGATTTCAAAGATTTCAATAAAATATGTGATGTATAAAGAACTTATAAAACTCAATATGAAATAAAACAAGTAATACAATTAAAAAATTCTGGAAGACATGAACAGACATTTCTCCAAAGAAGCCATCCAGATGGCCAACTGATACATAAAAAGATGCTCAAACATCACTCATCATCACAGAAATGCAAATCAAAACCACAATGTGATATCACCTAACACCTGTCAGAATGGCTAAAATCAAAAACTTGAGAAACAACAAGTATTGGCAAGGATGTGGAGAAGAAGGAATCCTCGTGCACTGTTAGTGGGAATGCAAACTGGTACATCCACTGTGGAAGACAGTTTAGAAATTCCTCAAAAAATTAAAAAATAGAACTACCCTGTAATCCAGTAATCACACTACTGTGTATTTACCCAAAGAATACAAAAACTAGTTTAAAGGGATATTTGCATCCCTATGGTTATTGCAGTATTATCTACAATTAGATTATGGAAGGATCCCAAGTGTCCACCAATAGATGAATGGATAAAGAAGAAGTGGTATATATACAATGGATATTATTCAGTCATAAAAAAGAATGAAATCTTGCCATTTGCAACAGCATGGATGGAGCTAGAAAAGATAATGTGAAGCAAAACAAGCCAGTCAGAGCAAGACGAATACCATATGATTTTACTCATATGTGGAATTTAAGAAACAAAACAAATTAACAAAGGAAAAAAAAAGGGACACATCAAGAAACAGACTCTTAACTATAGAGAAGAAACTGGAACTGGTGGTTATGATATGATAGGTGGGTGGAGGTTGGGTAAAATAGGTGATGAGGATTAAGAGGACACTTATCTTGATGAGCACTGAGTGATATGGAATTGTTGAATCACTATACTGTACACCTGAAATGAATATAACACCGTATGTTAACTACACTGGAATTAAAATTTTTAAAAATAAAATAAAATACAGGGGCACCTGGGTGGCTCCATCGGTTAAGCATTAGACCTCAGCTCAGATCATGATCTCATGGTTTGTGGGTTTGAGACCCACATCAGGCTCTGTGCTGACAGTACAGAGCCTACTTGGGATCTTCTCTCTCCCCCGCCCCACTCCTCTCACCCTCCCTGACTTGTACTTTCTCTCTCTCTCTCTCTCTCTTTCTCTCTCTTCCTGCCCCCCTCTCAAAATAAACAAATAAACTTAAAGAAAAGAAAAAAAGAAAATACATGATAGCCTTCTGGGTACAGACTATCAATGGGAATGTGGCTCATTATAGGGGAGGGATCTAACAGGAAACTGAATTCCAAGAACACAGTCATACATGATTACTTTGAGGAAGAAAAGGAGAGAATCAGTGTCCAAAGAAATCCTTGCCACTGTTCACCATGTTCTCTGATAAAAGAAACATGTACAAAATACAGGAGCCAGGATACACCCAATAAAATCATCAAAGAGGATCATGTGTTAGAAAAAGCTGAAACCAAAGGCACCAGAAACAACTTTTCCTTCTGTTCAGAGGAGAGGCAGAAAGGAAGCAGGCCCCAGGACTGAAGCAGATGGGGTGAAGTTATCAGCTGTCAGAGGGAACAGTCTCCCAGCCCCATTTGTTTCCATATTCTCCCTTAAGAACTGAGAACGATGAACGGTAGTTTGGCAAGATCATCTAACCTTTCAAGTGGGTCCTGATCCCTAGACTTAGGGGAACCACATCCCAGAGTTTATGAGAACTTACAGGTTGAGAGTCGGAAGGCTAGAGATGGGCAAACATCTCCATTTTCAGACAGCGGAGAAGGGGTGGTAATGGAAACTGCAGTTTGGCAAAAGCTTATAGGGGTCCATGGCAGTCTCAGAAGCAGAGGCTTCATATGGAGGCTTGTGAACACTTTGAGAAGTGGGCTGCCTGTAGAGCAATGTGATTTCCCTCCTATCAAACACCGCCCATTTCCCCTTGGAGGGGGAGAAGTGCCATGCCTCCATGTAAACTGGTTTCTCCAAAGAAAGTGTAGCATTCTCCTGGGCACAGAATTGGTACTTAGTTAATAATGGTTAATGTGTAAATGAGACCCCTAAGAAGAAGATACAAAAATAATGATTTAGGGGCACCTGGGTGGCTCAATTGTTTGAGTGTCCAACTCTTGAATTCAGCTCGGGTCATGATCTTACAGTTCATGAGTTCAAGCCCTGGGTTCATGAGTTCAAGGCCTCTGTGCTGAGTATAGAGCCTGCTTGGGATTCTCTCTCCCCCTCTCTTTCTACCCCTCCTCTCTCTCTCTCTCTCTCTCTCAAAAGACATAAACTTAAAAAAAAAGAAAAATAGTAACTTCGACAATAAAATTTTATGATGACAATGGATCTATGTCTACAGGGAAAAAAGTCTTTACCTGTGTGTCTGCCTAGGACTTGTTAGGGACCTAGTCTTGGTCTTAAGTGGGCATGGAAAGGAGACACTGAAGACAAGTATGTCACATCTAGAAAGGATGTGCCCAATGTAAAGAGGTCATAGCTGCACAGTTCCCTCAAGAGGTTTAATTCAGCTGCAGTATTATAGCTAAGTTCAGAAACCACATGAAGAAGCATGTTAGCAATTAGGAAGTGTTTAAGTGGGTAACGGGGAGAATGAGAAAGTAGAAATCAGGTCATGTAAAAGATGATAAAAAGAGACTAGGGGTGTTTAGCCTGGATGGAGAAGACTGGAGGTGGGGGAGTGGACAAACACGCTACTTCCCATATATTCTAAAGACTGGAGGGCAGGGCTCTGACTGTCTGGTGAGCTGTTACAGGGATTCCAAACATATTCAATATAGAGAGAACTTGTTCATAGAAAGAATTCTGAGTCTCCTCAAATTAGTGATCTCCCTGTGGTCTGCATGGTCACCTTTCAGCAACGTTCCATATATTATTCTAACTGTGGGTGAGGAGCAGAGCCAGCTAACCACTAAAATCCCTGAACCAAAAGCCAAGATGGCCCCAGATTCCTCTCTGCCATTCTTTGTCCTCCCTTCAGATGAAGAGCTGAGATGCTATGTGTGCAGCAGCTGGTTGTACCGGAAAGCCCAGGCTGCTGACTCGCAGTTCTGCCTGCCTTGGCTGCCATGAGATGAAGAGCAGCACATATGTGTCACTTCCATAATGCATGCTGCCTCCAGGGGAGAGGAACCTCTGACAACTGGCCGAGGAAGAACCCTGATGTCAACTGTCAAAGCTCTCCATAGTCTGCACTTGGGAGCAGAGAAAATGAGATTTCATTGTAGCCATAAGAAAGCAGACAATATGTTCAAAACTAAACCAACCTTAAATACATTTCTTAAATTTATATGATGCTTGAGTGTTCCCCTGTGCAAACCAATATAATTGTCATAAGGTGATGGTTACAATTAATGGCACGTTAGTGTGGTCATAAATGTTGTGATCTTTGTGTTTGGTTTGAACACCCTGGAGGCTATTTGTGTCTCCTTACCCACAATAAATAGCCTTTCCAATTCATCACCACCTCCTATTGCTAAGGTCTGTTGTTCTAGGGATCAAAATCTGCAAATTTGGGAATTGGGAACTCTGAATGAGGACTTCTTAAAACAGAATGTCAACATAGATTTCATATATTTCTCAAACAGAACCCAAACATCAAGCCTGAAGCTGATGCAAATAACATAGTGACGTGAGATTTCATATTTATATCGTTGATCAGTGTCTATCTCAGCAGACCATTAAAATGCAGCCGTGAAAAATTTCGAGATCATTGCATTGCACTCTACATGTTACTAAAAGCAGTTTGGCTCTCCTTCTTTGCAGATTTTCTTTTCAACTTTTAACTGCCGTATTTGCCTCAAGCCATTTACCAAACCAGGAGATTTTGGAGAGTAGGGTTGAAAGTTTAGTCATTCATCCATCCATCCCCTACACGGCCTGACACAGTACCTGGCTCACAGGCATTTAATCGTTGTTGAATAAATGGACAGATGAGTGAATAAATGACATTTTATTCAAACAAGTTGAATGATAAATGATCACCAAAAGAATCAGGGAACCTCAATAGTTAAATGACTGTCAAAATTATTTGGCTTTTTTTAAATCCCTTCTACGCCATTCCTACCAGGTGGGTTTTTACTTTGAGATATTCACTGCCACTCTTGGCACTTAGTTAGAGCTCTGGATGACTTTGGCTATGTAAAGTTCTTCTTTATGTTGATACAATGTAGCTTTCTGGACTTTCTGCCCATAATGTTCATGGTACTATCCTTGGGGCTCTACTGAAGGATTCTCATCCTCTGCCACTTTACTTGGCTCCATAAAATTGAAGATAGTTGTTAAGAAACCCATGTACCTTCTCTTTTCCAAGTATACGCCCTAGATTCTTCATCTACTCCCCATGAGACATGTTTCCACAAGTGCTGTCTCTACCATGGTGTATGCTGCAGTTGGTCTTGACAAGAAATGGCCAGAATAAACTCCCAGCTTCCAGAAAGCAGAGGAGGACCATCTGGTGCCCCATCTGATTCTTTATTTGGCTACTGCCTTCCTATTAATATGGCCTCATAGCACTTTATTTTTCAAGGCAACCTCCTTGTGCTCTTGGTTCATATGAAGCTTATTCTCAACATACAAACCTTTTATCTTTTTGCTAGTACTAAGTGGCATCTTCCTCATACCACGTTGTTCAGGTTATTTATTTATTTATTTATTTATTTTAAAGTTTATTTATTTTTGGGACAGAGAGAGACAGAGCATGAACGGGGGAGGGGCAGAGAGAGAGGGAGACACAGAATCGGAAACAGGCTCCAGGCTCTGAGCCATCAGCCCAGAGCCTGACGCGGGGCTCGAACCCACGGACCGCGAGATCGTGACCTGGCTGAAGTCGGACGCTTAACCGACTGCGCCACCCAGGCGCCCCCAGGTTATTTATTTTTTAACGGAGATGAGGAATTTTACATTATTCTCTGTTATATTTCATCTTGTGAGATTTGGTTCATCATATCAGTCTGTCGAGAACTTATTGAGCTGGTTCCATAATCCTACATTTTTCTATCCTGCTAAACCTTGTGTGAGCTGCAGAGCAAATAAAGCCACCTTCTATGGCTTCATCTAAGTCACTGAATCTACCATTCAGGATATGACAATGGATTTTGAGTATCTTTCCCTCTTTCAAATCATTTGGCTGGAATATATTAAGCCATCTTTATTTTTGTTATGTACTCACCTTCCTCGTCCTCTGTTATTTTTTATGTGCCAGTTATCTGCAAAAATAGTGACCTAAAGCAACAACCATTTTATTGATGTTCACTGATGATGGCTCAGAAATTCGGACAGGGCACAGCAGGGTGGCTTGTGTTTCTGCTCTGCGTTGTTTGGGGCCTCAGCTGGGAAGAGGCAAATGGCTGCTGGTGACTCAAAAAGCTGGGGGCTGAAATCATCTGGAGGCTTCCTCACTCACATGTCTGACACATGGGCTCAGCTGGGGCCATCCCCAAAGCACTGACATGTGGCATCTCTGTGGAACTCAGACTTCTCATAGCATGGGGCTGGGTCCAAGAAAAAAGCATCCAGGGAAAGAAAGTTCCAGGAGAACCAGGAGGGAAGCTGCATGTCTCTTCCCACCTGGCTTCAGAAGCCAGTCATCATTTGACACTATTGGTTGAAATAGTTACAAGCCTGCCCAGGTGTGCCTCCATCTGACCTGTCAATGGAAGTAGTGTCAAAGAAGCTGGGGTCATTTTTTAAAAAATCATATCTGACTGGCTTCTGAATGACAACTTTCCAAATCTATTCAGTCTTATAATATGAAAAGATATCTTTGTTAAGGCTTTCTTCAGAGAGGGAAAGCAAGAATGAACACACATAAGAGTTATGTATTTGTAATGCTCAATCCATATGGAGTCTGTGTTTGTTTTAGCACATCAGTGTGGGAAGCATATTTAAAAATCAGTAGATGTTAAGTCCTGTTGGGATGAGCACTGGGTATCATGTAAAAACGAATTTGACAATAAATTTCATATTAAAAATAAAATAAAATAAAAATCAGTAGAATGTTTGGAAGCATTGTCTTTGATGGGTTGAGTATATTATAGTAGCTTGTGATATTCAAGGCTCTAATGAACCATCCATATGATTACTGTATTTCATCAATGCCTTTCTTAAAAAAGCGGTTTGATTTTCAACCCTGAACATTGCCATTCATGCTGAGTTGCTGTTGAAGCCAGAAACTCCAGCTAACAGGAAGACTTCTGGTGGAGGAAATGTAGTGTTCTGTCCCAGGAGAGAGCTGGGGGCTCATGGCACCAAGGCTTCTCTGAAACACTCACAAGCTCTCTGGATTAATTCTGTGGGAAGGAAGACATCAAGAACAACAGATGGTTTTTCCACTTCACAAGTAGCTCATGATAAGTCAACTAGGAAAGTAAAATACAGGGAAAAAGACTAAGCATTAAGGAGAAGATTTCCATATGATACTTAGAGGAAACAGTAACATTGGTAAAACAAAGACATTTAAAAAATCTTAAATCTAAATTTTTATCTAAATAGTCTAAGCCAGATTTCATGTTTTTTGTCACCACATGACATTGCCATTCAGGACCCTTTGTTCTCGAAGGAGACAGAACACCATTACCATGTCCAACAGCAGCATCAGTGATAGAGTGATAGTTTTAGAAGATGAGCTCCAAGAGGCCATGAGATCTGTCTGTTGGTACAGTGAACAGACACACTGTTCTTATCCTGACCTCTTCTTCGAGATCAAATGAGGATATAATGGATTGTGGGTCAGCCAGCCCTGACTGTCCGAACCTCAGGAATTTGCCTGATTAATTGCCTGAATATGAAAATCATTGAAGAGTTTATTATGTTTCGGCCCTCAGTGCACCTAGTAGCTTCTAGACAAACATTCCCCGTGGAACATATGTTTGAGGGGGAAGGCGTATGTTCCTTGGGAGTTCTGTGATGAAAACGCAATTTAAGATTCCAAGCTCTCTCTTTAAGAGATTCAAGCTTTAGCAGACCATTTTAATTAAAGTTCTCTAGACAGGAGGCAGAAAAACAAGATTGACTGGAATGAATATAACCTGCATGGGGCAGTGAAAAAAACCCACGTGGGGATGCAGAGTTATACTACACGTTTTCAGGAAACAAATCAATACGTAGTCCACAAACAAAGCACAAGCTGCTGAAAGATAAAGTTAAAAATATCACATCAAGTGGCCGGAGGCACAGGTTTATTTGAAAAATACATCTTTATCGCCTTACAAATTCACTTTAACAAGAGATTCGTTTTTCCACTGAAGGACATGCTGATTATTGTCCTGTGGTTTTCAATTAATAAGTTCACAGTTAACAGTTTTTAAGTACACTGAATCATGTAAATTTCCATATCACAGCAGCTAATTTATTTGTTTATTGTGGTATAGCAGGCACCACATGAGTCTGGTTTTGAAATCAATTCCAAGTCAAGCAGATGATTTTTACAGGGGACACAATATGTAATGAAGGCCCCCAAACCTCTTCCTGGTGCCACTGCAGCTAGAGTGGGTTTCACGCTGCCAAGTGAGCTGAAAGGGGAAAGAACCCATGTTAATATCCACGCTGATAGATTGGGAGAATTGAGTCCTGTTTCTGTGTGACTGCCTATGAGTCACTGCTATCTTTTATTTATGATTACACAATTTTTTCTTTGAGAGCTCTTAATGTATTCACAGACACACAAACACAAGGATCATTAAGTTACAAGCTGGGTTTATTTACCGTTTGCCGCTCGCTCAGATGGTATGGCGCTACTGAACAGCATTTGAATTTTAAGATTATATACCAACATTTCCTCTTTTCCTGCATCCTGTCCCAGATGCAGGCATGCACAGGGAATTCTGCTCTGACTTTAGAAAGGTGATTCTCCATAGAACACTTTAGGACGAAGGAGGGACCATTTTTAAAGGTCAGATGTTGGGCAAGTTTCTCAAAGAACTCACAGGCAATGTACTGAAGGGGGAGAGTATGGAGATAAAGGGAATGAGGGGTTATGAAGAGGCAAAGTACATGGAGAGAAGAAACAGAAAGGAATATGAGAAAGTTCTGACACTATTCTTTCAAGAAAATTCATAATGATGTGCTGTTCCTTTGAAATGGATAAATGAATAAATGTTTGAGCATTTCAATCAGTAAAATGCACAGACCTTGAAGAAAAAGTGACACAAAACCATTGAGAGATAAAATTGAGTAAAATGTCCCCAGTTAATTTGAAAATTTCAATACACTCTCAAAATTGCTGGCAACCAAAAGAAACCTCACAGCTGTGCAAATTGGAATTTTCTTTTCCTGTGTGTTCATGCGGATGGTGTAATTGCATATCTGAATGTATATGCTAGTATTTATACTGGCCTCGAATATGTTGATCTTGGACACTTTTCTTATGTAACCTATTAATGTTAACATTTTCTCCCAATGCAATATGAGCTACCATAAGTGGTTTAGTCCTAAAGCAGCTTGATTTCTTCATATTTAGTGTTCCATGAACATAATGAGGAGAGCCCATTTTTGTCCTTCCCCGGAGCTGTCATTTAAAGCGGCCCCCACCTTCCACATGTTTGTCCCATCTGTCTCCCTTCAAGTCTGCCTTTGTTCTGCAGTGGAAAAAATGGACGAAGTAGAGATGAAAAACACGGAAACCACCATAGATTGAAAAATACTTGAATAATGCCCTTAAAAGTGGTTTAATTTTGAATTCTTGAAAAAATAAATTTCAGATGTAAATAAGCTAAGCATGAGTGGATCTTGCTTCAAGACAGGGATTACTTTTTCAAAAAGTTGGACACTCTTAATGTCACTCCTAACTCCCAAGGTCTGTGATGAGGTTGAATTAATGTCTCTTAGAAAATGAGGCTTGGGTAGTTGGCCATTTTTCTTACTGCAGGTCATGTGGCTTTAGGACACAAAGTTGGCCATTGTGATGCACATATTAGTGTACTCTATTGTGGTTTCCAAAGAGGGACTATAAAATCCATGATAGGACTTCGTATTTCTTTAATTAAAATACACCAAAACCAACATAAAATTAGCCATAGCATTCTTCAGTTACCTCTAAAAGTTCCAGCAGTCTAGTGGAGAAAGGACTAAATACTGAATAGAACAATTGGGTTCAATAGACCAATATTGGCAAGGAATTTGGGAGTAAAAGGAATGCCAATCACATTTTTTAAAGTTCAGTGCTCAAGAAAGGGAAACTCACTGACAGTGTGTGGGTTATGGCCATTCTTGATTCACTCAGTACAGGTGAAGAGCTGACACAGGACACATGGCACAATAGCCTCTTTTGTGTCGACTTGCAGAAAAAGGTACCTAGTTCACAGTGGTGCCCACTGTGGAGGTAGCAGCCTCCTCGTGCCACCTGCCAAGGGGTCATTTGACATGGATTACCTATTTGTGTTACATAAGCCAAGACCCAACTGTCTATGGGCAAAGTGTTTGCAGGTAAAGGCCCATCTGGATCACATTAAACTCCCAATCTAGAATTGCCAACTCCACGTGTGTCAGGAAATTCACAGATCTGTTCTAAGCAAACATTTTTGATGTGAAATTTCAAATTTTTTTCCTTATGTTATTTAATAAACTCTTTAAAAATCTGGAAGAGATTCTGAGTCTAGGTGTTGAGTACTTTCACACAGTACATTTTTTCAATGCCATCATTTGCTATTTTGTGAGTGGCTTGATTATTGCTGACCCTTTTAAGGTGGAGATTGATGGAGTAGCATATGAACTTCCAAGAACTCAATATTAATGTCCAGGTAGAGCAAAAGAGGGTGCTTATATGAGTACACAGAGTTGTTTTTAATTCAAAACAATATGGAGGAACCATTAGTTCACTCATTAGAATAAAGCAGTGGTTTCTGGTACCCACTGGATGAGATTAATGGTAATAAATGAGTTTAATATTTTTGCATCAACTAAAAGGGCTCAAAACCTTGGGAACTTTGAGATGCAGAATTAGGTGTTATTTGGAAGTTGAGGAGATAAAGATAGTGACAGACACTCCAAGAGATGAAGAATCCAAGTTACAACTGAAAAATAGGTTTAAGGAAGTTAGAAAAAGTGAAAATCAGACAGGCCTATTCTTGGAATAATATGGACAGCCAAGTTCATGACTCAGCCTAGCCTGGTTAGTCTCTAAATAGCTCTCCCTTATGAGAGTCTAGGATTACAAAATAGTAAACAAAATAGGGATAAAAAAATACCTAGTGAAAATAATGATGGAAAGGTGCTGTGAGGATTAAATTTGATGATGACTAAAGCGCATGGAACAGTGCCTGACTCATACTGAGTGTGAACTATTGCTATTATTAGATAACTATTATTAATAAGATATAATAATTATATTATAATGATCTATAACAATAATCTTTTAACCAGGTGAAAGAATAATGGGTTTGGAGGTCTCAGGAGCATTTCTGACTAAGTGATAGTCTTTAAAAATTATGGTCATGAGAAAGACTTCCTAGTTCTTTTCTGGGTAGAGGCACCTACTGAATACTTACTGTTTTCCACCATGGCGAAAATTTTGCTCATCGGCATCTCAAGTGGATTAGAAAGGAGAATGGGCCAAACAAGGCTTTTGGACCTGTAGTCTGAGAGCCTCAGGGAACCTGACTCATTTTATGTATGGCAAGATGCCTGGCCTACAGACATTTCCAGGTTGTTTGGAAGCTCCAGTGTGGGAAAGGAGTCCTCTCCTCTTCCCACAGTATTTAAAACTCTTTTATTCTCCCAGCTGTGCCTCAAGTGATAGCCCCTGGAATCCCAACTAAATACATCAGCTGGCTGCATCCACCTCTCCTAGGGTTTCTTTTCTCAACCCCAAGAGTTTAGAGAGAAGCCTATAGGTGGGCTCTAGGGCAATGTTCAGTATCTAGGCTGAGTAGGGAAACATCCTCCCCAAAAGAACAAAAGGACAATCCTAAATAGACAGACAGTGCTTCTCTAGTGATGAGAAGAAAGGCACCACAGGAAGCATGCTTTACTATATCAGTCATCCAAAACTTCTTAAAATTCCATGACATAAAAAGTCACAACAGAATCTCAGTTGCTGAGAATGGGGTGGACACTGAGACTGGATAGGATAACAGAATAGCCATAATTCCTGGCCCCACTAAAATTATAGTCTAGGGGCCCTACATATTTACAGTGCTCCCTGAAAACCCTAAAAAATATTTTTTACCCCGGTTAATCCTGCAATTTTAGGTGCTAAGTTGGCATCTTGTTTTGGGCTTACTGAACTTTAAAGTCTCCATTTTTTGTTAATGTTTTTAATTTAGTTTTGAGAAAGACAGCATGCAAGTGGCAGAGGAGCAGAGAGAAAGGAGGGGCAGATAGAGGGGGACAGAGGATCTGAAGTGGGCTCTGTGCTGACAGCAGTGAGCCTGAGGGGGAGCTCAAACTCAAACCACGAGATCATGACCCGAGCTGAAGTTGAATGTTCAACCAACTGAGCCACCCAGGTGCCCATAGTCTCCATTTGAAATCTAAATGCACCTCCTGCTCTAATTAGTTACTTCCTTGAAGTGAATCACCTGTCTTGTCATCACCAGGCTGGAAACCTCAAAGATCTTTGATTCCTCTTTCTCTTTCACGGTCTGTTTACTATCAATATCTCCTCATCTATTTCCAATTCCATTATGCTAGTTCTTGTACTCATTACTTTTATCCCAAATTGTTCTCCCCAACCTTCCATTTCTAATCATTCTAATATGCTCTACCCCAAGTGCTAGATAAGTCTTTCTAAGGGATTTATATAGATATGCTCAGAAAGAAGCCACCCTGATCAAACTGAGCAGACAGTATACTGATATGAAAAACAGGCTTTTATAAATCTGGCTACTGCAAATCAACTCACCAGGGCTTTGTCACCCTTGGATGAATAGACATAGGTGAGTTTCTGAATGCTCAGTGTTTGAAACATATGGTGATCCTATCGAGGTACAATAGTCATATGAGCCTTATAGTCCAGGACACCAGCCCCTTGATATTGTCATGCTACAATAACAAGTGTTTCGATCACAAAACTAAAAAGTTAAACATTTACCAAAGTCTGGACAGCCGTGCAGGATGGACTCAAAACTCTAGTTATTCTATTTACAAACTTTAGGCCTTGGGAAAGTCGTTTTGCCTTTCTGAGCTTGAGAAATTGTTTCCATTTTGTTGTTTGTTTGTTTTAATCTGTAAAAGAGGAATATTCAGGCCTTCTTAATGGATACGGAAGAATACCTCGTACATAGTTGCTGCTTTAATAATAATTATTTTTATAAATATTATTGCTATTATTGAGATCCCTTTGCTGTTTGTATCTTAATCCTGAAACCAACATTAATTGTGCCCCTCCCAAAATGTTATTCCTCTCCTATCAGTTTTAAATGCCAGTTTCCCTTTTGCCCATAATCCCCAAAACAAGTGGAACTGCAAAAATTTCATTCAAAGTAGAGGAGAAGGGGGCTGTTGGTCACTGACCTTGGAGCCACCTTCAGCACTTTCTTTTCACTGGAGCAAATGAGGGGAAATACTGAACCAGTTTCCTGCAAGACATGTTTGGACTTGCTCCTGCATCACTTCTTTCTTCCTACTAATAATCACCCTTTTCCCCACTAGAGAAACAGTTTTCTCTCTATGCTTGAAAATTCATTAAGAAAAAAAAAAATCTAGCTCTGTTCTCTTCCCTTGAGCAAAGGGCACCAGCCCCTCCCTGGAAACCTGGGTCAGTACAAGAGCAACAGGAGATGCATTATTTCCCCTGAGGAAACAACCCACCCGATGCCATTTTGCATTCCCATAAGTTCTTCTCTTCTCTTGAGTACTCTACTAGAAGTACTCAATAGGCAGAAATGAGAAGAGAAGCAGGAGGAAGAATATTAGATCACAGAGGAGAAGCTCTCCTGCAAGACAAGCTTTGATGCTAGTGGGAAAGGAGAGCATGAGCCACAGGCTCTAGCCTCTGATCTTTCAGGGCTAGAGAAGCCCTGGGGCTGGGGGCTGTGCCTCAGCAGTGAAAGACATGCCTTCAAGTTAGGAAGGACCTTCAATATGGTCCTCATCCACTTCTGGGCAAGTAGGACATGTCCTTGGTTTGGCTTCCTTTCAGTTTACTGATGTCAGTCCCTCCTGTCTTCTGTCCAAAATCTGTTCTCGTCCTGCCATCCCACTGACTCACTATAATTTAAGAGCCTGTGGGGGTGGAAAGATGGCTGAGCCAGAAAATAGGAGGCCAGGATTCTGCTTTATGCCCCACAGTTGACCTTCCAAGGAACCTTGGGTGAATTGCTTAACCCAAGCCTTCTCTGTCTTCATCCGCTTCTGTCAAGGTCATAGCAAGTGACTCACCTAGCAAGTAGGTGTGCATGAAAACCAGATGAGACAATGCAAGACCAAGTGTAGAGTATTGTGCAAATAGGAGGCATTTTTATGATGTCCTTTCACTTGACTATCAGTTTCCTTTTCTCTCAGATGGGACTAATAATATGGACACACTTCAGGGGGTGTGCTTCAACTAATAAACACATGATTCACCCCTTAATGAATAGAATAGGAAATGTGTGGAGCAATCAGATCCAAATGTACACAGCTGCCTATTTAGTAGCCACTGTTTAGAAAACAACAACTTGAATCTAGACATTGCAGACCTCTTTAATAAATATCTTCTTAATCGTCTGAGCAATTGAAAACCTCAGGCAGGAGGAAGAAGCCTGTGGATCAATGTTCAGTGGGAGAGGATAGTCAGGCAGCTGGGCTTCTGAAGGCACATTTATATTCAGCATCTTGTTCTCACAGCCAAATGATAAATACCTGGAGCTCATGCTAAGAAGTTTGAGCTGGTATTAGAAACAGGAGTAGGGGAACCTAATTTCATCATGCACAGGCCAGTGCCAATAGGGGTGGGGGAGTGAGCCAGGAGCCAGAGAACTAGACCTGAACTTGAGGAATTTCTCCAAAGGGCAGGAAAGACTGGAAAAGCCCAAGAAAGGGATCTTGAGGTCAGTTTAGGTCAGGATCTTTCTCACACAGAGAACATTTGCTTTTAAATGTGTGAACTTCTTTCAAATTTCCTTTTGAAAATTCCCTTTGAAAGTTCCAATGTGATAGGGTAATTCTGAGAAGAAAGACTGGTCCAAGGTCAAGCAAGGAGAAACAAGTGGTCCATGGTGATAGGATGGTATGAGGTGGCAACTGCTCTGGAAAGAACAATGTGGGGAAGAAGGGTGGTGAGATGGTATGAGGTTCACATTTGTGAGACAATTTTTGGAACAAGGGAGTTGAGGCAGTAACAGCTGCACCTTCTCGGAGACTCAAGTCCTTTGCAAACTCTGCTTTGCTTTTACACTGGAGCGCTCTGATGCTCAAGCAACAGACAGACAGCTGTGGTGTCCTGAGAGACATTCCCAGGGGAGCCCTTGTATATTTCACTTTCACCAAGAAGCCCAGTCCAAGAGAGAATGTGTTGGTAATGATGGAAAGGTTTTAGGGAGTAGTTTTTCTAATTAGCCCCTAAAATATTCTTGAAACAAATTAAACTCTGGAGCAAGTCTAAAACTTCTGGGAATTTGTTAGACATATTCCTGATAAAAGTCTAATATCTGAATATAAAAAGAACTCCAACAACTCAATAACAAAATCCTAATTTCAAGGAGATGGGCAAAGACTTGAACAGATACTTCACAAAAGAGGCTATACAAAGTCAAACACATGAAAATATGCTCACTATTATGAGTCATCAGAAGGCAAATTAAATCCACATTGAGATACCAGAACCCACCTACTAGAATGTCTAAACAAACAAACAAATTAACAACAACAATAAAACAACCCTGAATGTTGGTGAAGATATGGAGCTACCAGAACTCTCATACGTTGCTGGCAGGTGTGAAAATGGTATGACTACTTTGGAAAACTGTTGATAGTCTCTCAGAAAAATAATTGTACACCTACTTATGACCCTGCAATTCTACTCCTAGAAGTTTATCTAAGAAAACAAAAACAGATGTAAAAAAACGCCTTTTACAAGAATGTTCATAGCAACTTACTCAAATAACATTATCAACAAGAAAACCTAGAAACAGCACAGGTGTCCATCAACAGGAGAATGGATGACAAGCTTTGGTTGTTACAATGAAATATTACTCAGCAATAAAGAGGAATTCAAATAACAACATGGATGAGTGTTGGAAACATGCTGAGTGAAAGATGCCAGGCACAAAAAGAATTTACTGCGTGGTTCCCTTTACATGAAGTTCTAGAACAGGTGAAACAAATGTATGGTGATAGAAGTCATAAAAGTGGTTTCTTCTGGGGAGAGATAATTGACTGAAAAGAAGCATGAGGGAATTTTCTAGGGCGTTAGAAATGTACTATATAGAGATAGGACTGTGAGTTATATGAATGTACACATTCATCAAAACTGATTGCCTTGGGGCGCCTGGGTGGCGCAGTCGGTTAAGCGTCCGACTTCAGCCAGGTCACGATCTCACGGTCCGTGAGTTCGAGCCCCGCGTCGGGCTCTGGGCTGATGGCTCAGAGCCTGGAGCCTGTTTCCGATTCTGTGTCTCCCTCTCTCTCTGCCCCTCCCCCGTTCATGCTCTGTCTCTCTCTGTCCCAAAAATAAATAAACGTGGAAAAAAAAAAATTAAAAAAAAAAAAAAAACTGATTGCCTTAGTCATTTTCGGCTGCTGCAACAAATTACTATAGGATGAGAGGCTTAAACAACAGAAATTTATTTCTCAAAGTTCTAGAGGCCAGGGAGTCCAAGACAAAGCTGCCAACAGATTCAGTTCTAGTGAGAGCCTGCTTTTCAATTTGCAGTTGGCCATCTTCTTGTTGCATCCTTACCTGGCAGAGAGCAGAGAGGACGTAAGCTGCATCATGTCTCTTCTCATAGGGACATTAATCCCATTCATAAGGGATCCACTCTCATGACTTAATTACTTTTTAAAAACCCCACCTTCTAATACCATCACATTGGGGGGCAGGATTTCAACATACGAATTTAGGGAGGACACAAATATTTAGTTTGTAACAGTGATCAAACTATTCCCTGAAGATCTGTGCCTTTAACTGCAGGTAAGTTATAACTCAGTTAAAAAATGAAAGGAGAAAACAAACTCCTGGACCTATTCTTCTTCCCCTAAAATATAAGATTTCTCTTCTATCTGGAACTATTTTTTAACATTTTAAAAACTCCAGCTAATGCCAAAGTCATCTCTGAAATGAGGAAGCAAACCAATCTGTACTATGCCAAATGTTAATGCAATATCCTTCTTAAATGGCCACAGACACTGCAAGGTGAAACCAGCCTTTTAATACAAACAAATGTATAATGTATCTATCACTTGACTTAAGATTAGGAGACTGGTTCCAGGTCTATTTCCTGGTGACCTCACTGGGAAATTTTAGGCGAGTCACTTAACTCCTTTACTTTCTCTAGGCTTTACATCCTCACTTATTAAGTAAGAGGTTTGGCCTAAGTTTCACTAGACTCATTCCTAGTTCTACTAGAGTCACAGAATCACTGAATGATAGAGTTGAGATGAATTTACAGCTGACCCTTGAACAATATGGGTTCTGTGGTGCTGACCCCCTGTGCAGTCAAAATTCCATATACAACTTTTGACTCCCCAAACACTTAACTACTAATAGCCTACTGTTGATTAGAAGCCTTACACATAACATAAACAGTCTATTAACACATATTTTATAATACTATAGTAGATTTATTTAAAAAAAAATTCTGTGTTTAGGTGGACCCACACAGTTCAAACTTGTGTTGTTCAAAGGTCAACTGTATTCATAACTGCTTCTTATTTGTCCTATAGGATGCAGTTTCTATATTATCTCCTCCCAGAGGAACATCCTAATGACTTAAATTTGATATAGGCTCCCTACTTATTCTCTGTAATTATGGTCTGTTTGATTTTGGTATTTTACTTTAAAAAATTTGGGACACCTGGGTGGCTCAGTCAGTTAAGCATCTGACTCTTGGTGGTTTGGGCTCAGGTCACAATCTCACATTTCATGAGTTCAAGCCCCACATCAGGCTCTGTGCTGACAGTGTGGAGTCTGCTTGGGATTCTCTCTCTCTGGCCCTCCCACACACTTTCTCTCTCTCTCAAAATAAATAAGTATACTTTTTTTTTTAATTCTAATAATATATTTACTGTTTTAGCAAGTTGGATATAACAAACTATAAAAATCATTGTGTATTATGAGCAGTTAGAATTTATGTTAGGAATGAAAAGCTTTCCTACTATTCAAAAAGATAATTGATTAGTTAAAGAAAAAAAAATGTGTAGGGTTTATAACATATACAGAAGTAAAATGTATGAAAATAATAGCACAAATATGGGACTATACACTACAGTGTTATTAATTTCTTAGATATTGCATGATATTATATATTATTATATGAAGATAGAGAACAAAAATGTATGAATGAATTACAAAAATTAATTTAAAAAACATAGCCAAAAAGCCAATAGTGGAGATGTAATTAAATGCTAACAATACTCAATTCAAAGAAAGGCAGGAAAAGAGGAAAAGGGACAATATAATACAATAAATAGAAAATATATGGCAATGATATATTTAAACCAGACAATATCTGTGTTATATTAAATGTAAATGGTATAAAGTATTCAAATTGAAAGGCAGAAAGTATCAGCATACATCAAACACCAAAGCCCAACTCTATGCTGTCAATAAGAAACACATTTCACAATTGGATAAATGTAAAGTGACAGAAAGTGGAAGACCGTTTAATTAATAATAATAAGACTGGAATGGATATATTAGTATAAGATAAAATGAACTTCAAAAGAAAGAATATTGCCAAGGATAAAGAGTAACATTTCATAATGGTAAAAAATTATTTAAGAAAATATAATCATTATGACTGTGTATTTACCTAATGACAGAGCTTTTAATAGATATAGCAAATTTTCACAGAACTGAAAAGAATAACAGACAAGTTGATAAGTACAGTTGGGGATTTTGCCCTGCCTGTTTTATAGTAAATAAACAAAAAATCTGTAAGGATATAGAAGGCATGAACAACATTACCAACCAACTTGACCTATTTTATATTTTTAGCACACTCTATTAGCTGACAGAATATACATTTTTTTAAGGGCATCTGGAACATACCCTAATGGTTGACCAAACGCTGGGCCAAAATTTCTTAATAAATTTAAAGGATTAGGATCATACAAAGAATGTTCCTGACCACATTGGAACTAAATTAGAAATCTATATTAGAAAGACATCTGAAATATTCTCTAAATATTTGGAAATTAAACAAACTTTGAAATAACTCATGAATCAAATAAAAAAATTACAAAAGAGGATAGAAAATATTTTCAATTGGACTGAAATAAAAACACACAAGAAATTTTAGAATGCAACTAAAGTAGTGTTTAGAAGAAGACTTACAAGTTTAAATGCTGATAGGGGTGCTTGAGTGGCTCAGTCGGTTAAGCATCCATCTTCAGCTCAGGTCATGAACTCGCAGTTTGTGAGTTCAAGCCCCTCGCTGGGCTCTGTGCTGACAGCTCTGAGCCTGGAGTCTGCTTAGGATTCTGTGTCTCCCTCTCTCTCTGTCCCTCCCCCACTCGTACTGTCTCTCTTTCAAAAATAAATAAATGTTTAAATGCTGATATTTAAAATGATTAAAACTTTCACCTTAATATGCTAGAAAAAGTAGAGCAAGTTAAACCCAGGACAAATAGAAGAAATGAAATAATAAAGATAAGAGAAAATTCCAATAAAATAAAAAACAAAAACAGAAAAAATCATTGAAATCAATGAGACCCAGATAGTTATTTATAAAAAAACAAAAACAAAAAAAGCAGTAAGATTGATTGATTGACCAGCTTGACTATTTAAGATAAAATGAGAATTAGCAATATTATGAATAAAGAGGTGACATCACTCTAGATATTACAGACATTAAGAGAATAATGAGGGAATCTTACAAAATACTCTTGCTAAAATTTGGTCTGTTTTGGCAAACTATAGCAATATGCTAAATCTTGCCTGCTACCTGTTTTAGCAAATAAAGTTTTATTGGAACAGAAGCATACATATTTGTCTATGCATTGTCTACAGTTGCTTTCATGATACAGTGGCAGAGTTGTCTATTGTGACAAAGACTGTATGGCCCACAAAGTCTAAAATGTTTACTATCTATCTCTTTACAGAAAAAGTTTGCTCATTCCTGACACAGATGTAATGGAAAAATTCTTTGAAAAATATAAATTAACAAAATTTATTTTTAAAAGGGTAGAAACATCTGAATGTCCTTATATCTATTAAGTAAGTTAACATCATTTTATAAGTTTTCCACAAGATGAACTCCGAAGTCAGATGGTTTTACTGATGGAATCTATACATCATTTAAGGGAGAAATAATACCAATCCTACACAAGAATCATTCAGAAAATAGAAGAGGAGAAAATCTTCAAAACTCATTTCATGAATTCAGAATTATCCTAACACTTAGATGGTATTACAAGAAAACTATAGATCAATATCCTACATAACCATAGATGAAAAATTCCTTAGGAAATATTAGTGACTAGATTTTAGCACAACATAAAAAGAATAATGTTCTGTAACTATGTGGGATTTACTCCATGAATGCAAGACTGATTTAGTATTTGGAAATCAATTGATATAAATTACTAAGCTAAAAGATATTAAAACATACTATCATCTCAAAAAATAACCAAGATTCATTTAACAAAACAATTCCTGATTAAAAAGAGTAAAATCTTTCAGAAAACTGGGACTAGAAACATACTTTAACACCTGGTCAATGGTATCTATGAAAAATCTAGAGTTAACATACTTCATGGAGGGGTGCCTAGGTGGCTCAGTTGGTTAAGTGTCCAACTTCGGCTCAGGTCATGATCTCATGGTTTGTGGGTTCAAGCCCCGTGTCAGGGTCTGTGCTGATAGCTCGGAGCTTGGAGCCTGCTTCAGATTCTGTGTTTCCCTCTCTCTCTGCCTCTCTCCCACTCATGCTCTGTCTACCCTTTCTCTCAAAAATAAATAAACATTGAAAAAAATTAAAAGAAAAAATACATACTTCATGGAAAATGAATGATTTCCACCTACAGAGCAAGAGGGGTGCCTGTTTGGCTCAGTCAGTTAAGTGTCTGGCTCTTGACTTTGGCTCAGGTCATGATCTCATGGGTTCATAAGTTTGAGCCCCACATCAGGCTCTGTGCTGATAGTGCAGAGCTTGTTTGGGATTCTCTCTTTCTCCTCCTCTCTCTGCCCCTCCTGCTTACTCTTTCTTTCTCTCAATAAATAAATAAACTTAAAAAAAATAATAATAAGGATGTCCACTCTCACCACTTCTTTTCAATACTATAGAAAAATCCTAGCCAAAGTTATAAGGCAAGAGAAAAAGAAAGTTGACAAAGTAAAAAGAAAGAGGTAAAATTTTAATTTATAGAACACATGACTGTGCATATGAAATATCCTTGGTAATTTACCAAAAAAAAAAGCTTATAGAATTAAAAGGCAGATTTAGTATGTTCACAGAAAATAAGATCAATGTGAAAAAAAAAACAGATGTATTTCTACATAATAACAATTGGATTGAACAACTGGAAATAGAATTAAAAGTTCATTATAATAGAATCCAAAACATGAGCTAAATGTGCTTAAAAACTATAGATAAAATATTATAAAACAAACCTGAGAGAAAATAAACAAAATTTAAACAAATGGAAATATTTACTGTGCTCATGAATTGAAAGATTTAATATTGTTTAAATGGCAATTCTCTCTCTATTTTTCAATAGATTCAAAGCAATCCCAATGAAAATCCCAATAGGCAAGTTGGTTCTAATATTATACAAAATATTATAAAAGCAAAGTAACTATAAAGGCCAAAGAAATTTTAAAAAAAGAATAAAGTTGAAAAGCATACACTACCAGATTTCAAGAATTACTGTAAAGGTACAGTAATCAAGGCAGTGGGGTATTGACATACAAATAGACATGTACTTTGGAACAGAATAGAAATTCCAGAAATATACCCACCTTATGTGGTTAATTGATTTTGACAAAGATGCCAAAATCATTCAGTGGGGGAAAGAAGTTTGTTATAAAAATTTATTTATTTGTTCATTCATTTTTAAATTTATTTTCCATCTTTATTGAGGTATATCTGACAAAATTGTATATATTTAAAGTGTATAACATGATGATTTGATATGTATACTTTATGAAATGATTGCCACAGTCAAGTTAACACATATATCACCTCAGATAGTTACCATTTGGGTGTGTGGAGGGGAGGTGCTGGGGGTAAGAGGGCTTAAGGTTTACTCTTCTAGCAAATTTCAAGTACACAACACAGTATTATTAACTATACTCACCATGTTGTATGTTAGAACCCCAGAGCTCATTCATCTTATAACTGGGGTTTGTAATCTTTGATCAGCATCTCCCCATTTCCCTTACCCTCCCAGCCCCTGGTAGCCATCACTACACTCTGTTTCTGTAACTTTGAGTTTTTTGTTGTTTTGTTTTCTTTTTGTTTTTCTATATTCCACAAAAAAGTGACACCATACAGTATTTGTCTTTGGCTAATTTCACTCACCATATTGTACTCCAGGTTCATCTATGTTGTTGCAAATGTCAAGATTTCCTTCTTTTTTTTTTTTAAGTTTATTTATTTATTTTGAGATGGAAGGGAGGAGAGAGAGGGAGAGAGAGAATCCCAAGCAGGCTCTGTGCTATCAGTGCAGAGCCTGAAGCAGGTCTTGATCCTACAAACGGTGAGATCATGACCTAGGCCAAAATCAAGAGCTGGACACTTAACTGACTGAGCCACTCAGGTGCGCCAAGATTTTCTTCTTTCTCACCACTAAATCAAAATCCATACCACATCTTATTTATTCACTCATCCATTGACAGACACTTAGGTTGTTTTCATATCTTGGCTATTGTGAAAGTGTTGCAATAAATATGGGAGTGCAGATACCTACCTCTATGAGATACTAATTTTGTTTCCTTCAGATACATATCCAGAAGTGGAACTGCTTAATCACATGGTAGTTCTATTAGTAATTTTTGAGGTCCTCCTCACTGTTTTTCATAATGGCTGTGCCAATTTACTTTCTATCAACAAGATTCAAGGGCTCCCTTTCCTCCACATTCACACCAACATGTCATCTCTTGTCTTTTTGATAAAAGCCATCCTAACAGGTGTGAGGTGACATCTCATCATGGCTTCGATTTCTGTTTCCATGATGATTAATGATGTTCACCATCTTTTCATGTACTTATTGGTCATTTGTACGCCTTCTTTGGAAAAATGTCTACTCAGGTCCTCTGCTCATTTTTTTTTTATTTAAAATTTTCTTTAACATTTTATTTTATTTTTTGAGAGACAGAGAAAGGTAGAACATGAGCAGGGGAGGCGCAGAGAGAGAGGGAGACACAGAATCCAAAACTTTCAGCACAGAGTCCAATGAGGGGTTCGAACCCATGAATGCGAGATCATGACCTGAGCCAAAGTCAGACACTTAACCAACTGAGCCACCTTTTTACTCATTTTTTAATCAGGCTATTTATTTTTTTACTCTTGAGTTGTAGAAGTTCCTTATAGATTTTTTATATTAACTCCTTTTCAGATATATGGTTTGCAAATATTTTCTCCAATTATTTAGGTTGCCTTTTCATTTTTTGATTTTTTCCTTTGCTGTGCAGAAGCATTTTAGTTTGATCTAGTCCCACTTTATTTTCGCTTTTGTTGCTTCTGCTTTAGTATCATATAAAAAAAAAAAATCATTGCCAAGACCAGGGTTGAGGAACTTTTTATCTATGTTTTCTTTTAGGTGTTTTATGGTTTTAGGTCTTACTTTTAAGGCTTTATTCCATTTTGAGTTAATCTTTGTGATTAATTGTGATGAGAAAACAGATATTTTGAGTTGCTGCCTAGGTATTTTACAATTTGACAACCCTGCTTACACTCAGAGTCCAAACATTTAAAGACCTAACCTGAGAGTTCTTCCCAAAGTTCTCACTTTGATTTTCCTAGGTCATCTTTTAAAATAACCACTTACAGAGTTGAGGCCATGAAAAGTTAGTGCCTTCTGCCCCAACCGGCTCCTGGGTAATAGGTGTTTTCTAACCTGCTCTCTATCTCCTGCTTACTGGTTACCTGCGATGGAAGACTGCCCTTTTTCTGGTCCACTATGTCCCTAACCCCTCCACCCTGTTTCTGGATCTGTAAGTAATAAATCTCACGACTTTACTTTCTTTGTGTGAGTGTTTTGGAACTGTGCCTTCAATTAAAACCATCCCAATGTTCTCACTTCCCCCAGATAGGAGCACAGATGCTAAGTGAGCTACCTGTTGACCCCATGTGGGTAACTTGTGCCTCCTCATTTAGAAGGTCATAATCTGCATATTCTTGATTTAATACACCTGCTACAACACTCCCCCCCCCAACACAATGATATATTATAGGGCTCCAATTTCATCCTTTTTCTCATGACTATCCAGTTTTTTTCAATAGCATTTATTGAAGAGAGTATCTTTTCCCCATTTTGTATTCTTGGCATTCTTGTCAAAAATTAGTTGGTTATATATTTGTTGGTTATATTTGGATTCTATTCTGTTCCTTTGGTCTCTGTGTCTTATTTTAACATCAGTACTGTAATGTTTGCTTGCTGTAACTCTGTCGTATAGTTTGAAATCAGAAATTATGATGCCTCCAGACTTGTTCTTTCTCAAAATTCTTTTGTCTATTCAGGGTCTTTTGTGGTTGATAGGACTTTTAGGATTTTTTTCTATTTTTACGAAAAATGCCAATAGAATTTTGATAGAGATTGCATTGATTCTACAGATCACTTTGGATTCTATAGACATTTTGATAATATGAGTTCTTCCAATTCATAGTCAGGGGATATCTTTCCATTTATTGTGCCTGCTTCAATCACTTTCATGAATGTTTTATAGGTTTCAGTTTACAGGTCTTTCACATCCTTGATTAAATTTATTCCTAAGTATTTTATTGTGTTTGATGCTTTTGTAAATGGGATTGCTTTTTCTTTATTTCTCCTTCAAATAGTTCATTGTTAGTATATAGAAATACAAATGGATTTTGTGTATTGGTTTTGTATATTTTATTTATTTTTGTTTATTAGTTCTAACACTCTTTCTGTGGAGTCTTTAGGGTTTTCTGTATATAAGATCATGTCACTTGAAAACAGACCATTTTACTTCTTCCATTTTTATTTGGATATCTTTTATTTCCTTTCATTTCTTAATTGCTCTGGCTAGAGCTTCTAGTACTATGTTAAATAGAAGAGAGTGGTGAGAGTGGATATCCTTGTCTTGCTCCTGATCTTAGAGAAAAAACTTTCAGCTTTTCATCATTGATTATGATGTTAGCTGTGAGCTTATCATATATGGCCTTTAAAATATTGCAGTAGATTTCTTCTGTACCTAAGTGTTGAGAGTTTTTACCATGAAATAATGTTGAAATTTTTCAAATCCTTTCTATGCATATATTGAGATAATGATATGATTTTTATTCTTGATCCTGTTAATGCAATGTATCACATTTTTTGATTTGCATATGTTGAACCATTTTTGTATCCAAGAGATATATCCAACTTGATCATGACTTATGATTCTTTTAGTGGAAAGAATGGTCTTTTCAACAATGCTGCCAGAAAGTCTGAATATATGTATGGTAAAATGTAAAAAAAAAAAAAATTGTATACTTGACTTACATCATACTGCAAAATTAATTGGAAGTGGATCATAGACCTAAATATAAAGCTAAATTTATAAACCTTCTAAAATAAGGGTTGGCAAACTGTACCCACTGGCCCAATCTAGCCATGCCCATTGTATAGTGAATGGATGCTTTTGTGGTACAATGGCAGAACTGAGTAGTTGCAACAGAGACCATTTGTTCCTTAAAGCCCAAAATATTGATTAGCTCACGGTTTACAGAAAAATTTTGCTGTCCACTGAACCAAAAGAACATGTTAAGTATTTTTGTGGCTTTGGAATAAGAAAAGATTCTTTAGGTAGGATACAAAGAGACACTAACTATAAAAAAATAAATAAACGACTGGAATTCATTAAAATTAAAAATATTTATGCTTCAAAATACACTACTAAGTAATTTTAAAAATAAGGATACTGGGAGAAAATATATGCAATTCTTGAAGAACTTGCATTCAAAATATATAAAGTACTTGTACAATACAACAATAACAAACAAAATGATCAAATTTAAAATTGGACAAAGACTTGAACAGACACTTCAAAAAATGAGATAAATGAGTGGTTAACAAATATATGAAAGATGTTTAACATTGCTAGTCATTAGTAAACAAAAATTAAAGCACAATGAGATACCACTGCATATACATTAGAATGGCTAAAATTAAAAAGACTGACAATACTAAATGTGGGCAACAATGTGGAGCAAGTGAAATGCTCATATATATGGTATATATGGTCTCGACGCAATGATCTAAACACACAAAAAATAAAAAATAGACAGATGATAGATCGATGATAGGCAAAATGATCTAACCACTTTGAAAAACAGATTGACAGTTGCAAATATACTTACCAAACACCCAGCAATTGTACCCTAGGTATTTATCCAAGATAAATGAAACAAACAATTGAACACATATGCTCATCATAGCTTTATTTCTAATAGACAAAAACGAAACCACTCAAATGTTCATCAACTGTGAACAGATAAACAGAATGTGGTACATTCATTCAATGGTATACTACTCAGCTATGAAAAGCAACAGAATACTGATACATACAAACATATGGATCAATCTCAGAAACATTGTGTTGAGTGAAAGAAGCTTTGCACAAAAAAATCGTGCACTATATGATTCAATTCATATGGACTTCTAGAAAAAAGTAGTCTAATACATAGAGACAGAAAGCACATCAGTTGTTGCCTGCAGCTGGAGGTAAAGGGCAAGGTGGAATTGACTGCAAAAGAACAGAGATCTTTTAGAACTTCAAAAACGCTCTATATTTTAATTTAGGTTTTGGATACATGAATGTATACATTTGTCCAAACTTATTGAACTGACTGAACTGACTTTAAATGGGTACACTTTATTGTATGTCCATTTTATTATAAAGCAACCTCAATAATGTTGTTTTATAAAATAAACAACTTCCTTCTGCTGAATTTAATTGCTAAACATTTATTTTAATGCCCCCTTTATACTTATACCTTATGATTTATGTAGGTTTATATTAACAGAGTCAGGGAATAGCCTCCCACCTACCCCAGAAATTTTCAGTTACCGTTGGTCACCAGCACCCTGTTGAAGACAGCATTCCTATTTGCACCATCCACAGCTGCAGAAGCCTTTTGCATATGTTCCGGAACTTACTGAGAATCTCTCCTGCTTGGATTTATGGCAAACTCCTTTTGTTTAGTATTCTGTGGACTTTGAACATGGCTCCACTTCCTTGAAATAAAAGCTTATTGGTTTGAGGACAATAATTAGATCATTTTTCTGAGGTCAAGTGTACCAGTATTTACTAAGTCCCTATGCCCTTCTGGGTACTCTGCAGCCCAGAGAGCTGGGAGTCATCATCCTTGAACATAGAAAGATGATTCCCCAGGACAGGGGAGAGACAAGTTTCTAAGCCAATAGCAACCAGAAAAAAGTGCTTAGGAATATAAGCTAAAAATCAGAATATGCGATATATTCTAAAGGTTTTAGGAATTCAGAGAACTGGAAAAGCATCCTCAGTTGGGTAGTCAGATAAATTTTTATGAAGGAGATGAAATTTAAGTAAGCTTGGAGCAACCTCAATCCCTTTAAACGTTCTTCCTGGGACCATTAGTCTATCCCTTGGGTCATTTCAGGCTCTCTCCTCTGGAGCCCACAGGAAAAATGGGGTCATTTCATAACATAGCTGGTGGTGCTAGGGTACACCTGAGGGAGTTTACTGAAGAAATATGCAAAATGGGTATCTCTCTGGATCGCAGCTGGGTGATTTTGCAGGGATCCAGAGAATAGAGTTTTCTACTTTGGAGTGTGTTTTTGTCATCTTAATTTCCGTTTGCTTGCTCTGCAGCTCAGTACGCCACAGGAATATTAAGATCTAGGAGTTACAAAAACAAGCTCTTAGGAGGTAAACTTTTTTTTTTTTTTTGCTAGATCTGGTTGAAGGTAAGAGTCACGTGTACCAGGAAAGATGGCAAGATTTATAAGTAGGCATCATTAGTAGAGAATATGCTAGGAACACAGCATGTTATGTCAGTCTTCTACCCCTCGGGTTCATTAGGCTTTTGTCTGTAATAATTAAGATGAAACAGCTCTCACAGTGAAACTAGGAAAATATACTCTGCCTGTCAACATCTACTTCTGAGGATTATCAAAGCTTCTAAAGGGCTAATAGTTTTTGTCCCACGAATCATTACATCTGATATCAGTTGTCTATGATGAAACAAGTATTTGTAGCCAATGGGCATATCTTCCATTAATTTACCGTAGGCATGAACACACCTCATGGTCACTTAGTTGTGGGGGCCTAACATAGTTGAAAATAATCACTGTTGGTCTTGGCGAGGTTCACCTTGGAGAAAATAATTCCAAATTTTAAAGAATATGGGTTGTTATCTATCATATCTTCCAAATGACCTACTTCAGAATTCTTACAAAGCTGACCAGGTTTCACTGGTGAATTACACAGATGTTTATAGCACCAGAAATTAGCTCTAAATATACAATTTAGAAGAGGGCAACATATTAATCTTCGCTTAAATTCATCAGATTGGCTTATTTTGCCTGATAGAAGGATAGGGCCTGAGAAAAGAGAGGGACACTGACCCTAACCCTGCATCTTCACACTGACATAACCCACCCATGGACCAGATCACCAGAGGCCAGAACATTTGAGCCCCATGTACTATAACCCACTTTGAGGAAATTACTTAGAGCCATTACTCTGTAGTGCTGATGGTGGTGGTGGTTTTTCTTCTCTACTTGCTCCTCCTCATCCTCCTCCTCTTCCTTGTGTTGTTGTTGCTGTTATTGTTGTTGCTGCCCTTCTTCTTCTTCTTCTTCTTCTCCTCCTCCTCCTCCTCCTCCTCCTCCTTGTCCTCCTCCTCCACCTCCTCCTTCTTCTCCACCTCCTCCTCTGCCTCCTCCATTCTCTTCCCCTTCCCCTTCTTCGTTTTCCTCTCCTCCTCTTTCTCTTTCCCTCTGTTGCTCTTTGCTAATTCCTGGTCTGCTAGCTTTTTACCCTTGGGCTCTGATTTTAATTCTCTAACATCGCTTTTATCCCTTGGTATTAACAACAGTTATTAGTTTCCCTGAATTTCTTCCTTTTAAATTTTTACAGGACAGAATTTTATTCACTTTTGACTCTCCCTACCTTTAGTATTTAGGACATGAATTTTACACTATTCAAACTCTGTTTCTATGTGCCAAACCCCAAAGCTACTTACATTTCTGAACTCTTTTTAATTGGGAAAGAGGGACTAGAAACACAAGAGAGGTAAATTTAGAGGGTTTAGAGGGCACTGGAGTGATCAAGGTAGAAATATTCATGCAGAAGCAAGAACACCATGCCCAAGAGAAGGCTGTAAGGCAGACTTGGTCTGGTATAGCATATGGTTTAAGGTGCTGGTTAGGTACATAGGATTTATCACTCAAGAAAGAAAGAATTGACTTTTTGCCTTTCAAGTTTCCCTAATGGAGCAACAAGTAGACTTCAGGAGTGAAAATATAATCAGAAGGAGATACAGCAATGAAATTATAAAAACAAAACTGCTTTGCAAACAGAAAAGTATTTCTTAACTGCAGGGGATTACGATTAACCTTAGTACCTCAGTTTTCCCATACATGAATTAGGTCTCAGAATTATTGCACAACCTACTTTATAGGATAACAGAGATAATCTTGTGAAAGAATAGATATAAATGTGTTTTGTAATACATTTTAAAAGTCTTCAGTTTTTAAGTTGGCGGGAAAAGCATAGACTGCAGACTCCCTCTTCTCACATTAAATCTGTGAAAATGAACGCATATCCATTATCTTCCTTGGAAAAAAGAGAGTAAACTATCAGGAAACCAGAAACTATGAGAAATCCTAAAAGAATGCAGATGGAAAACAGCAGAGGGCACATCAGCCAGAAGAGAGGCTGGAGACCAGAACAAGCATAGGGAAAAGTGGCAATGTACAAGCTCCCTGCCTGGAGGTGGTGGAAGCTGGGTGTAGAATGTAACTAGGAAGCACCAAGACAGTGGTTAGTTGTGAGATCTCAGGAGGAGGGACCAGGTGGGCTTACCTGTGCACTTTGCTCTTCTACTCCACAAGCAGTAGTAGAGTTATCTAACTCATAAGTGAGTAGTGACTGTGAGATCTTGGGAAAGATAGTTTGCAGAGCCTCAGCTGGCTTGCAAATGCCCAGAAAGTGCAGGGTTGCATCTTATGGAAGACTAAATGCTTAGGTGCTCCATGCTAGAGTAGGCCCTGCTGCCCCCCAAATTACCCTGGAAGCTCAAATCAAGCAGCAGCAAAACAGAGACAACCAATAGACTAACCAGGAATTTTTATTTTTTTGAGACAGAGAGAGAGAGAGAGAAAGAGGGAGAGAAAGAGGGAGAGAGAGAGAGAGAGAGAGAGAGAGAGAGAGAGAGAGAACAAGTGGGGGAGAGGGACAGAGGGAGAAAGAGAGAGAGAAAATTCTAAGCAGGCTCCATGCTGAGCATTGAGCCTGACATGGGGCCTGACCCCATGACCCTGGGATCATGGCCTGAGCCGAAATTAAGAGTCAAATGCTCAATCGACGGAGCTACCCAGGTGCCCCTAACCAAGGATCTTAATACAGGAATAGGCACTCAAGTGAGAATCCCCTGATGTTTGATATAGTCGACATTATGAAAGAGAAGCAATAACATCAACAAATGGAAGAATTTACAAAAGACTACAGAATCACTAGAACAATTAGAAGAGAATTTAAAGAAAAAGACCAAAATTAGATTTCCCATCTACAAATACTAGATAAAAAATTTTGGATCAATATCTTATATATAAAGGAAATAATTATGAGTCTGTGTGGTAAATACCCCTAGTTTTCTGCATAGTATCTATGTTATGCTAACTTCTTACTAATTAACAAAACTCTGGTATTACTTAGACCATCAGTGTACCCACTTAAAACACTCACTTGCCAAACTCTTCAACAAGGATTGGCCATGAGACACAGAAGTATAAGTGGAAAGTTATTTGGATAGTGGTAGTCTCTGAAAGTCTCCTGTGTTCATCGTAAAAAAGGGACAGATATAGCTAACTTGTACATGTTATCCTTGTTCTTATCTTACCCCTTTCTTCCTTCCTAGAACATAGACTTAATGAATATAGATATATGAACCATTTGTGACAATGAAAACTAAAACCACATGGTGAGTATTGCAGACTAGTAAAGTAGGAGTTTTGATGGCTTTTTTGAGCAATTGCAACAGCCTAAGACTTCCAAGCTATCCAGCTACTTACTACATGGGAAAAAAATCTCTACTTTGTAGAGATTTGGAGGACTTGCCTCCCTTACCAGCCTCATTGACCAAATTGCTATTCATGCAGGCAAATGCAATTCCTAACATAAAATCTAGAATTCTATACCTAGCTAAATGATTATTTGAGATGTGGAACAAAATAAACATACTTTCAGGAAAAAAATGCAAAAAGCTTAATCATTTATAGACCTCTGAAAAAAATTACAAGGAGATATACTCCAGCAAGAGAAAAAGAAGGCAAAATGCAATGGAGAATGAATCTATGTATTACTTGCATAATGTTAAAAAGTTATAATATAAAAATATATTAAATGCAAGGTAAGCCACACTTTTATTCATCAAAAGTGGTCACTAAAACAATAATATATGCTATGAAAGTGAAAATTTGTCATTAAGATGTGTGATTTCATACAGTCATATATTGGCTCAAAATATTCAGTACACTGTATCTTCTCAGAAAATAAGTTGTTAGAGAGAGAAAATACTCTAGATTTGCAAAACCTTGAAGTACTCCCCAAATTCATTCTGCTTACTCATTTAAGGCCCTCGAGATATTTGAAAGACTATAAAAGGATTTAGGATCCATTCATTCATTCTTGATAACAAAATCGGGACACAAAATATGACCTAGTGGCCAGACTGCTGGTTGGAGATGAGAATAAAGGTAGTGAGGAGGAAGGGCAAGAGGGAGAGGAGGAGGAGGACAGAAATTATGACAAGAATGGCTATAACCACAGTGAACTTTTATTGAGTGCTTCCTATGGGCAAGGCCTTGTGCTCAGTACTTTACATACATTACCTTATTTATCTGTTTGGAACTTCTCTCTGTGCTCTGCCATTGAGAATGTGGGTCATTCTTAGGTCAATGAAGGTTGGCAGGTGAATTCAGTAACTAAGCAGCAAGGTCAAGAAGAGGTGAGAACCTCTGCAACTGTTCTTTTGTTGGGGAAAACTGCAACACATGAAGACCCACAGCTGCTGGGGTCATGCATTTGAGCTCTTTTACTCCTCCACTTCCCAGTTGCTTTTAAGGTATATGATAAATGGGCCTCTTTAAAACTCTGTCTCACATGGATCTTTAACATCCAGATAATGTTTACTTTGACTGACTAGGGAGGAAGAACAAGAAAGGGGGATGTACAATAGAAGAAAAATGGGTAAAATGGACTTTCAACATCTGGTTAGAGTAATATTGCTCTCCAAATCCCCCCCCACACACACCCAAATTACCTGACAAATAAACTTGCTATACATTCCCTTCTCTTGCCTTCTGTAAGAGATGGCTTTTGGACAGGCCATCAACTGGTGAACACTATTGTCACCACTGAGCTGCAGGAAGATCTCATTCTCTCTTCCCTTCCCTTAAAGGATGCAAATGGAAAGAAGGCACAGGAAAAAGTAGAGGAAAGGGTAGGGAGCAGAGTAAAGATGGCAAGAAAACATTTGCTGTCTCTTCTTTGCTGTTTCTATAGCATGGTTCTGACTTGCCATGCCTCCTGGAAGATTATCTACAACTTTATCAGAGGTTTTCTCTTCTTTCTTCACCTATGTTGTCACCACCACCTTTGGGTGGGGACTTCTCTGTGTCATGTTCTTTCACTTCTAGGTCGCATATTTTCATGTCTGGAGATTAAACAACTCCTTGACTAACAGGTGAGCAGTTGAGCAGATTTGTGAGAAGAAGCTTCCAACTTAAGGATATGCAACATGGTTAGGACTCAGCCTTTCCTAGTGTAAAATTGAAGTTGGAATTAGTGATTTCATATCCTGATTTTTTTTTTCTCAAGTTTTCAAGTACTACTGCATATTAGCCTAGCTCCCTCTCTGCTAAACTATTTAAATTGATCTTATCTCTTGGTTGCCTCCATTTTCACATCTCTTTCCAGAGAGGAGCCTCTTTTCTTTCCCTCCTGGCTTTAAGCCTGACTTCTAGCTGCTTTTCCAGCCTAAATAGCATGACTTTTTGAGCCCTAAATGAGGATTTGAACCTGAGATACTCTTCCCTATCTATAGAGAGCTCTCTTTGGACTTTCATTTCTTCTTAATTCCTATAAAATTAACCTGGTAGTGCTAAGGATAGCACTGGGTTTTGAGGACATCTAACCTAAGTTCTACCATGCATCAGGCATATCAGTTTGAAAGGCACTCTGCCAATCTGGGCAAGTCATGTCTCTGATGAATGATGGAGTTGGCCTGGCTGGACGGTATTGAAGGTACCTTCCAGCTACAACATCCTAGGATAAGTATGACTAATCTTTCACGTGCATTAGACAGGTGGCTTCCACATAAAGAGGTTATGCAATTAACATTGTTATAGAAATTATGAGTCTTCAAATGTATTTTGATTTGAGCAGGGTGTATATAAATAGATATAGAGACATATAGATAATTTAGAAGTCTTTCTTGAAAAAATAGTACAATTTCTTTATAACTTGGCATGTTGTAAAATATATGGAAAAATAAGGGGAAATTACGTCTTCTCTTTTCCACATTGAATGGCTTAGTCCAGAAGAGACTTTGTACAACCTGGCCTAAGACATGGGATTTATTTCTGCCCCCCAAATCCACTGCACCTTGAATTCTGTTTTATCTTCTTGTTCTCTAGTCTCCCCACAACAGATGTTTTGTTGGTGTTTTTATGTTAAAAGCAGAAAGAAAGAATGGGATCTTTGTGAAGCTCACTGGTGACAACAGTGTTGGCCAATTGATGGTATGCCCAAGAGCCACTTAAGCAAGTGCCAAGGTTCCCATCTGATGGATGGACTCACTGTGTGAGCCATGCCCCCCACAGCTGATGCTTGGACACAGGTCCCTCTGGGGTCACAGGCAGTCATTCTGCCTGAGAGAACTTTGCCCTGGCTGAGGGACCACTGCCGCGCCTGTCTCAGCAAGGAGTCTCGCTCATCACCGTTTTTTATTGGTCTGGTAACTAGTGTTGACACCGTGTTATTTTTCAGAAAGTGGTATTTTTTTTTCTGGCCAGCGTCTTTGTGACAGTGGGCATTGCAGTTGTGACAGTAACACAAATGTAATTGAACTAGCAGCAGGCTCTTCAAGCATAATGAAGGTAGATATGGTTGAAGTTGCAAGATCTGGGGGAGTGGGCCCAGATGACTTGTCAGCGGCCATTAACTCTCCCCCGCCCCCTGCATTTCCCTTTCCATTATATCTTAGAGCTTTGTTTCAGACAAGTTGCCTGTGGCAGTAGGTTGGGGAGATGACTCTGAAGGGGCTTCAGCCCACACAGGGACACGTGTGACAAATTATCCTGACAGGGCTGCCACTACAATATTAGCAGCTCGTTAGAGGAGATGGGTGAAATTCATCTCGGCTTTGATCAATTTTCTGCTAGCACTTCAGGGCTTTAAAAGAATCCTGTCTTCCCCACCCCGCTGTACCCCCACCACTAATTTCTCCTAATTTTTTATTGTTGAGGCTGCACTTGGCAGGGCTTCCCAAGAATTCAGAGTATCTGGCAATAGACTGAGCAAGTCTTACAAGAGTTTATGCCCGGTTTTAGGAGGAAAAAAGGCAACATGAGCCTGGATTTTTGCATTTGTACTTGAGAATAGAGAAACAAAGATCTTGGATGATATAATTCCTAGGGTCCTATCCAATTCTCACACTCCATGATTCTATGAGGAGAGCTGGAAGACAGGGTGTGGAGAGGGGAAGATCTTTGCTCACACCATTCCCTCTGCCTGGGGAAACTTGGAGCTAGAAAGGCCCACAGAGCAAGGCCAGTCCAACTGATGAAATCCCTGATAAGGAAGCAGATGAGACAAAGATCTGGACCTCCTGATTTCCAGTTAGGTGTCCCTCTTACTTGATGGCATCACCCAAAGAGAGAAAATTAATCAAAAATAAATATATCAGGAGTGCCTGGGTGGCTCAGTTGGTTAAGCATCTGACTCCTGACTTTGGATCAGGTCATGATATCAGGGTTTGTGAGTTCAAGCCTGTGTCAGGCACTGTGGTGAGAGGGCAGAGCCTGCTTGAGATTCTCATTCTCTCTCTCTCTGTACCCCTCCCCCACTCACACTCTAAATGTCCTTCTCTCTCTCTCTCTTTCAAAATAAATAAACATTTAAAAAAAGTAAATGTATCAGGATACCTCAGAGAAACAGAACCAATAGGAGATACATGTGTGTGTATTTATATATTATATTTATATATGTGTATATATATATGTATTACATATAAATATCTACATATGAAATGTTTGTACATATATATGATTTATTAAATTAAATCTCTGTACATATATACATATATATATAATGTATAAAATCATAGGGCAAGCTAACAAGCTGGGAACTCAGACAGGGGTTGATGCTGCAATCTTGAAGCAGAATTTTGTCTCCAGGAAACCTCAGCATTTGCTTTTAGGACCTTCTGCTCATTGGATGAGGCCCACACACATAATTGAGTGTAATCTCTTTACTTGACATCAACTAACTAAGGCAACATTTGGTTAGTGTTTGATTAAATATCTAGGTACTATAACCTAGCAAAGTTGATGCATAAAATTAACCATCACAGCAATCACACAGGTGCCTACCTTGTATAATACACTTTGTTTAATAATAGAAAACATGTATGTAGAGCTTACCATGTGCTAGAAACTATTCTAAGATTTTACAATAGACAGTTGATCCTCATTATTTGTGGATTCTGTATATGCAAATTCACCTACTTGCTAAAGTGTATTCGTAACCCCCAAATCAATACTTGTGGTGCTTTTGTGATCATTTGTAGACATGGACAAAAATGAGTTGCCTAATCTGCATGTTTCCAGCTAAGGTTGAGCAAACTGATGTTCCTCTTTCTGGTTTCAGCAAACAAGTGTCCTTTTTACTGTCTATTTAGTGCCACGCTTTTTTGTAATTTTATGTTTTTTGAGGGTGGGTTTCTGTTTAGAATACCCCCGACCCCAAGCACAGTGTTGAAATGCTGTCTAGTGTTCCTGAGCATAAGAAAACTGTGATGTACCTCACAGAGAAAATACGTCTGTCAGACAAGCTTTGTTCAGACATGAGTTACAGTGCTGTTGGCATAAGCTCCATTTTAATGAGTCAACAATATATCTCAGTAAGGTGTCTGTAAATAGAAACACACACAAAACAAGGTTATGTACTGGCCAATGGATGAAAATGTATGACCAGACACTAACTCTGTGTTTCTCCTAGGGGCCATGGGCCCATATTTGCTAATTCAGAGTTCTGGGCAACTTCATGGAACATGAATACTACAGAGAACTGCAGATGGTGAGAATCAACTGTATATCAATGTGCTTAATCATAGAGCAACCCTATTATTCCCATTTTAGAGTTCTCATCTCTAAAGGACAAAAGCCTCTAAAGGTGAGAACTCCAAAATGGGAATAATAGGAAAGCTAGGTAGTGCTGGCACTGTGACTGGAAACTAGGCAGGTCAGGTTTCCTAGCCACTGTACTATATTGTGTCCCTGCAAAAGTTCTTCTAATATTAAATTTCGGCTGATGCCTTTGATCTTCACTTACTCCTATATATGTTATGTCTTATCCTACTATCCTGAACTTTAGTGTTCTGTGGGACTTTTTTTAAAGTAATGCACTTAAAATGGGAATATATAGAATAGAAGAAAGATGAAAACCAAAGAAATATGGGAACTTGATATTGAACTTCAGAATTTCCTAAAAGTTCTGGGCCAGATGACAAGCTAGTATAGAAATAGACAGTGAAGGGGCGCCTGGGTGGCGCAGTCGGTTAAGCGTCCGACTTCAGCCAGGTCACGATCTCGCGGTCCGTGGGTTCGAGCCCCGCGTCGGGCTCTGGGCTGATGGCTCAGAGCCTGGAGCCTGTTTCCGATTCTGTGTCTCCGTCTCTCTCTGCCCCTCCCCCGTTCATGCTCTGTCTCTCTCTGTCCCAAAAATAAATAAACATTGAAAAAAAATTAAAAAAAAAAAAAGAAATAGACAGTGAAGGAAAAAAAGCTCTGATTGGATTGGGAATGTTAAATCAGAAGTAACAGGAGATGGGTTCAGATGTATTCATGTAGGATCACTGAGTGGCTCAGTTGGCTGAGTGTCCAACTCTTAATCTTGGCCCAGGTCATGATCTCACGGTTCTTGGGATCGAGCCCTGCATTGGACTTTGTGCTGGCAGCTCAGAGCCTGCTTCAGATACTCTCTCTCTCCCTCTTTCTCTGCCCATCCTGCATGCTTTCATGCATGGTCTCCCCCTCTCTCTCAAACTGAATAAACATTTTAAAATGCATTCATGTAGATTCTCACAAGGCATTTTTAATTGTATGTCACTAAATTTTTTCATCTTTAATCTCTCCCTCTCTTCATTAGTTGTATTTCTGGCTAATGTAAACTGGGCAAAACATAGCAAGATGGCATGCTTTCCAAAGACTTATTTATCTGTGCTGTGAAGCATGGTCCAGAGTTCCTGCCTGTGAGAATTTCATTGTGTTTGAGGAAGTAGACTAAAGCAATAATTTTAATGCAATAGTGGAGGTATTTCAGACAGAGGGAACCTTGTAGACAAAGATATAGAGGCAGGGAAGTTGTTGCAGGAAAGGTAAGTAATACACTACGATTAGAACAGGAAGGATTGAGGGTCAAGGCCATCATTCTGTATAATGCCAAAAGGCAACATTTCATTGTCTCCCAGGTAAACAGAATTTTCTAGAGTTGTCTAGTGTACAGCCTGAGTTGGACAGGGAGGTCCTGCATAAGTTTGAGAAGGGGTGTCCATGCTAATTTTCTCTTTTTATATTATGTAAAAGAAGATTCAAAGGGGAAACTGACATCAGATTTGCTTATCATTAAAAGGACAAAAGCTGTATATCTTTCTGTATCACCAACACTGTCAACTAGAAGCAATGTGTTTGTGGCTAATTCCATCTATACCTGCTTGAAATATTACTATTGGTGGTATAGTGAAAATGCCTAGTCATATAGTCTCCATGTATGATAAATGCTCTGACATAAGTTCAAGAACCAGGTGAGAAAAAATAGCCTTTCCAAATATTCAAGCATTTTCAGAATGAAATGTATAGGACCTCAGAAAATGCTCTGTGAGAGCTGGAAGAACTTTTAGAGAAATTCCAGTCTACTTTACAGATGAAGCAAAATATCTTTGCAAATTCAAACTTCTGCAGCAAGAATAAGAATTGGAACTCAGATCAACAGCTTTTAATATGGTGTTCTTCCCTCTCCTCGGACCTGTCACTAAAATCAACGACAATAATACGCCTTCTCACTCTTTTAGCAGGGAACAACCTGCCAGGCCCGTCTTTTCCTCAACAGTTTTTCTTTTCTGTTTTCCACTGCCTCAACTTGATCTCAGGTTTGCACTGAAATTGAGTCCAAACAGAATAAAATACCATGAAAAGCTTTGTTCAGATTGCTGCAGCCCAGCCAGAGACAGGAAATACTAGAAACCATGAGAGAGTGCCTGTTCTGACGAGAATTCCAGCAGAGTTTGGTTCGATTCAAGCAAGTTCCAAAACAAAAGAAAAATCCTTACATGATCCGCCAATATTTCTAGGGTACTCCTCCAAAACAAACAGAAATTTACATCTTTAGAGAGTCCCTCACTCCTGGAGCCCATCCACTGCCCAAGTTCCCCTGGCAGCCCTTCTCTCTGTATCAGAAGAAGGCTTGTGATGGGAAGTCTCAGTTGTGGAGACCTTTTGTGAAGCTGCTGCTTGTTATGAGCCTTGTGGCTAACTCTGACAGCGAGCACTTTCCTGAGGCGTTCACGTACAAAACTATTGAGTTTCATTTTTCTTGTGCTGGGTAATGTGCCAACATTAATTGATATGATGCTGTCATTCTCTCACCCTGTAAAAGAAAATCACTGCAAGTTCACGGCTTAATCTTTGCTCATAGGAGACGTAATAAAAGCTATAACTCCAAAAAAAAGAGAGGTGAGCATTGTTAATCACTCTGTCAGTGCAAAAAGAATGCTTTCTGCGGCACAGTTGTTCACTGACCTAAGATAAATTTGAAGAAGAGGCCCAATTCTCATCTATGCTCCAGAGGCCATATTGTTTTGCAGACGGTGGAATAAATAAAATATTTCCTGAAGAGCAAACACGTGCAGGAAAGAGTGGAGTGTGAGGATATGCTGCAGTTAAGACAGGCTAGCCAGATGTTAGTGCTGACCTCCACTCGTTGGAATCTGATTGACATTGGGGTTGGATTTCTCCAGCTGTTTGGAAGAGCTACATGGGAAGTCGACTCTTTCCCAAGACTAAAGGGGGCCACCTGCAAAATATCCCCTTCATTGCCATTGGGATTTCCATTCTGTGTATTTCTGAGATCTTGAATCCCTATTCTTCAATGTATAGAAATGTTATAAAAAGGATTATAGATTTATCAGGAACCAGATCTCTTAAAGAGAGCTCTGCATTATTTCCACCATGATATGTGCTTAGAGTGTCAGCAGGACCCTACTGAATCCATATTTAATATTTAGTTTCAGGATAATTTGAACTGTGGATGGCACATACTGAAGCCAGCAGACTAACAAAAAGCACACACAGACACACACATACATATATGTGTATGTGTGTGTGTTTATGAAAGTGGGATGTGTATCGTGAACAAGTTCCCGCAAATGGAAACCATCTATAAAACTGTCTACTGGAGCCAATGGAACACTCACTAATTAGAATCATTTCTGGAAACTATTGTTTCAAGAAAGTGGTAGTTCCAGGAAGCCTTGTAGATTTTATTTATTTATGTATTTATTTATGTAGATTTTTATCACTGGAGCCTTGGCTAAAATTAGCATTGTGAAGCAAGGACAACAAAATTGCATATTTTAAATGTGCCTTAAAACTGAGCATTAGTCATAATAAAACACCAGATACCCAAGGATTCAAAACCAGCAATTCTGTAAAAACCACAGAAATTTGGACCTCATGTATAGATTAGTTAGCTGAAATTTACCTTTGCGTTGTCTATGAAATAAGGGGTTAGGGAGTAAATTGCGAATGCAAATTAAATTCAGGCCAAGGTTTAAAGAGAACAAACTGGCTTCAAACAGACCCTTAAGCATTTCAGAAGCAGCTATTTACATATAAGCAATTAATGTCTGAATTACAAATCATTCTTATCTGTTCATTAAAACAAGCTCCCCAGGACCTCTATTAGACTTTTAAAAAATCTAGATATATAAATTGTATACATTCGAAAATAGGAACACATTCCACTGTTCACCCTTCACTAATTCAGATTGTTCTTTTTGACAATCTGGGTGAGAAAGGCTTTGTTTGCTCTTGAAGGAAAAAACAGATCTTAGTGATCACACTGACATTGATATCTGGTGTCTTGGGATTTTAGAAATGACCTTGGAGTGTGCGAGCAGGTCACAGAGGAGATAGCCATTTATGTGATATAATTTAAGGGGTTCAGCTTGCCCCAAATATGGCCCCACTTTCCGGCATTTAGTGTGTCTATGATTGGACTCATTTTAGAGGCAGGCAAATAGCTTTTTCAAGGGGCCCTTGTTTAAATGAACATATCTTCCCAGAGGAGGCAATCCATGAGCATAGACGGGTTTGCCAACAGCAGGGCAGCAGAGGTGAGTAAAAATGGGAGACATCGTTGGGGAGGACCCGTCTGAATCATGGGACCTTTATTCTCAGTGCTAAGAAGATAGCAGTTGTAAATAACAATAGCTTAATGGTATCTGGTGAACAGAGAAGACGAGGAAAGGAAGTGCTAAGTACACGTTCTATCTACTTCATAATTGTGCTGAAGGCCAGTCTTCCTTCCAACATGCTAGATGAGCTCCATCCCCATAGGGTTAGCTCCAAGGGTGGGAGAAAATTTCTAACCTCTTAGCTTTTGCTTCTTCTTTCTTTTTTTTTTTTTTGTTAAGTTTATTTATTTAGTTAGAGAGAGACAGAGACAGAGTAAGTGGGAGAGGGGCTGAGAGAGGGAGAGAGAGAACCCCAAGCAGGGACCCCACCGTCAGCACATAGTCCGATGCAGGCCTCAAATTCACTGACTATGAGATCATGACCTGAGCTCAAATCAAGAGTCCAACACTCAATGGACTGAGCCACCCAGACACCCCAACCTTTGCTTTTTCAAGGCAAAAGGCCCTTCCTCTGCCTCATGCCAGTCCCTCTGATGTGGCTTCCTCTAGCTCATGGTAAACCCTCTAAAATACCAAGAGCCTGAATTTAAATGCCTGTATGCATTCTAGAAAGATACTTTATCATATCTGATCAAGCATGGCCCTCACTTCTGCATAAATATCTTGACTTCCATAAGAACATTTTTCAAAATTAAAATTCAAACCCAAGCAAAGTATTTCTGGGATATTGTGAAATGCAATTGGCAACTATAACTTTTCACATGATGAGAAGTCAAATACATAAAAAGCCCATGCATTTATATGACCTACTGAACATTTACACATTGCCTAAAGATTTTGTTGTAAATGTTATTTCAGCCTGAGGTGATGTATCTATTAAAAACCATATGATAATACAACCAAGTAGATGTTTTAAACATAATTGCTTATTGGGGCACCTGGGTGGCTCAGTCGGTTAGGTGTCCTACTTCGGCTTAGGTCATGATCTCACTGATGGTGGGTTCAACTCCTATGTCAGGCTCTGTGCTGACAACTCAGAGCCTGGAGCCTACTTTGGATCCTGTGTCTCCTTCTCTCTCTCTCTCTCTCTCTCTGCCCCTTCCCTGCTGGTGCTCTGTCTTTGTCTCTCTCAAAAATAAATAAACATTTTTAAAAAATTTAAAAAACTGCTTATTGACCATTTTTCCCACTTAAACAAAAAAGCTGGAACATCTTAAAATTAAAAATTTTAATTTCAGTGTGGTTAACATACACTGTTATATTAGTTTCAAGTGTGCAAAGTAGTGATTCAACAGTTCCAATATATTACTCAGTGCTCATCAAGGTTAGTGTACTCTTTTTTTTAAATTTTTTTCTTTACGTTTTTGAGAGACAGAGCATGAGTGGGGGAGGACAGAGAGAGAGGGAGACACAGAATCTGAAGCAGGCTCCAGGCTCCAAACTGACAGCACAGAGCCCGATGTGGGGCTCAAACTCATGGACCGTGAGAATATGACCTGAGCCAAAGTCAGATGCCCAACTGACTGAGCCACCCAGGCACACCAAGGTAAGTGTACTCTTAATCCCCTTCACCTATTTCACCCATCCCCCCTCAACTCCCCTCTGGTAACCATCAGTTTGTTCTCCATAGTCAAGAGTCTGTTTTTTGGGTTATTTCTTTTTTTCTTTGTCCATTTGTTTTGTTTCTTAAATTCCACATATGAAAGAAATCATATGGTATTTCTCTTTCTCTGATTAACTTATTTTGTTTAGCATACTACTCTCTAGCTCTATCCATGTCATTGTAAATGGCATGATTTCAGTCTTTTCTATGGCTGAGTAACATAATATAATATAATATAATATAATATAATATAATATTATAATATAATATAATATATCTCACATCTTCTTCATTTATTCATCTATCAATGGACACTTGGACTGCTTCTATAATTTGGCTATTATAAATAATGCTGCTATAAACACTGGGGTACATGTATCCTGTTGAATTAGTATTTTTCTGTTCTTTGGGTAAATACCTAGTTGTGCAATTGCTGGATCATAGGATAGTTTTATTTTTAACTTTTTTGAGGAAACTCCATACTGTTTCCAAAGTGACTGCATTGGTTTTAATTCCCACCAATAGTGTGAGAGAGTTCCCCTTTCTTTGCATCCTCACCAACACCTGTTGTTTGTGTTGTTCACTTTAGCCATTCTGACAGGTGTTACCTCATTGTAGTTTTGATCTGCATTTCTCTGATGATTAGTTGAACATCTTTTCATGTGTCTGTTGACCATGTGGATAATTTCTTTGGAAAAATGTCTATTCATGTCTTCTGCTCATTTTTAATTGGATTATTTGGTATTTTGGGTGTTGAGTTGTAGAAGTTCTTTGTATATTTTGGATACTAACCCTTTATCAGGTATGTCATTTGACAAATATATTTTCCCATTCTGTAGGTTGCCTTTTATTTACTTGATTGTCTCCTTCCCTGTGCAGAACATTTTTATTTTGATGTAGTCCCAATAGTTTATTTTTGCTTTTGTTTCTTTCACCTCAGGAGACATGACTAGAAAGTATTTGCCTTGGACGATGTCAAAGAGGCTACTGCCTGTTTTCTCTTCTAGGATTTTTATGATTTCATGTCTCACATTAGGTCTTTAATCCATTTTGGGTTTATATTTGTGTATGGTGCAAGAAAGTGGTCCAGTTTCTTTCCTTTGCATGTTACTATCCAGTTTTTCCAACACCACTGGTTGAACACACTGTCTTTTTTTCATTGGACATTCTTTCCTGCTTTGTCAAAGAATAATTGGCCATTTAGCTGTTGGTTCATTTCTGGGTTTTCTATTCTGTTCTATTGATCTATGTGTCCATTCTTGTGTTAGTACTATACTGTTTTGATTACTAGAGATTTGTAATATAACTTGAAGTCCAGAATTGTGATGCCTCTGGCTTTGTTTTTCTTTGTCAAAGTTGCTTTGGCTATTCAAGGTCTTTTGTGGTTCCACACAAATTTTAAGATTGTTCTACCTCTGTGAAAATGCTGTTGGTATTTTGATAGAAATTGCATTAAATCTGGATATTGCTTTGGGTGGCATGGACATTTTAACAATAACAATATTTGTCCTTTCAATCCATGAACATGGAATGTTTTTCCATTTCTTTGTGTTTGCTTCCATTTCTTTCATCAATGTTTTATAGTTTTCAGAGTACAGGTCTTTCATCTCCTTGGTTAAATTTATTCCTAGGTATTTTATTGTTTTCAGTGCAGTTGCAAATGGGATTGTTTTCTTAAATTCTCTTTCTGGTCCTTCATTATTAGTGCATAGAAACTCTGATTCTATATCCTGCAACTTTTTAAAATTTTTTTCTTTACGTTTTTGAGAGACAGAGATTTTATATCCTGCAACTTTACAAAATTTATCAGTTCTAAAAGGTTTATAGTCATCTTTAGGACTTTATATAAAAAGTGTCATGTCATCTTCAAATAGCAAAAGTTTTATTTCTTCCTAACCAATTTGGATGCCTTTTATTTCTTTTTGTTGTCTGACTGCTGTGGCTAGGACTTCCAGTACTATGCTGAATAAAAGTGGTGAGAGTAGAGCACCTGAGTGGCTCAGCTGATTGAATGTCTAACTCTTGATCTCAGCTCAAGTCATGATCTCATCATTCATGGGTTCAAGCTCCATGTTGAGCTCTGTACTAACAGCATGGAGCCTGCTTCAGATTCTGCCTCTCCTTCTCTCTCTGCTCCTCCCCTGCTCATGTGTGTGATGCATGCACAAAACTCTCTCTCAAAATAAATACATAAACTTTAAAAAATGGTGAGAGTGGATACCCTCATCTTATTCCTAACCTTAGGGTAAAAGCTCTCAATTTTTTTCCCATTAAGTATGATGTTAGCTGTTGGTTTTCCAAATAAAGCCTTTATTATGTTGAGGTATGTTCCCTCTAAACCTGCTTTTTTGAGGGTTTTTATCATGAAGGGATGTTGTACTTTGTCAACTACTTTGTGTGTGTGTGTGTGTGTGTGTGTGTGTGTGTGTATTGGAAAGATCATATGGTTTTTATCCTTTCTCTTATTGATGTGATGTATCAAGTTGATTGATTTGCAAATCTTGAACCACTCTTGCATCCTGGGAATAAATACCACTTAATCATGGTGAATATTTTTTCTTAATGTCTTGTTGGATTTGGTTAGCTAGTATTTTTTTTTTTTTTTGAGGACTTTTGCATCTATGTTCGTCAGAGAATTTGGCCTGTAGTGGGTTTTTTTGTTTGTTTGTTTGTTTGTTTGTTTGTTGTGTATGTGTTTTTTTAAATTGGATTTTAAAAAAATTTTAACATTTATTTATTGTTGAGAGACAGAGAGACACAGAGCGTGAGCAGGTTAGGGGTAGAGAGAGGGGAAGACACAGAATCTGCAGTAGGCTCCAGGCTCTGAGCTGTCAGCACAGAGCCCAAATCAGGGCTCCAACTCACAAACCGTGAGATCATGACCTGAGCTGAAGTCAGTCACCTAACTAACTGAGCCACCCAGGTGCCCCTGTTTGTTTGTTTGTTTGTTTGTTTGTTTAAATGGTGTCTTTATCAGGTTTTGGTATCAGAGTAATGCTGGCCCCATAGGATAAATTTGTAAGTTTTCTTCCTCTTCTATTTTTTTGAAGAATAAGTATTTGAGAGGAATAAGTCTGAGAATAAGTATTAACTGGGGCGCCTGGGTGGCGCAGTCGGTTAAGCGGCCGACTTCAGCCAGGTCACGATCTCGCGGTCCGTGAGTTCGAGCCCCGCGTCGGGCTCCGGGCTGATGGCTCGGAGCCTGGAGCCTGTTTCCGATTCTGTGTCTCCCTCTCTCTCTGCCCCTCCCCTGTTCATGCTCTGTCTCTCTCTGTCCCAAAAATAAATAAACGTTGAAAAAAAAAATTAAAAAAAAAAAAGAATAAGTATTAACTCTTTTTTAAACGTTTGGTAGAATTTTCCTGTGAAGCTATCTGTTCCTGGACTTTTGTTTGTTGGGAGTTTTTGATACTAATTCAATTTCATTGCTGGTAATTGGTCTATTAAAATTTTCCATTTCTTCCTGCTTCAGTTTTGGTACATTTTATGTTTCCAGGAATTTATCCATTTATTCTAGGTTGTCCTATTTGTTAACATATAATTTTTCATAATATTCTCTTATAATCCTTTGTATTTTCATTGTGCCAGTTGTTATTTCTTCTCTTTCACTTCCAATTTTATTTGAGTTCTTTCTCTCTCTTTCTCTCTTTAATGAGTCTGAATAGAGGTTACCAATTTTGTTGATCTTTTCAAAGAACCAGCTGCTGGTTTCATTGATCTCTTCTCTTGTTCTTTTAGTTTCTATATCAATTATTTCTTCTTTAATCTTTATTATTTTTTCCTTCTGCTGGCTTGGGGCTTTATTTGTTCTTCTTCTAGCTCCTTTAGGTATAAGGTTAGGCTTTTTATTTGAGATTTTTCTTGTTTCTTGAGGTAGACCTGTATTGCTATAAACTTCCCTCTTAGAACAGCTTTTGCTTCATCCCAAAGATTTTGAAACATTTTGTTTTAATTTTCATTTCTCTCCATGTAATTTTTTATTTCTTTGATTTCTTGGTTGACCCTTCCATGTATTTGTGGTCTTTCCCAATTTTTTCTTGGGGTTGATTTCTAATTTCATAGCATTGTGGTCAGAAAAGATGCATGGTACAACTTTGATCTTTTTGAATTTGTTGAGATTTGTTTTGTGGCCCGATATCTGATCTATTCTGGATAATGCTCCATGTGTACTTGGAAAGAATGTGTATTCAACTGTTTTAGGATGGAATGTTCTGAATGTATCTGTTAAACCCAACTGGTCCTGTGTGTCTGTCATTCAAAGCTACTGCTTCCCTGTTGATATTGTTTGTATCATCTGTCCATTGATGTAAATGGTGTATTAAAGTCCCCTATTATTATAGTATTACTATTGATTAGTTCCTTTATGCTTGTTATTAATTGTTTTATGTATTTGGGTCCTTTTATGTTGGGTGCATAAATATTTACAATTGTTATATCTTCTTGTTTGATTGTCTCCTTTATGATTATATAGTGTCCTCCTTTGTCTCTTATTACAATCTGTTTTAAAGTCTATTTTGTTCAATATAAGTATTGCTAACCCAGCTTTATTTTGACATCCTTTTGCATGACGGATGTTTCTCCATCCTCTCACTTTTAGTCTGCAAGTGTCTTTAGGTCTGAAATGAGTTTCTTGTACACAGGATAAAGATGGGCCTTCTTTTTATCTGCTCTGTCACCTCATGTCTTTTGATTGGAGCATTTAGTCCATTTACATTCAAAGTAATTATTTATAGATATGTGTTTGTTGTCATTTTGTTACTTGTTTTGTACCTGTTTTTGTAGTTTTTCTCTGTTCCTTTCTTGCTCTCTTTCATCGTTTGCTTGCTTTCTTTAGTGATATACTTGCATTACTTTCTCTTTATTGTTTGCATATCTTTTACTAGTTTTTGATTTGGAGTTACTATTCAGTCTGTATATAACATCTTCTGCAGATAGCAGTGTATATTAAGTTGGTGGTCACTTAAGTCTGAACCCATTCTTTAAAGTTGGATCATCTTTTAAAGGATATCCTAGTTTTCCTTAGAGGAGGGAAGGACAATCCTGTCTTATTTCCACTGCAGATGATATTAGCCAATCTTAGAAAATTCCCCTTCCTCTCAGGCAAGTGTGAGTCAGGCAAATAGCAGGAGACCCACATTACCTTCCATCCTAACTGGACCATTTCTATGAATTACCAATCCTTACAAATTGTTCACTATTTATATACCTACAGCTTTTGGCTTCCATTTCTTTTTCTGTAAAACAGAGTTATTCATTTTTATTCCTGGGAGAGTTCTACTGGGTGTTTTGAGATGGGCAATAGTTTTGAGGATCATCTTAGATATATGGATAGGGGAAAGTCATCTGTATTCAAGAACTCTGGCATATCAAGAAAGATTTTCTATGCATAAAATATCTTCACTCCCACTATCCCAGAGAAAAATGGTAAAAGGAATTTTGAGATGTCTAATAAGTCTTTAGGACCCTCAACTAAGACTTTGAAGACACTTGAACAAAAAGAGAAGCACCAAATGGTTCAACTAAATGGATGTGAGGAAGGTGAATCATACTGTCTTTAGAAAGCCAAGAATTTGTCACATGGTAGAGACATTTGAAGAGCATACATCCCTTTCCAAGATATTAGCATGTGGTTAGAGGGAACACTCTTGGTATGATTCAATGTGATGCCAGTATTTCTGTCCTAAAAACAAATGCTGAGTGCTGAGTGTGCAGGTCATCAGTGGAATCTGCTAGGATGAGCAGTGGTATGGCGGCAACAACTCAGGAGCACAAAGCAGCCTAGGCCACAGGATCCTATCAGTAGAGGGACTTGGAATTCGGTAACAAAGCAGATGAGGTCTCTATGACTATGATTGTCGCCCAAACACTGGATGATTTCCAGACTAATAGACTCTGAGAAACAAGGAGTTAGGTATTATCCAATGTTGTCTAAATCCAAACATAAATATAACACAAACATGCACATTATCCCAGATCTCACCACCTGTTATTCTTGATCCCCTAAATCTGGCATACCCAGAGGGGCAGGGCAAGACAAAATTCTGTTGTCCCTAAACAGAGCTCTGTTTTTCACTGTCCACTTGAAACTTTAAAGCAGGCTTAATGTTTTATTTCTTAACCCACTCATATTACTCAGTACTAATAAACTGCTAATCTTATTTGATTCCTAATGGAAAGGTGCTGAAGATGAGAATGTCCAGTGCAAATCAGCTGGTTGGTGTAAAATATGCCTATACAAACATATGGAGATTTATCTCTAAAACTATTTTTCCCTTTGGTATTTTGAACCAAAGCAGTATGAATACTGAAATCCTATCTGGAATGGTTATGGACCTGAGCCTCAAAAGCAGTAACTGAACACACCCTCCCCGCATGTCACCTGTTCTCCTTGGCCCTCCAGGGAATGATGGTATCTGTCTCTTAAACTTTCAACAGGTCTTACTGCTGACAATTGAAAGATGCCCAATCAGAACAGTTGTCCCATCAACTTTAGGAGGGAAATTCAACATTAATATCAAGAACTTTTGTTTACTTTTTCCAAAGTTGCTGTATTTTTCAGCCCATTCCCGCAATACCTACCAAAAGAAAAAAAAATGATGACAACCAGAAAGAAAAACAAATTTGCTAATTTTACCTCAGACTTTACTTCTCTTCCTTGTCCATCTCCATTTTTTCCCAAGAGGTTGCTTATCTTCAATTTTAGGTCATTTCATTTTGCTCTTGACAAGGTTTGCACTAGAAATTATCATGTTGTTTTAGAAGAGTGTCTCTAACTAATATTGAAAAAATTCTGCACATAATCATAAAGAAAATATCTAGACTTAAAGACATTTCTGCAAGATTCCTCAGAAACTTTGCTAGTTAGTGACTAAGGCAGCCTAATCACAAGTATCAAATAAGCCAGGGCTCACTGAATCAGGTGCAGAAGAGAAATAGCATGGTTGTGAGTTTGATATAGAGAATACTTAGTAAATGAAATAAGAATTGCACACCTGTCAGCATCTAACCAGGAACATTGCAGTGCAAAAAATTTTCAACCCAGTGTCGTCAGCTAAAATGGATTGGCTTTGGTTGTCAGTGGACCACATGTAAATACCAAATGAAAGAACAAGACCCAAGGTCTGATTCCCATCCCATGAGGTATTGGAAGATCTGTTAATCTGAGAGGAAAATTATTTGGCTGGGCCATAAAATAGTATGCTTATCTGTCAGTGTGGTCATGTTTTTATTGAGGAAATAGATTATCCAGAAATGTGTACTGTTTATAGTTCTATCAGATCAAAGAGTTGTTTCTAACTCACATAACTTCTTTCTTGTCAAATATGCAGCCCCAGCAGTCTTCTTCAAAAAGATGGCTCAAGTCCTGAAGCTCAGGTTCTTCATTCATTCGTTCATTTATTCATCAGACAATGACTGAAAACCAGTGATGTGTGAAGACATATTAAAATTTGATTATATAAACAGAAAATCAAATAAATGAGCTGGCTGAGGATATAGGCACAAAAGCAGATAATTATTAGTTTGAACTATATGAAATTGCCATTTTTATGTCAAAAATGATTAATATTGGCAATTTCATATGGTACAACCATTTTAATGCAATTTGTTAAACTCAGTGACAGAAATATGTATAGAGTTTTCATTGTTTGTTTGTGTTTCACATTAGAAAAGGATATTGGAGCTGGAGATTATGGATTGGAGAATGGGGACAAGCCTATCTGGGTAGGTTTGCTGGAGGACACCTGGTTACAATAGAAGAAGATGTGAATTCTTCTCTATTCTTCTCCTGAGAGAACCTTCTGGAGCAGCATGCCTTTAGAAAATTATCCTGAAGTGGCCTTAGTTATTTAATCAGGAAAGTTGTTCAAAAAGAGAACATTAGGACAAAAGTGCTGATGTCCTAGGGTACTGATACAGAAGCCATCACATATCTAATTGACCTTTTGGTTTCTTGCTCATACTGACCTGGAGTGTTCCACACCCTTTATTCACTTACCTCCCACCTTAATTCCTGGAGATGGTTCACTGATCAGCAATCTCTGCAATAAGTGGTAAAGACCTTAAGTACCTTATGATTCACGGTCATATGTGAGGAGCTTTTGGAAATAGTCCTTACACCTACTGTCTGGATTCTAAGCCCTGATTTTTTTTTTAAATTAATGTTTATTTATTTTGAGAGAGAGAGAGAGAGAGAAAGCATGTGCGTGAGCAGGGGAGGGGCAGGGAGAGAGGGAGAAAGGGAGAAAGGGGCAGGGAGAGAGGGAGAAAGGGAGAGAGAGAATCCCAAGCAGGCTCTGATAGCACACAGCCTGATGTGGGGGTTCGAGTTCTCAAACCTTGAGATGATGGCCTGAGCTGAAATCAAGAGTCAGAGGCTTAACTGACTAAGCCACCGGGTGCCCCAAACCCTGATTTGTTGATTCAAGGTTGATGACTCCAAGCCTATAAATGCTGACTTTGGCTGGGTTTAATATTGGCCTCACCCTTGCAAAATCTTTTGGTTTTCATTTCCTGACTTTCAAAACCTCCGCTCTTAATTCAACTGGTGCTTGCCATATATTAAGCAGGTCTCATTCTCTGGTTCTGCTTTCTATTCTGAGCAAGCAGTCCCAAGTTCTGAGAAAAGCCATTTTGAAGATCTAACACAAGAGCACAGGGGACAAGAGCATATTGAGTTAGACTCCAGTAAACTTGCAGCGATTCAGGGTTCTCTTAAAAGTTCATTGAAAGTGTGTTACCACATCACTGTCTGGGAAGCTCTTGATGGTTCAGGCTGCCAATGGTTTCACTTTACACTCTGTGGCTTACCACACAGACATTTATGGAGGAGAAGAACACGCTTTCAGCCTAATAATTCATTAGAACTGGAAAACGTGTGGCTCATGAAGATAAAAGGTTGTATACATACACGTTTCTGGATATGCATTGCCATGAATGATGAGAAAGAAAACATGACAAGAGGAATTATATCCTTCACGAACACTCTAGAATGCTCTCTGCATCATAGAGAGTTTGGGCTTATTGGACTTAATGCCTCTTAAGGTTTCATCCAATTCTATGATCCCGTGACTTGCAAAACACCCCAGATGTGAAATAGGATGCTTTGTTACCTAACGTCACTAAGGTAACATTACTGTATGTTCTATGAAGAATGTGCTGCATTCCTGGGGACATTTCAAATCATGTACTACCCCAAGCTTTTAATCATTCCAGGAAAGTCCTGTTGACCCATTGATAAGATCAGAGTGTGTGTAGAAGGTGGTTTAGAGCCTTAGACCGCCACGTCTAGATGATGACGTGCTTTGAGACACAGTTGGAGATGTCATTTGTGGCCATCCCACTTCTATTTTTTTCCCGCTATCAAGGAATAATCACTTTCTGCATGGGCAAACACAGTTTGATGCTTCATTCTTACCTTTTTAGTAAAGTCTACCAGGAACTTGTTTTCTATGATGACAAGATGCATCCCAAATTACTCTAAAGATGATATTGATTTTCTTACAAATAATAAGTCCAGCCGCAGGAGAACCATAAAACTTCAAGCTGTTGCTTCAGTGAGTGTTACCATGTAATGTCAGTAGCTTTGGTTTTTATTTAATTTTGTGATTAAAGTTTTTATTGATTTCCCTGCAGGGTAGAATATATCAATACCTTTGGTTTCAAAGGAGCATTCAGTAACAAGAAAACATAAAAGGACTCAAGTACAGAAAACTGTGCAATATTTTAAAATTTAAGAAACTGCCACTATGAATCCCCAAGGTATATCTTTGGAAATAACTTTGGATGGGGCCACTCAGCCTTGTATGTTAGCTAATCCCTCCAGTAGCAGCTGGTTCATAGGCCTATGAAGTTTAGTTGAGAAATGCTTAGCTAGCAGTATTAAGAGCTAATACTATTTTGCCAGAAGCGGATGCACCAGCAAGTGAATCACACTCCACGTTATCATAAATCATATGTGTTTCTTTCTCTTCACCAGAGAAGGAGTAGCCTAATATTGCCCAATCAATGGAGGCCTGTGGGAAGCCTTGTGTGCTTTTAAGAGATTGTTCTTTTCAGAGGTACTGCATCATTGAGAAACACCGTCAATACTAAGACTGAATTTCTGACTCAGAATGGACGCCACAATGATTCTAGAGCATCTACGAAACTATACAGGAAATGTGTGGTTTCCTTTAGAGTTAGGAAGGGGGCGTGCCTGGGTGGTTCAGTTGGTTAAGCATCCAACTTCAGCTCAGGACATGCTCTCGCAGTTTGTGAGTTCGAGCCCTGTGTTGGGCTCTGTGCTGACAGCTCAGAGCTTGCAGCCTGCTTCAGATTTTGAGTCTTCCTCTCTCTCTGCCCCTCCCTTGCTTGCACTCTCTGTCTCTCTCTCAAAAATAAACATTAGGGGCGCCTGGGTGGCTCAGTCGGTTAAGCGTCCGACTTCGGCTCAGGACATGCTCTCGCAGTTTGTGAGTTAGAGCCCCGCGTCGGGCTCTGGGCTGATGGCTCAGAGCCTGGAGCCTGTTTCTGATTCTGTGTCTCCCTCTCTCTCTGTCCCTCCCCCATTCATGCTCTGTCTCTCTCTGTCTCAAAAATAAATAAACGTTAAAAAAAATTAAAAAAAAACATTAAAACATTTTTAAAAATTTAAAGTTAGAAAAGGTCATGCTACTCTCAAAGTCACCCAATTTTGTGTGTTATCCTCTTCTCCCCTTCATACTCAGGAACCCCACAGGTTGTCTTCCCTTTTGTGGGATGGACATGGGGGACATTCCCTTATGTCTGAACTACTTACTATCACACAGACGGACTGGTTATATATCCTTAACGCTTACAGTTAAAATTAGGGTTTCACAAGTGACATTTTACCTGATTCTTCTGATGGCTCCAATGGGGCAGGATTTTCCCATCCTCATTCCACTTACAAGGAAACTAAAGATTCCAAGGGTTGCTTAAGGTGTGTTTCATGACTGTAGGTAGCAGATGACAGAGCTAAAAATTAAACCTAGGTCTCTTGTCTACTGACACTTCCACCCACCCTACCGCACTGAAGGCACATGAATCAACTAGCCTTCTTAACTTATTGGCCTTGGCAGATTCATTTGGCTATTTGTTTGTCTTTCTGTCTGAGTTGACTGCTTGTTCTGGTGTGGGAGAACCGTGAGGGTCTGGTCACCCACCAGTCTGCCTTGCACACTAGTCCACATGTAGTCTTCTTTCTAGTAACTGGGTGGGGGGGGGGGTCTATTTCTTAGAGCAGAGCATCTTCTAGCAGAGAAGCAGGGCATCCTTCAGTGCTGGAGAAATTGAAATGAGGACAAAAACACCAGCCAGGCAGATTTCGCATTCTCACCGGTCGTTTGTCTGCAATCAGAAAGACATAGCAGTTTTGACTCTCTTCTCCTTCCTCCTTAAAAATGCATTTACCTTTGTTTGAAATCCCAACCCGTTTTTAAAAGAATAAGGCAGAATGATCTCTGTAGCACACAATCCCAAAAATATAATTGAGTGTACTGCAGCTGGGGAGAGAGTTAGATGGCTGTTCATCAATAAAAACAATATTAAAAAGGAGGCCCTGTCCTCTGGCTTCACCATAGTCACCTCATCTTTGCTGTTCATCCTGCTTCATCAAAGAGAAAAAAAAACACCTCAGTTTAAGTCAAAGAATAAGGAAGAAATTCATACTGGATTCTCACTACTAGAAAGTAAATCCATATTCACATTTGATCTTTCATTTGTTCATTTGAACATGCACACAACCAGGAGAAGGTCCATGGTGAGGAGAGCAGCCCCGAAGAGCTTCATGGAGTCAACTCCAAGAACACAGCTCACCACATCCAGCCCCCTCATGCATGGGAAGGCATTACCTGATGGTCCTAAGAGACAGGCCAAAAGACAAACAGAAGAGAGGTGACAAAACATGTTTTCCCACTATGTCGGACTGAAGGATCTATATTAATGACTTTTTGGATTAAGATATTGCTGATACTAAAGTGAAATGTTCAACGGTAGGGCTATTCCCTAAGGCCACTCTTGTGCATCAACTCTGAATGAATGCTTGTTGAGTTCACTATTCCTGCTTTTTTTTCCCACAAAGTCTCTGAGGAATTACACTTAAGGAAGGTGAAGGTGAAATGGTCTGAAGGTTTTGCCTTCCCTCAGGGGTCCTTAACTATCTGGAGGGAGGGGAATGTGGGAAGGGAGATGCCAAAAAGGAGCAAGGGAAGGGGGAGAGGGACACTATGGAAAGGATTTACAATTTATCTCCCACAAACCGTTAGGTGGGTAAACTCGGATTTCCCTAACTGGGCCTCGCTGGTCCTGTTTCTTGTCGCTGTTGTGAAAATCAGCACTGCGAGAATCCTTAGGCTTTTTTTCAAAATACCCTAAGAATAGGCCAAAGAAAAGGGCAGAGAGTGGTGTTGCTGGGACAACGCCAAGACAAAGAAACTTTTAGATTTCTGGGGACAAGAGGCCATGTGAAAGGAATTTTCCCTTTCACACACACACACACACACACTCACACACACGTACACACACACACACACACACACATTCACATACACTAAAATTCAACAGAGGATGTATACGTGCATGTGGCTGGCAGAAGTTTGATTAATTAGCTAGCAGCATCAGCTTTAAATTAAAATAATTCAAAATGTAGAAGGAGAAAACATGGAATGGGATGCAATCTTTTTTTTTTTTTAATGGGCCACAATCTTAAAATGAGCACATGAACAATAAATGGGGAATTAGAGACAGAGCCATTTCGAAAAGTGAATCCAGACCATCTGGAGCTGAGGACTAGAAGAGTCAACGAAGCTGCAAGCATATGGGACGCTGTTTCCTCTTGTGGATGGGGGCATGAAGGGTGTGGTGGGAGGCAGGAGCAAGGGGTGGAAGCCAACCCATCAACAGGTCTGGCAGCAGGGCCAGATGGCCTCCTACCCGAGGGCTTGGTTCCCGTGACAGTGCGTGGGGTGGGAGGGGAGCCCACGGTCTCCCTGAAGACAATAAGAAGAAACAGACCCTGGGGCTGCTGGCTCCCCAGCCCGCTTCTGGCCTGCAGATCAGATGCCAAGGCTCCCTGGACAGGAAATGAGTGAGACTCCACGGAGATCGGTTCAGGGACTTAGAGGAAACCATTGACCCTGGCAACAATAGGAAGAAGGGAGAGCAGGAGGGTGTAGAGGAAGAAGTTTGTTTGCTTAATGTTGATCTATTAAAGGTCAGTGATAAATGTTTGCAAAAGTCTTCGGGCTGCGCACATCGAACTTCAGAGGCCTGGGGAGACTGAGTTCCCGGTGCACGGCCCAGGGGATCTGGGATTGTTTAGAGCTGAAAGAACAACCATGATCCCTGCCACTCAAGGGTACCCTTGCCTCCCCACTCGCCTTGGCAGCCTCCTCCCCAAGTAAGACCAAATGCTTGGCATTGTTTTGTAAGTCAGATCCAATTTATTATTTCTTAGCTCAGTCCAGGCAGCAAGAACTTGAGGCCCCATGCTTCATAAAACTCATCAAATGATGCCTTGGACAAGTTACCTCAGTGCCCTCATCTGTAAATTGGATACAACTAGTTTGTGGAGTATTTTAAAAACTTAGCCTTTTACCCAACACTTAATAACTTCTGAAAAAGTGGTAGCCATTCTATATTAGGAGTATTGCTATTTATCCAGTCATTTCCATTTGTCATAGTCACAAATAATACTTTAATAAGTATCTTTATATTGAAATCTTCACCTGAATGTTTTGATTATTGCTCTGGTGTAAGTTTCTGAAAGCAGGTAAACTGAATAAAAAAAAATAAACTCTTTGCAGGTGTTGGATAACATTGCCAGATGATTTCCTATCATGACTGTGCCCACATCTTTCTCCACCTTCCTTGCGTGGGAACACAGGTAGAATAGCCTTGATGATCCTGGGTTGAGCCACTGAAAGCCATTCCATTGGCATATATTTATTGTGTGCTGTTCTGGGCACTTGAGATATAGTCACAAACAACAACAAAAAGAATTTCCTGTCTTCCAGACACTCAGATCTTGTGGGAAGACAGGGAAAGTAAATAAATATAGAGTAGACTGTTATGCAGGGATGGATACGTTCTATGAAGAAAGTAAAGCAGGGTAGGGAGCTGGTGGGGTGATGCTGTTTCAGTGGAGGTGCTATCTAAATAGTTTAGGTAGACAACATCTAAGTCCAGAACAGAGAGAAATGAAGCCTTGTGAGGATCCAAGGAAATAGCATTCCAGACAGCCGGGAGAGCAGGTACAAGGGCCAGGAGGTTGGTGTTGCTCCACAGTTTCAAGGGCTGGTGGGAAAGCTGTAAATAGAGTAGCAAGAAGGGGAAAGAGATGAGTAGGTGCTTGGAGTGGCCGCCAGTCAGCAGGAGGTGATGGAGGGTTGTTCTTAGTGGGAAACCAAGGCTAGGAAGTCCAGAGAAGCTACTCCATGCTTCTCAAGATTTATCAGCATCACTCAGGCTGCTGTATGCATCTCAGATGAGACAGTAGGGTGGGAAGTATGGAAGCAAAACCAGTTAGAAGGCCATGTACTAGTTGCTAATTTGATAGACAAGAAACATATTTCTCCTTTTAATCTGTGTTCTTGATTACTTGTGAGGCTGCCTTTTCCATGTACTTATTAAGCATTTGCATGAATTCTTCTTTGAACGGTGAACTGAATTTAGCCTTTCCCCAGGACCACCCCTGCTCTGCCTTCAGTGGGATGGGGAACTTTCAGCTCCTACCCTAGAGAGGGACTTAAAAGGCAGTGCCTAGAAAGTTCCAGCCAGTTTCTAGTCTATGTGGTCTCCATCTTGGAGGCATTTGGGGGAGTTCTGTGGCTCTGTTTCTGGCTTTTCTCACCAATTTTTAACAGCCTGTTTAAAATATGTGCTTTATTAAGCTGTGATTGTGCAAATTGGGGGATGGGGTGGCTTTGGATGTATTAAAGCTGAAAATTCAGGCTGGATAAATATTACATTGGATTTACTCTTTTATTATGCTTTGAATCATTCTGTGAATGTTTTTTCAAGAAGTGCTGGCATCTCAGGAATGGAGAATCATTCAGCATCATGCTCTTTAAATGCAAAAAAAAAAAAAAAAAAACTCTAGATAAATGGAATCTTTAAAATAACTAAAGGAAAGTGTGCATTTGTTATGCAACATCACACAATTGTTCCATTGGCACACCTTCCTAATGGCTTCTTTATGCAAACGTTATCGCCTTGTGCCATTTTCTACTTCTGCTGTTTCCGGTACATTTATTTCAATGAAGACTGCTAAAAACCTTGAAAGGAATTGGGGAGCCTGGCCCTTTGCTTCATGCGTCAGGATGTGCATTTACAGGACGAAGTCGCCTCAACTACCACGGATGAAATCGGAAAGGGGCAGTCTCCTTGCTTAAAGTTTGGAATCTATGCCTGCAGAAATGCCGAGCACATGCAATCGATTTCGATCTTTCAAATATTTACAAAGATCATTAATTAAATGCACAGAACCAGCGCTTACATTGAATCTGGCCTTGGAAGGAGCTTAACTTCAGGTCTATAGATTCAGTAAATTTGTAGGGAGTAAGAATGTTGTACTGGTGGAAGACGAACACCTTTCCCAATCTGGACTCTGTTTTCTGTTTCCTTTGTGATGTAGAGCTTCACTAAGGCACACGGACTTGATTAGAGGTGTCTTTCCGGGATGCCTCATCTTTTTGCACATTTTGTTTGGAGTTCACTCAGAACTGCCTAATAAAGCCCTGCATATTACAGACCTTTTGCTTTTATTCACGTGTTTCACTCTCTTCACTGATGTCTGATGCAGGCAAAGCTGATAGCATTTGAGAGGTTGACTGTGGTACTTGGCAGTTCTAACTTGTCCTTTGTTCCCAATCTACATTAAGATACAGCCATTGGGAACACCTGGAGAGAAAAGACAGGCCACTGTACCTGAACGTGCTCTGGGTCTGAGTCTCTGCTATGAAACCCAAACACATAGAAAGTCAACCCATTATCACTGATGCACAGGACCTAATTGCTTTAGTGCAGAGGTTCTAAAACTTTTTTTCATTCTTGACACCATTTGTTTTGTCTGAGCAACATATTCCCATTAATAGCGTCCCGCGCTTCTGGGAGGCAGTGTAACAGAGCAGTGAGGAGGCAGGTTCCTGTCAGCCATAGATGAAAATGCAGGGAACTATTCAGACCATTCGAACCCTACTCAAATGCTCACTGTCCTATAAACAGTATTCGTGCAAATCACTAAGAAATATTATATATCTGTATATTATATATTCTTAGGATAAATTATATACCTTTATATATTTATATTATTATAAAATTTCAAATTTATTTATATTTTATCTATCATTAAAAAATTTTAGAATATAAAGGAAATAGCCAATTTGGAAACGTTAATTAAAGTTTATTAATTGCATATGCTTCTTTGTCACAGTTGTCTTTATTAGGTTGCTTAGATAAGGTAACCTTTGTCAGTGAATGAAAACCCTCTAACTTTCCCTATACAAGGTGAATCTTCTCACATTCTAAAATTCTTGTATAATGCAAATTGTTTCCATTAATTACATCTTTAATGGAGGTACACCCTCTTAAGCAATAAATTGATTTTCAAAGTGGAATGATAAACAGATTTTATTTCTGAATTCAGTAAGAGAATTTTCTGGCTTGATGTCAGTGGATTTTCATTTCTAGTGAGGCCCTTATGCTTAGAATAATGGTTTTGAGCAAGCATGGAAGGAGTTTATAAGAATGCTCCCTGCTGGTAATGAATGTTGTAACTTTTTTAAATTTAGAAAGGCACAGACAGTATCATTCTAAACCAGGAAATGGCAAACTATGCCCCCAGGCCAAATTTGGCCCACCACCTGTTTTTGTAAATAAAGTTTTATTGGCGCACAGCCACGCCCTTTCATTTACATAACCCTATGGCCTGTAAAAGCTAAAATATTTGCCAGCTAGTCCCTTAGGGAAAACATTTGCTGACACCCAAACTAAATGATACTGGGTAAAATAGGACCAACATTAACCAAACAGATGAATAAACAAATCACATTCATCTTGGGACTTGGAATGGAAAGTAGTTTAAAAAAATTCTGGTCTCCATAACATTCAGATCTTTACTCATCAACTGTTGGACACCCGTTCTCTCTCAAAATCACACAATTCATGGATTTCAAAATATGTGCCTCCCTTGGTCAGTCCTGAGTGCTCTGTCTCATTTCCCTTAAGATGTCATGGAGAGAGCTCTGCAGGCTATGGGTGTGCACTACCCACTAAACCCCAGTGTGTGGGGGTAGGGGCATTTCACCAGGTATGAAGACCAGGTACCTGGTTCCACCATGGGTTCTCTGACGAAGGTGGAAGCATGAAGTCTTTCTTACTTCTAAATTCAAATCTAAATTATCTTCCAATATGTTACCTTGTATGTTTTCTGGAAACTGCTACCTTCATCCATAAAACTGGTTCTATTTTGTGAAATTGGAAGAAACCTTTAAATTTAAAGTATTATTTAGCCAATAGAGCCAGGAGTTCAGTGTGCCAAGGGAATAATCTCTCTGGATTAAAATCAACCTTGATAGACAATGAGATAAGGTTGGCACTGTGAAAGGTAGTGGAGTTGGAACAAAAGCCAGGAGACAGGTTCTCTTCCGCGGGCTTCATCACTAGTTATCTGTGTGACTGGGGGCAGGTCACTTTGAATCTCCATTTGTTTATCTGTAATTATTTTTCATCTGGAATAGCAATGTCTATTTTATCTACTTCACTCTGATTGTTGTGAGGATAAAATGAGATAGCAATCGTAATTTTTTGTGTAATGACCTGAAAGAGCCTGGGATTTAGTTCAGGAACTAACCATGTGTGGTTTGAGGAACCACACCAGGAAGGCTTCTTTGATGTTAATTTAGGCAGATTTAAGATATTGGACATTCTGGAACATTCAGAGTCTTATGTGGAAGAGGAGTAATTTGGGATAGACTGTACAAAGAGCTGGGAAGTTAACCAAGATGCAGGCTCGGTCCTCTAGGGAAGTCAGATGATCTCATGCCGACTGAACACAGGCCTTTTCCAGTGGGTCAGTATTGAGGGGTCTGGAACAGAAAAGACTCAGCTTTCTTGCAAGGGGACTCTAGTCAGCAGCAGGTGCTATGGAGTAGAGAGCTCTACCTTTTGAGAGAGGATGTGGGTAAGTATCAGACTAAAGTGAAGCAAAGAATTCTTAGACTCCAAAGACTGGGCAGAAAGCAGGACGATTCAGCATGGTGGGAAGTAGGGAAGGGGAAAATATGCAGTTTTTGAGTCACCTTGGTGTCTGGGACTGTATAACAACAAAACCAATTCCAAATCCCATCTTGTGGTGACCTGAGGCTGTGGACATATTCTTGCTTTGATTGAAGTGGCCAGAGTTGTCTTGTTTGAGAGGCCTAAGTAGAAAGCTCTTCACTCAAATACAGTTCCCTCACTGACTGACCTTCAGGTGGATATTTCCAATTTTTCTTTTTTTAATCAGGAACATTTGAATGTTTCTGAAAGCTTCTCAATAAAAGATAAATCATCTGGGAGATAGCACACTAAACCATTAATAACCTTTCTTCCTTTAATGTGAATTTACTTCATTGGGTTATCTGCTTCCACCATGACAGCCCTGAGGAAATGAAACAGAGAATAGAGAATTTATAAAACACTAATCACAAACTTCACCTATTTGCATTCTCTGACTAGTCCTTGAGAGAAAGTCTGCCAGGAAAAGATGTGTGGGTTGTGTACTACCACAATAGTAGAGAGTAATGCTTCCTACAGACCACAGCACAGAGAAAGGTGCTTCCCCGAGTGGTGGATAATTGCAACTGCCCTGCCTGGAGGAGACATCCTATTGTTCTATGCCGTGAGGCATCCTAAATTCTTGAAAATATCAACAAAGCATAGGCCCAATAGTTCAGGTCCACTGGTTTCCAGACTGCAAGGTCAGGAGAATGTGGAGGAATTCTGCTTCTTACAGAGTTGGGGTCCCTTTGCAGTGGGCTGGAAGGTATGAAAGGGGTACTCTCTCCTTTGCAGCTTGGAGTTCAAGAGGAAAAGAGGCCCAAGCTGACAGAAGGTCAGAGCAGTCAAGAAGCAGCCAACCACCTTCAAAGACTGTCTTATTTTCAATGAAAGTTTCCAAGTGATAATAACATCTCTCAGTATTGAGACTTTGAGAATGAATTTGCAGCTCCCCAGTGATAGATAAAACACCATCAGAAAGTGTGACAGTCCCCTGCACATCCAGCTCAGTCAGAAGGAAATGGATCACACTCAAGGAAAAGAAAAATCGCAAAGCAGACATCCCAGAACGTATTACAATCATAACCCAGGAAAACCCTCAACCAAATTTCTCTTATCTGCAAACAATGTGCTTGGCTAATTTTCTGCTGACAGTTTGCCTGTACTAAACGGGCTTCATTAACTCAATTGGAAAAAAATGATTTTGCAATTTGCGTAGGGTTTAAGAGTATAATTAATACAATTCATAAAAGGCCAGTGCCACTTTGCAGACATTAGTCCCATAGGGGATTATGAAGTAGTTTTCTTTGAAGAGAGTTCTTATGTCTGCAATTCCAATAGCCAATACTGCCCTGCTTTCTTGGTGAGCCATTCTCATCTGTATGCTCAATAAAACTACACTTGCATTGGCTTTGTCTTCCAGGTTTCTGCCCACCAGTCAGTTCCCTCTCCCTAGTCATCCTGTCTTCCGGGGCAGATGTTGTCAATTGGAGGAAAATAAAAGAATGCTTTCAGGTTAGGGCTCAGGGATGGAGTCAGGAAGATGTGATGTCACCATGCACCTCCCTTTTCATCCAGTTTTCTTGTTGCGTATCCATGTTCTAAGAGGTTAGTTGAGTGCTGAAGGCCTGTGTTTTTATCTCTTACAGGGAACAGTTAACAAGCCTGACCTTATAAAAATTTAGGTCCAAACAGGGACTACCTGGAATTTAAGGAGGGGAGGAGCAGTTAGATGGAAAATTCAGGCTTTGAGAATGAAGGGAGAGATGTGGCCCCACAGTGGTTGTCTATAAGTAAGGAGAGGGGTATTTTGTAGTGAAGGAGGGCATTATTGGTGAAAGGCAAACATAAATCTGTCTCTTTATTTTTTTTCAGTATGTTGACAATACTCTGTCAAAAATCTCTTTCCTGTCCCTTAAATTTAAGGCAGATGCCATCATTTCCATATATTTTCAGATATTAAGAACCCATTCAGCTGCTCATCACTAGCCATTAGGGAGCCAAAATCACAATGAGATACAACTTTACACCCATTGTTATAGAAAAAAAAAACTGTTCTGACACTTTTTAATATGGGGAGGAAGAATTTATTGTAAGTGTCAAGACTATTGCAACAGGGGAGAGAGATCTGCTCCATTCCAAACACAGAAAGACAGCTGGGGACATATAGCTATCAAACAGAGTTGTTGGGGGATGATCAATGGATGGGAAATTACTAGGGAAGGGACAACAAAGACAGGGGATTTTGCTACAACTGGACTAGGCAATTCAGGCCAAATAGCCCCTAAGGATGAGGCCCAGTTAAAAAGAAGGCTCAGAGGAGTGGAGTCTCACTGAAATTAGGTCAAGGAGACAGTCTTTGTCACCATTAGGATGACTATTATCCAAAAATGGAAGACAATAGGTGTTGGAGAAGAGGATGAGGAACGCAGAATGTGCATTTAGTAATGTAAAATGGTGCAGCCACTGTGGGAAACTGCTTGGCAGTTCCTGAAAAAGTTACGTGTAGAATTATTATTAGAGTCAGCAATTCTACCTTAGTTAGGCATTACCCAGAATATTTGAAATCAGGGCCTCAAACACATACTTGTAAAACAGGAGTAACAGCAGCCACAGCAGCATTATTTATCAAAAGGTGAAAATAACCCAAATGTCCACCAAAAGATGAATGGATAAACAAAATGTAGCATATGCATATATTCAGCTTTGAAAAAGAATCAAGTTCTGGTACACGTTCCAAAGTGGATGAACCTTGAAAACATGCCAACTGAAATAAGCCAAACACAAAAACACAAATATTGTATGATTTCACTCATATCAAGGACCTAGAACAGGCAGATTCATAGGGACAGAAAGTAGAACAGAGGTTACCAGGCCATGGTGCAGGGTGGGCAGGGGGAGGAGAGGAAGAAACAGAGAGTACTTTTTTAATGGGTGCAGAGTTTCAGTTTGGGATATGGAAAATGCTTTGGTGACGGCCGCACAACATTGTGAATGTACTTAATGCCACTGAACTGTGTACACTTTGATTCAAATGATAAATTTTATATTATGTACAGTTTATTACAATTAAAAGTATATAATAATAAAAGCCTATTCAACTTAATGAGCCAACCTCAAACTCAGTTTAAATCTCGGGCCCCCCATCCCTAGGTTGGATTTGGCAGGAGGCCAGGGGCACATGGAGTGAGGAAGAACTTCATCTGTTCTTTCCTTGCTCCTCCCATCCTACCCTCTTGAAAAGTTGAAGGTGGAGGGGAAAAGGGCTATCAATATAGGCACAGAGTGCCATGTTTTATAACTGTTAGCACAGTAGTGATGGGGACATGTCTGGATTCTCTCTGGTTCATTGGCTTCTACTTCTGCTGAAATGGAGGTCTCCCCTGTAGGAACTCAGTTTTATTCTCTGTGCTGAAGATCCCAGTTAAGAGGGATGGCTGTGTCTCTCTTCACTTTGCCTCCTCGCCAGCACACTCACCAGTTCTTACTTCCAGCCTAGTCTTCTCTTATTGCCATGGTACTTCCTGTGGAGCTTGAGAACCATTAAGGTTTTCTTTTTTCAAAGGCCTTGGAGAGCAGAAAGCCCATCGACCTGTATTTCCTTCTTAAATCCTTTTCTCAATGTTTCCCAACAAGCCTACTTACTGCCTCTGGAAATCTCCAGATGTTCTGGAGATCTCTGTCTGTTCACCTGCATGTCTAAATGTCTGAGGACCCATGTCAAGCTTTCTCAAGAAATCCCCTAACTCCTCTCCAGTCCCTTGGCAGAAGCAGAGTGGGTTTGAAGTTTAATAGATCAGCAAGCATCCAGTAAAGAAAGAAGATGCCTGTCTCTCTTTCTTGAAGACAATCTCAATCTCTAAAAAGTCACAAATATGGTTGGATTTTTTAAGACTATGGAGCACTTAATCTTTTTTGACACATACTGGGGGGTTTTATCCTCTAATTCCTATGTAACAGAGAAAAAAAAATCCCACTTAGAAGTCTGCTACATGAGGACTCCATTTGATTGCAACTCCCAAAGGTGTTCTGTGTGAAAACCAGGGAGAAATGACCATTAATTGCCAAGAAAAATGTCTTTTTGGCAAAGTCTGTAGTCAGTAGAGGGGACAAAAACATCACGTGCATTCTAAGTATCTTGGAGAAATTCCTCTTTATTATGCAAGCATGTTTTCATTCCAAACTCACAGTAACCATATGAGTCAGTATTGTTCCATTTAATAGGAGAGGAAACTGAGACTTACATAAATGTACTGAAGATCCAGTTCTGGATGATTTGCTAGACAGCTTCCTTAATGGCTATGCGATGCTGTATCTTATGTTGCTAAAATACACTGGGTCTACAGGATGCAACTAAAGGTGTCTGAACTCTCTACATAAGGACCTTGGGGAGTACTGACCTATGCCCCAAATCAGGAGCATGCATTCCTCAGGGCCTGAAAGTGTCAGGGAGGCTTCTTAAAGATGTCACAGAGTCAGGATCTCTGCAACTAGTGATCTCCATTAATAAAGAGACAAGAAAGTGGTTGTTTAGTTGAGCTGTGATAAGGAGGAAAAGAGTCTTGGAATAAACACTTGAACCTAAGGCTGAAATTATTATTTTTTCTAAAGACTGCCCACAGAGACTGAAGAGAATTTGAATTTTCTCTGCTGGTGAGGATTGGGAAATGAGGTGAAGTACCTGGAAAATTTTGAGAGAGGGGATATTTCAGATACCTTGAGTGAGGCCAGCAATGGCAAACATGGTAGTAACTCTATGGAGTCCTTCCTCCCAAGGCCAAGGAAGAAGGAGGAAGCCACTATTGGTCCCAATGGAGAAGCACACATGACCGCTTTGGCATCTCAGATGACCTGTGCTCTTTTGCATGATGGTCTTTAGAGGGATGCAGACTCCTTTGGGGGAGGTTCTTCAGGAGAAGCAGCAAGTTGGGCTAGGCCAAGTCAAGCCCATGAGAAATAAAAACCCTTCTAAGGGATCATCTGCTGGATCAGAATTTCCTGAACTAGAAAGGAAATTTCCTTTGCCTTCTGCCCTGGGAAGAATTTGTTGGGAAAGCAGATACTTGGAGTGTCTTGAGAGTAGGGATGGGGCTGACCATGTGGAGAATCAGTTTTAGGGGGTCTGCTAAAGTTAAATATTTAGTGTCCTTGACCTTCTAAAGAGATTTGAGCCATTCTTTTCAAATGAGGATCAGAGGCAAACAAGGCTGACAAGTCATATAAAGTGGCACCTAATTTAAGAAACAATAATTACAAGGCACAATGACAGGTCCATCAGAGTAGTACTGAAGTGGTAGGTTGAAAATGTCTTCTGCCCAATATATCCACAAAATTCCCTGGAACTGGTGAGTGTTATCTTATTTGGAAAAGGCTATCTTTGCACATGTGATTTAGTTAAGGATCTTGAGATGAGGAGATAATCATGGCTTATGTAGATGGGGCCTAAATGCCATGAAAAGTATTCTTATAAGAGAGAAGAAGACAGACACACAGACGGGATGGCAATGTGAAGATGGAGCACAGAGATGCAGTCACAAACAGAGCAATGCCACTGGAGACATGAGGCTAGACGAGACAAGGAACAGATTCTCCCCCAGAGCCTCTGGAGGGAGCATAGCTGTGCCAACACTTCAATTTCAGACTTTTGGCCTCCAGAACTGTAACAGAATAAACTTCAGTTGTCTTAAGCCATTAGTTTGTGGTAATTTGTTACAGCAGCCACACAGGAGACCAACATGGCAGGGCATCTGGAGTGTGTGGTCAGGGCACCTGACCAAATCCAAGTGGATGAGGGTCAGGGAAAACTTCCAGACATCATAATAAGCTTTGAGAGTATTTAAGAGAAAGGAAGGAAAAGAAATCATCTATGCAGGAGTAAAAGTAGGTGTGAAAACCTGGAGTCAAGAGAGAGTATAGTGTGGTCTCCAAAGTGGGGAGAGGGTGGCAGAAGATCACACCATCAGACAGAGGTGTCATGTGGACGAGAATGCAGACTTTGAGGGCAGGGAGTGGAAGAAGTGCGCATAAGCAGGCAGTATGCTGATTAGGCAGAAGTTACATGAGGCTCTCTCTGGAAGCCTCAATTAGAGCAAGTGAAAGAGAAACATTCAATCTGGTAAGATGATTAGGCTGGAAAACTGGCAGGATTTGGATGGGGAAAAGTTATAAAAAAGAAAGTGTGAACACTGGTGTCCATTTTCTGGATTCAGAACCAAATTGGTGATGACATTCATGACCAAGATAAGGAAAAAAGGAGAATAATGTTTCCAGTAGAATGGGCATTTCAGAACAAAATTATTGGCCCAGGAAAGGCTTATTTCATGGATAGGCAGTTGAGGCAAAACATCTTTCATGACCTCCAGAATCTCCTTCTTTGGCCCTGACAGTTCCGCAATTTCCATATTATTTGTTAGTTGGAATCACAACACCAAAATTCATGTTAAAATATAAACACAACTTTGGAAGGAGGCTTGATCTGCCATGACCAGCCTTAAATGCTTCAGTCTGAAATAGATTATCAGCTTGGCCCTGCAGCAAGGGGAGCCCTTGAGAGTGTAAGGAAGACAGTTACTATTTCTGGAGGGAGGACTATATTTCCACACTGGCCTTTACCAGTAAAGACAGGTGAGAACATATTGGGAGGTTGAAGTGGATATCATGAAGGTATGATTAGGGGAGCCCTGAAAAGAAGTGGGGGGTGGGGGGAGGATGAGCTTGAAGGAACACATCGCATTAAAAGTTAAAGCTGCTTTCCTTTTCTACTCTGAGCATGTGCAAATGGACGGGGTCCTGAGCTGGGGATTATCAGTACAGGGATTAGAACAATGGCCACATCCAAAGTCTAAAGTCTTCTCTGGCAAATTGCCCTAACCTGTGATAAGAGGTAAGATAGGTAACAATGCATGGAGAGTGGGCTTTACCTATGAAGGGTATGAGAATATGCCACCCCAAAATCTGCTACATTGGAATAAGGATTGTGTTGAGTCAAAGGCAATTAAAAAAACAGCAAACTCAGAAAGAGCTCCCTGCCCTCTGCCATCTGCCTTCCCAAAAATGGGACATAAATATCCCTTTGTGAAGGCTTTCTCCCTCTCCTCTCCCATACCAGAGGAGAAAAAAAAGCAACCATTTTCACTAGAGATGTAAAGTTAGCACTGAGATGGGTCTACACAAACAAACCCTACAAAAATAATCTTTATCTTATGTTAGTTTCCCTATATGTTTATCTTCCCACAATTTATTGCTCCCAGAAGCCCAAACCCCTTTTCCTTTCTCTTGGCACTTCTCCAAACATTTGTCACCCTTTGTTAAAATGGTATATAAGCCCCTAGGTAAACCACCACTTTGGTTCTTCCCCCCCACTTTTTTTATGAAGGCTTCCATGCATATAAAATTAAAATATTACCGTCAAATAAGATTTGCATGCCTTTTCTCCTGTGAATCTGTCTTTTGTCAGTTTAATTTGCAAGCCCCAGGCACAAATATAAGATAGAGGAGAAATTTTTTGTTTTTTTTTTCATACACCGATAAGATCTACACATTGTTGTTCAATGCTATAGGGCTTTTCAACAGGGAAAATATTTCTCCTATTTCCTTAATAGTTCTACATGTATTCTTATTTTTTTAAAGGCTCCTCTTTTTTATTTCAAATTTAATAACAGTTATGAGTTGAAAGAAAAATAAAAGTAACCCTTATTATAATAATCTATTACCAGTATTATGATTTATCATAGAATTATAAAGTGCCTGGAGCTTGAAGGAAACACAGACTTCAACCTGATTGTATTTTTGCTGCTGGGTGTTTATTAATTTATTGTACAACTAAATCATGATTATTTAGTCATCTTCCTTTCCCTAACATTTTTCTAACACCTTCTAGAACTTTCCTAGAACAAATCATTGTGCTCAAATACTCCTGGTGCTTCTGGTTTCATGACTCACATTCTTAAAATCTCACCTCTGATTTTAGCCACCTTTGGGAGGACAGTTCATTCTGGGCTCTCACTCACTTCCCACCTTGAACCTATGACTTGGTATAGGCTTCCTTCTTCATCTCTGTCCCCTGGGATCCGCCATACCTACTGGGGATTGCCCAGTGCACATGTGCAAGCTGGAATTAACATCCCTGGGGGCCACTATCAACCAAAGGAGATTGGGCACTGATGGATGAATGCTCCCACCACTTCACCCTTGGGTGGACAATTCTCAACAACACACTATTATTGGCTTTTTCTACTTCCCTGTTTTGTTCTCCCTGCACTTTTCTACTATTCCCTGGGATGATACCCCAGATAAACTATCTGTACAAAGACCTTGTCTCAGGCTCCGATCTTAGGGAATGCCAAGCTAAATTATGCAAAAAGTGTACAAGACTCACATTCAGCAAACCTAGGTTCTAGTGGCTCTCTGGCCACCATTAGAAACAAATCAGTTATTGGGGTGCTTGGGTGGCTCAGTTGGTTAAGTGTCCAATTTCAGCTCAGGTCATGATCTCACAGCTCATGGGTTCAAGCCCCACATTGGGCTCTCTCTTCAGTGCAAAACCTGTGTTGGATCCTCTGTCTCCTCTCTCTCCCCTCCCCTGCTCTCTTTTTCTCTCAAAAATAAACATTAAAAAAAAAGAAAAAAAATAGGTTATTTACACTGACCTCTTGTTTCCACTTATATAAAATGAAGGACTAATCCTTTTGGTTCTCATTCTTTCTTGTATTCACTCATTCTCTCATTTTTTACTCACTCTTTTTTTTTTGTTTACTTATTTCCATTCTTCATTCATTTAGCCATTATACTTTCTGTCATTCACTCATTTTTTACTTATTCATCCACCCATCCATTCTTTCATTCATTTACTTCTATTCTTCTTCTGTATTTTCTTTATTCATTCACTCACATATCCACTGATTTTAAAGCAGTCACTAATTCTTTTACTTATATTCTCATTTTTCATCCATCCATTGACTTTTTACCCATTCATTCATTTTTTTTTTTTCATTCTTTGGTCTATAATTTGTCAGACAGTTTTTCTTGTACTCTTCCTTCCCTACCTCCTTTTCTTCCTTCTGTATCTCTTTCTTTCTTTCTCTCCTTTCTTCCTTCAACTGGTTGCTGAGAGTCTGAGTACCAGCCAGCATTCTACCATTATTTGGAATAACACTGCTTCATGAGTAATCACTTCTGTGTATCAGACACACACTATAAGGGATAGGTGAGGGTAAGAACAGGGTGGTCCCCAAACACTATACATGAGGAAAATGTAGGTTCCAAATTCCAGGTACCTGTTTAATCATTTTTGTTGTTGCTGTTATTTATGAAGACTACAAGAAGTCTTATTTTAGCCACTAGAGGAAAAAAAAAAACTATTTCTGATATTCCTAACCATATAAAAAGTTACTCAACAGCTTTGTGGGAGATTATACTCATATCATCTAAGTGTTTATAAGTTAAAAAAACCAGAGGAGTACTCAACTGAAAATGCAAAACAGAATGTAATTGGACACATGCTTTCTCTCAGGAAAAAGTCTCATTGTCAAAACTACCTATTTATTAGCCTTCATAGAAAAATGTATGAATCCTTAAATATTTTATGGGCATATATCTATAATTAAAGATATGTTGACATATACAATATGGTGCTAAAACAATTTTTTCAAAGCTGAGTATTATAATCAAGAGGGTCATATCATAAAGGTTATTCACTATTGAATTGATAAATGAGCAACTGCAAATGTAAAATAATGTGCCAGCATATACTCTCCATGTTGTATTTGCACTCCCACGGATATAATCCACAAATTTTAAAGAATGAGGTACAGTGTGTGTGTCTGTGTGTGTGTGATTTTCTAAGTTTTTAAAATTAAATTGCAAAAATCTTATTTATTGTCATATTTTTAAAGTTTATTTCTTTATTTTAGAGAGAGAGAGATAGAGGGAGAGTGTGCTTGAATGTGAGCAGGGGAGGGGCAGAGAGAGAGAGAGAGAAAGGGAGAGAGAGAATTCCAAGCAAGCTCCAGGCTCAGTATGGAGTCCGACACAGGGCTCAATCCCATAACCCTGGGATCTTGACCTGAGCCAAAATCCAGAGTCAGTCACCCAACCAACTGGGCCACCCATGTACCCCTTTACTGTCATATTTTGTAATGTAGTCCTATACAGAAAATTGCATGAAACAGAAATGTACATTTATTCAATTATTATAAAATCAACACCCTTATAATTATTACCCAGTTCAAAAGAGACCATTGTCAACACCTCTAAACCTTCTGGTTCTCCTTCTCAGTCACAGGTTCCTTCTGCTTTGAGCTGACTTTTGTGGTAATTAGCCCCTTGCCTTTCTTTATGCTGTTTGACTGTTTTTAAATTTGCTATAAATGGAGTCATACAATATTTATTACTTTCTGTCTGGTTCTTACAATCAACATTATGTTTGTGAGATTTACCTGACTTTTATGTGTACTTGTACATTGTTCATTTCAATTGTGGCATAATATTCTATTGAATGAACTTACCACAATTTATTCATCCATTCTTCTGTCCATAGACATTTGAGTTTTTTTCCAGTAGCTGGTTATTAAAAGGGTGTTCTTGTGAATGTTCCCGTATATGTAATCTGGAGGACAAACACACAGAGTTCTCTAGGACATTCTCTAAGGCAGAAATGCCTGGTTATAGGGTATAAATATCATCCACTGTAGTAAAAAGCACCAAACTTTTTTCCAAAGTAGTTTGACACCCCCACCAACAGTATATGACAGTTCTCAATTGCTTCACATTCTTGTCAACATTTGCTATTGTCAATCTTTTTAATTTTAGCAATTTGGGGGCAGGGGTGGTACTTCACTGTAGTTTTAATTTGCATTTTCCTGGTGATAATGACATTGAGTGCCTTCTATGATTTTATTCACCATTTGGATAACCTTTCTTATCAAGTACCGTTCAAGGTCTTGGCTACTAGACTTTTTGTCTTTTTGATTTTGGTTTGAATTTTTAAAAGGGATATATTCTGAAAAAATAACATATATTTTTCTGTGCCTCTGTGTTTCTTTTACGACAGTATCAAAAAGAAAAATTCTCTAACAAAAAATGTACAGTACCTCTTTATAGAAGACCATGACACACAATTGAAAAGAATTAGAGAAAACCTAAATACGTAGACATAGAATATTCATGTCTTAGAAGAATAGTATTGCAAAGACTTAAATTCTTTCCTGAATTGTTCCATAGATCTAAGGCAATTCCAGTTAGAATATCAATATTTTCCCTTTTTTGTGGAATTTGGCAAACTTATTATAAAATTGATATGGAAAAGCAAAAAGCAAACATAAACAGCCATGATGTTTCCAAAGAAGAAGAAAGAGGAGGAAGAAGACTTTCTCTATCAAGTATTGAGGCTCATGGGAATCCACAGCAGATAAAGCAGTATGGTATGGGTTAAGGATAAGCAGATAAATCAAATCAGTGGAACAGAATATAAAATCCAGAGACAGACCCACATATGAATGGAGACTTATGTATAGCAAAGGTGACGCTGCAGAGTCATGGAAAAAGGACTAAACAGTGCTGGCACAAATGATTATTCATCCATATTGGAAAAGTCAGTTCCAGGTTGATTCATGACCTAAATGACAAAGTCAAAGAGTAGAGCTTTTAGACCTTAGGAATGGAAATATTTTTCAAACAGATAGAAAAGTTCTAACTAAAAAGAAAACAGGTTAGCAAATTATTCATCAAAGGGCATCTCTAAGAGTATAAAAAGCAAGTCACAAAGTAGAAAATACAACTATTTTTTTAATTAAAAAATTTTTATGTTTATTCATTTTTTAAAGACAGAGACAGAGCACAAGCAGAGGTGGGGTGGAGAGAAAGGGGGACACAGAATCTGAAGCAGGCTCCAGGCTCTGAGCTGTCAGCACAGAGCCCGATGCAGGGTTCACAAACCGTGAGATCATGACCTGAGATGAAGTCGGATGCTCAACCAACTGAGCCACCCAGGTGCCCCACAACTATTTTGATTGTGAGTCTTTCTAAAAACCATGATACTTTTTTTTTCTTTTTGTTTTTTTAAAGAAAATGCCTGAATGAAATATTTTAGTCCTGTATGAAAGTAAGACTCATTGGATAATTCATTTAATACTTCTCAGACGCAGAAAAGTACCTATAAGTGGTTTTTTGGAAGTGCTTTCCTCCTTGGAAGATTCCAGAAGCCACAAGTCATATCTCAGTCCATATTTCCTTCCTTTCTTGAATGTATCTTTTTCATCCTTTCCTACAGAGAAGAACTGGTGTAGGATTTTCAAGTCATTCGGCAGACATGAACCTCCTTAGGGAGGCACTGACATGCACACAGCCTTCGGATTTTAACAAAGAATCTGCCAGATTTGTGTTGCTTTCCCTTCTCATCAGGGTTGCAAGGTCTGAGGTAGGTTAGGCAGAAGAGGGGAAATTTACTGACTATTCCTTTGATGATATGATTTTTATGAAATCTCGTACACCTGATAGCTCATAAGATCCCTGTGTTAAGATTGTTGATTGGGTAAGACACCTTCACTGTAATTTTGTTTTTATAAAATAAGACTGCAAAGCCACCATCTTTTCTTTCTGCACATCTGCACATGATAAATTATTTCTATTCCCTTTAATCCATTTTTTATTATTCTTCAAAAATATCTCATGCTTTTTGTCCCTGGTGTTGTTGGAAATAAATCCCTGCCAAGACTCAGCTCTATTGTCAGGAGGCCAGCATCAAGCAGGATGACCGTTTCCTCAAGTTAATGAATTAGTAAATTAGCAAGTGGTGAGTTGAAATTAGATAATTGCCTTAACTTGAAATCTATGTATTCATGAAGCCCATTAACTGAAAAAAAATATTTATTGTCACTGACATCTTCACGCACTCGGTATTTCTGGGCTTCAGTGCTGACCTATTAAGGGGAAACAGGGGAGGTGTTTGAGTGTCTGGTTTTCTGTGTGTGCCAACCATGAGGATATCAGCAACAGGCCCATTTAGGGCTTCAGATAACCTTCCACCTGGAGTAATATATTTTTATTTCACTTCCACGCTGGTGGTTATTATAGTAGAAACTGCAGCAATTCCCTACTCTCCTGTAGCCAGCTTTTTACTCTCAAGTACCCTGAGGAATTAAATGGATGTTTGTAATTTTTCCCCATTATGGAGAAAGTTCTAAATTGTATTGCAAATAAATAATAATATTGAATGCTGATAAAAAATCCTTCTCTATGCACTCTCCAAGCCTTAATTAATTAAGCCTCACAAACACCCTGTCACCTTGGTAAATGCATCACCCTATTTTAGAATGTCAAGCCTGGTAACCAGTAATTATTAAAAAGTTGAGGAAAGAGCATTTAGATGGAAGTACATTAACAATGTGGTGTATTTTCAAAATGGTCAGAGGAGTGAGAATGTTCAGCTTTGTGTTGTGAAGGATTGCATGGTGACTTTCTGGGAGAACTGAAGCCTTCTCTGAAAACTGTTGCTGATGTGATGGAAGACACCTGACAGGGCAGAGTGGCTGACAGGTTTCTGCATGCCGTGACATGGGAAGTACAGTCAGGCACCCAAATTTCCAGTGAGGTGAACTACAGGGGCTCCCACAGACAGGGACACCATTTTTAATTTTTTTTAATGTTTATTTAATTTTGAGAAAGAGAGAGAGAGAAAGAGAGCAAACTGGGGAGGGGCAGAGTGGGAGACACAGAATCTGAAGCAGACTCCAGGCTCTGAGCTGTCAGCACAGAGCCCAACGTGGGGCTCGAACTCATGAACTGTGAGATCATGACCTAAGCCGAAGTTGGATGCTTAACTGACTGAGCCACCCAGGCCCCCCCATGGCACACCATTTTCTATAGAGAATGGGTCTGTCCTTGTCTAGAACAACATTCTTTGGACATCTCAAACTATAGTGAATGAATAAACCTCCTGGAAAATTTCCCATAAATCCAGATTCTAGGGCCCCACTTCCAGAGAGTCTATTGGGGGCAGTATATGCTTGAACTTAGAATTTTGTCTTTTTTTTTTTTTTTAAATCAATACCCAGGTGACTGTAGTACAAATGATTCCAGAGATGTTGCCAGTACTAAGCAAATTCCATTATCGCTTGGGAAGTTTTGAGACAGGTATCTCTAGTTTTCCACCTTTCCGATAAAGAGTTTCCATCCTGTGGTGTATCTGATTTTGATCAGCACTGCCCACCAGTAGGCCTGCTCAACTGAATTAACTACAAAACATGCTCTCAGGTCACCTCAGCAAATTGATCTTCTAGATGAAGTTGTTTAGTGCTTTTGGAAGTCTGCGATACATAACAATTTCAGTTCAGCTGAAATGCTATCAGGTTATCCTTTGTCTTCAATTCACCAAGCATAAAGTTTTAGTCTTCAGACCTGATCAAAAGTCAGCTGGTCATTTAGTGACTGTCATAGGCCTGGTACATTCTGAGACCTAATCCAGATACCATGCTCAGAGTTCACAGTGTAGCTGGTAACACAGAAATTGCATATTTGAAAATGGCAAAGGGGACATTTAAAAGATGTAAATGCAAAAAAGTACATACCTCATGGTCTGGAGACATTGGTCTGAAACACTTTTTCTGACTCTTCCCTAGCAGAGACTCACATAGGAAGCCATAGTGAAACAAAATGGCAGTTCAAATCTGAGTTACCATCCATGGCACTCCAATGAAATGCACAATTGTGGCATAGACTCAGACTAAATGTTTCAAGTGCATTTGGATAGAAAAACACCCAGAATGATGCTAATATGTAGTTGTATCATTAAATGTGTGTGTCTATATTCTGGGTGTAGGGATTTCCAGTACTCTTTCTGTGCATAATATGTAAACAGAGCTTTGCTTGACTCACGCTTGATCTGACTTTGTTGTTGCTGTTTTTTCTGTAAATTGGGACTGAGTTATAAAGCTTGCCTGTTTTGTCAGTTTGGGTAGCATTATTAGTCTTAAAATGAGACCAGTGAGTAAAAAAATAGATTAATTAATATGTATATATACATAGTATGTACATTCTCACAGATATCTATGAGATTTATATAATTCTGTTTATTCTTTTGTGTACATTTACTGACCTCCTATATCTCGATATTCAATAAATATTTTCTATATGACCTCTTATGGGGCAATCAACCCCTAATTTTTAAAAACTTCATGTTGGTTTGGTTAAAAAAAACAAAAACAAAAACAAAAAAACAAACACCTCTATTTTGCCAAACAAAATTGTTAGGTCAATTGTTTTGAAACTATAGTTTTTTTATTTCAGCAATTTCTCAAAGTGTTCCAATCAGTAAACTGTAGAACCACTTTAATAATCTCAGAATAATCTTCTCTCTCACATCCTCCATATTTCTTTATAAATCTATATTAATTTTTAAAAATCTTTAAGAAGATAGACTTGATTTATGTCATGAGTAAAGGAATCTCTAGATATTGCAACAGAAAGGAACTACCACTGAACAAGGATTACCTCCTTCCACGTACACCCACCTCCCAATATTATCACCCAATGGGTTTTCTTGTCCCCCACTTTTCCAGTCTTCCACCACCCAATCTGGACCCATTTACTTGGCTGAACACATGTTTACCTTTCCACAAGCATGCCAGGCTGTTCCCTTCACCTAAAATGACTTTCTCCTTATTCATCCCCCATGTCTACTTATCATTCAAATTCAGGCAGAAGCCATGAATTTGATGAAGCATTTCTGGAAACTTTCTTGACCTTCCCACTGTCTTTTGTCTCTTAGGTCTCACTGTGCTATCCCAGAACCTATAAGATTTTTGCAGAGATGTGTCTATCTTCTTGCATCCCACTTATGATAAGCTCCTTTAAAGGAAAGACTCAATCTTATTCATGTTTGTATTGCCAGCACCAAGAATATTCTGCTGCTCTGTAGATGAGGAATATACATTTGATGAATGCATGAATGAACAGATCAAAGGCAACGTATAGGTAAGGAAGCCAAAGCATGCATATCTTCTTTAGACCAAAAGGAACAACACTGTGAAATTTAATCATCTCAAACTATTTTTATGAAAAGCACCTATGTGCCAGGCTATAAAGCTCTACCTTCAGATACATTGTAAACTGGTTAACTGAATTTTACAGTACGCCCATAGTAAAGGAAGGTAAATTAAGGTGGGAAGGTAGAAAAATATCTCTTTTACTAGCCACCTTTTTTTTTCACAGACCATAAAACTTAAGTGATACACAGGGCTTCCTCGACTTTTTCTAGATTTTGAATTCCTGTACTTCTGTGTCTTGCACACAGTAAATGGTTAATACATATTTGTTGTAGGACAAATGAATGAATGGATGGATAAATGAATGAATGAAGGCTCTGATGTTGTGTGGCTCTCAGAAAGAAATTGATTCCATTTTCCAAACATGGGTATTTGTATTACAGTAGTAATATTTGAATTAAATTAAGATTCCTCATTTATTTGTATCTATCATAGGATCCACTCAATGTATAATCTTTAGGTTTTTTAATAGACTGGTGTGGCTGGCTATATGAGGGTTTCTTCTATTGGATCATCCTGAATATATCTTCATGTTTACCAGTTGCATTCCCCTGAGGATAATGGGATGGTGGAATCTATTTTTCTTCTTCTCACTTTTAATGTTCTTAGGCAGAAAGCAGAGATGTGATTTTAATAGTACATTATTTATTCCTGCATCTCAGGGGGAGGAGGATGGAAGAGGATGGCAATGTGTTTGTGAATGTAATATAGTGTGGATTAAGGTATGAGAAGCTTTTTATCATGGATAGTCTCATTACAGATGTTGCCAGCACCTGTTGAGGATGAACTGCATTAGAGAAATGTCTCCCCAACTTGCCTCATTTGGGGTTTCTGTTTGCACTACTATTCTAAACCCCATCTCTCAAGGGCTTCTCCTTCGGAGCTAAGCTTTGCTCTTTGTTGAAACTTGGCAAACAAAATCTCAGCTTGGGAACAGTCTCTTCCCTCTGCTTCCTCATCTTCTCCCCCACCCCCTGTTTATTAATTTCTTCCCAGAACTGCTCAACTGCATTTAATTGGGTACACATTTTGCTAAACAAAAAAATACAGCAATTAAATCTTGATCCCCCCCTTCTTTATTGTAGGCTTCTTCTAATTAAAGAAATGTTTTGATTATTTTCCCCACTAACCCCTCAAAAGAAAAAGAAATCTTAAAATAAGTGGTGACATCTCAAATACTCCGGAATAAATTCTTCTTTGCAAGTTTGGAGTTGAGACACGGTCAAATTCTACCCTGTGTGTCATGAAAAAAGTTCTCTCTCTTTTTTTTTTTATTTATTTTTTTCTTTTTTTTAATTTATTATTATTATTTTTTTTATATATATATGAAATTTATTGACAAATTGGTTTCCATACAACACCCAGTGCTCATCCCAAAAGGTGCCCTCCTCAATACCCATCAAAAAAAAAACAAAACAAAAAAAACAAAACAAAACAAAAAAAAAGTTCTCTCTCTCTCTCTCTCTCTCTCTCTCTCTCTCTCTCTCTCATAGAATGAAAATCCAGATTGAATTTGTTACACAGCTTCCGAGAACACTCAGGCCCGGCTTCCAAGTGCAATCCTCCTGCCGGGAGTCAGCAGCCCACGCACATGCGCGCAGGGCGTTGCGCCAGGGCCGGTTCTTGCTTTGCCTGACCCTCTGCAGCCTCTGCTTTTCTGGAACTTGTGGTGCAGTGTCGCCTTCTCCGCGGGCACGTTCCGTGGGTTGCCCTAAGTGCACAGCCTCTGGCCGAAATGCCATCGTCTTAAAGGTGTTCCAGCTGAGCCAATGTCTCCCAAACGCTTGCTCGCAGTGCGTCTATGCTCCACCACTGTTCTGTCTGCCCCTTGTCTAGCTGTCCCTCTGCTGCCAGCGGTGACCGCCGCTCTCAGCCACAGTGAAATCCTCCATGCTCCCAGTTGGGGCATCTCTAAGCAGTGCGGGCCCAGTGCCTGGAGAAGATCATGCTATGCCTTCCTCACTCTTGAGCTGGCTGACATTTTTCACACAATCTTCATTTATAAGCATTGATAAGCCGTGGAAAACAGAGTAAAATAAATGTGATGATTAACTCACGGCCATACCTAAGAAGTTATCATCACTTCAAATTACAAATCTTCTCATCCCGCTTTCTGATCATGACCTTCTGTCCTTCCACCTCTCTCCCTCCCAACCATATGCTGGTCAAATGCACACTTCCATCCCCCAAGCTTTCCAGGTCACTGTAGCTGTTTTCTCTAATCAGCCCCTGGCCTTTTCCTTCCCTATTCAGTCTAGAATCCAGTATCTATGCTTCATGCTACTTCTCACCAACACCCTCAATACGTTTGTCCTTATCCTGTTTTTCCAGACTGAGAAAATGCCAAGCCAACTTTCTGCCTTCTCCTGTCCTACATCCAGGCCTATGAGATTCCCTGGAGGAAAAAGACAGCAGCAAATCCATGTTTCTGCAATTGTATCTTCTCCTACCTGAGCCAGGTAATCCTTCTGTTTGATTGTGATTAATTCCTTCTCCCGTTTCTTGTAAGGTTCCTGCAAGCACTACCCTCCACTCTTATACTTTCCATAATGCCTTCCCCGCCAATCTCAGGAGATGACTTCACTTCCAGTCTCATATAGGGAAATAATTAATGACAACATCTATTTCCTGTACCCCGAGAGAACACATTTATCTGCATCCATATAAATCCTTTTCTCTTTCCCTTCTTCCTTGCCACTTCACTAGCAACTCCTTCAGCTTCCCGAGGACCTTGCTCCATCATCTGTATTCCAACTGTCACTTCTCTCTCCCTCCATTACTCCCCCTTGCTTCCCTTTACTCCTCCCCCAATCTCTCTCTCTTTCCCTGCACAGCCACCAGCCTTGAAAATAGTCTCTGTTTACTGCCTGCACTGTGTTACTTTCCATTTACTATTCAACTCACTGCCCTTGGGTTTCTTGCACACCCCATGTCTCCCCTGAAAAATGTTCTAACAAAATAACCAGTAGTGTTTGAATTGCTAAACCCATTCATAAACTTTTGGCCCCTATTTTGCATAACTTTTCTGAGTCACTGCTGGCTATCATCTGTGCACTCCTCTAAATCTCCTCTCCTGCTAACGTGCCCTACTCTGTATGCTGGGAAGCTGAACTCTACCAGTTGTTTCAATGGGTTCCCTTGTACTTTGGCTGCTAGTTGGGTTTGACCAGTGGAAAGCCCCAGAAAATGATAGAAGAGTCACAGCTGGGTGTATATATCCCACTTCTTTCTAAGGGACAGGCCTGCAGTGGGCTGCTGCCCTTGACAGAAGTCACAGCTCTTCTTAGGGTATCTTCTCCAAATAGCAGTGCTCTCTTGTTCATTCTCTCTCTCTCTCTCTCTCTCTCTCTCTCTCTCTCTTTCTCCCTCCCTCCCGCCCTCTCTATTTTTCTCAGAGTCCCAGGATACACTCTCTCTGCTCAGCTATCTAGACCTTAGAGGTACTGACCCTACTCTCTGCTCTTACCTGCCAGTGAGTATTCCATTAGTACTTTGGGTTCTCTATACTTGCCCATACCTTTGTAAATAGTCTCTTTATTAAACTTTCCTCAAATTTCCCGACTTCAGGGGTGTCATCTCTTTCCCACCAGGACCAGGACCTGTATAAGGTAATTTAACACTACCAACAACTCAGGCCCTCCTGAGTCTCATGATGGTGTCTCTTGTTCTTCTGCTAACGTTTTAGCTCTGCCTATCAATCCCCTTTAGACAGTGGCTGAGTGTGATGCTTAAGGAGATGGGCTCCAGAACCAGACCAGAAGGTCTGTGCCACCAACCAGCAGTGTGACCTCGGGAAATTTCCCAAACCTCTCTGTCTCAGTCTTCTCCTCTATAAGTGGTGGATAAGATGCTTCCCTACCTCAAAGTCTAATGGAGATGAAATGGCTTAAAACATGTGAAGCACTTAGAATAGTGCCTGGTGCACATTAAACCATAAATGCTGGTGTTTGTGTCCTTATTACTGATCACTTTCTTCTCTCTTCTTCTCTTTGCCCCCTAGTTGTTGGGACTTCCCAGCATTCTTTTTTGGTAGACACCTTTCTGTTCGCTATTTGAAAATATCACTGGGATGATCTAAAACAATTATGATAATAGTTAACATGCATTATACTCTTCTTCTGTATATGGCACTGTACTATGAGCCATGGAATTAACACAAAACCCTTTGTGTTAGGCAACTGAGTTACCTCTCTGAACCTCATTTTCCCCCTTTGTAACATGGGGAAAATGATAGTATCTATCTGATAAAGGCTTTTTGTATGAATCTGATGACTAAATAAATAAATAAATACCCTTCCCAGATAGGTACTAGGATTGTCCCCAAGTTGTAGAATGAGGCAGAGGGAAGTAGAGTCACTTCCCAAAGTCAAGGAATGGAACTATGCTTTTATTCGAATCCAACCAGGCTGAGTCCATGCTCCTGTCGTCAGCAATGGATAATTTGGGTAGACTCCAGTTCCCTTAGGCAGGAAAAAATTCAAAAAGTGGCAAATATATGAGCTTTTGAAACCAGCCCCTTGATTTCCTAGAATGCTAATAAAAACATTTTCATTGCCCTCACTGATGAGTGCCTAGGTAGCATGCAGGCACGTCTGCTCTGTTTCCACAGATAGGAAATCAAACTGGGCAGCACTTGACAGACAGCAAGACTGTTCCATCATTTTCCAAACCCAGTGAAATGAGAAAAAGAAACCAGTAGGTTAGATATCCCTGGGGCATATATCTCCCTTTTGGGCATCAGTTTCACACTGACTTCAAAGGGAGTAACTGCTGAACTGGACAGGAGGGAAACTGGGCCCAGAAGGATTGGGCTTGAAGAGTATAAATAGTAACAAGGAACGGGGTCTGGGAAATTGGTGTGAATACTCTGCAATACGTTCTAGCAATATACATGATTAAGTTTTCCATGTAAAGTGGGATTTTCTTTTCTCTCACAAGTGTCTTCTTAAACAATGTTTTTAATTAGGACCCTTGTTTTCCTTTACTTCTTTATTAGGGAAGCTTCACACTTAGCCTGACATTAGAATGTTCTTAGAAATAAACAGTTTCCATAAAGGCAAAATTTCTCCATAAGATCATTACTATTATGTTGTGTGGGGAATGGAATAGCACCTCTGGGAATTTAATGCTGTCAAGAGTCTATTTCAGTAATATGTGACGTTCTCCAGGAGATCCGCCCTGTCTCCATTTGCTCCTACTTCTCAGGAAACGAGAGGAGAGAACCAAACCCTTGCCGCTGATTAAAATCAAAAGCATTTTCTTGCATGAATAGATAAATTATCTTTTAAAAATGGAGCCCTTTGTTAACATTAGAATCCCCTGGTGCCTGTTGGTTGAACCCTGTGGTAAAAATCTGCCAACATGGAGGAGGAGGAGTGAGAGAAATCACTGAAAAATGGAGATGCTCCCACTCTTTAAGATGCGATTTTAGCTTTTCCTTTTATTTTTGCTTTCATTTGAGGATTTGGAAGAATGAGGAGAGAATGTGTCAAGAGGAGGCACCCTCTCTACTGCACAGAATTTCAAATCTCTGTGGTATTGTGTAGAATTTCTTAGCTCACAGGTTTTCTGAAGACAGACTCTCACAAACACCTATGATTTTAGTATGGAGATGGCTGGGACTCATTCTGGGCCTCAGGCAGACCGCCTCCTGACCTCCTTCAATGACTCATGTGTAATATAACATCTGAGTGTGAATGTAAGCATTTTAATATGAAAATGATTGATTTTTCCTACAGACATGGGATTCTAATGATTGGAAACAATATATTGATTTTTTTTTTTTTTAATTAAAGCCATCTTCCCACTCATAATGGAAGGTCTTGCCCTTTGTGAAATTTATATCCATAGTCCTTGGTGATATCTGCAATTACAACTCCCAGTGGCTAGCACCACATTTGGGAAGAAGGAAGTACTAATAGGAGAGAAATTATTCTCACTCCCTTCTTGGTAACGGGCTTTTAGTGTTGGTCAAAGGTGGCTGATGGAAGGCTGCATGAATGTTGAAATGTCTCTGCCCCACACCACAGCCCAGAAAGACAAATTCTCCGGGGCTTTGGGACCACTCCTAACTCATATTCTCAGAATTCCCTTTACCCTTGCCCTATTCCTTGAAGCATCTGGAATAAGACAATAAAGACACTTCACTTTGAGAAAATGGTTTAAATTGAATCCCCATTCGGTGAAAGTATCACTTGCTATTGCCAATATTATTGAAGTACTGTCACTGGGATCTTGTCCCTAGATCCCACAGAACAGAGGCTAGTCCTGTCCAGGCTGGCTGAACACAAACCATGAGATGAGTAACTGGGAAGATCTGCTTGAGGCTCGTGTTAGCCCTACGCCACTCTCAGCACCCGCTCCTTCATGCTCATGTCATGTATGTACCTGCACCAAGGTCACAGATATTGTGACCTCCCAGGAACTTAGAGATGATCTGAGTGAAGTCCTTTGTTTTATACCTGAAGACACCGAGGCCAGAGGGGTTAGTCATGTGCCCAGGCTTGTTCATGGCACAACCAGGCCAGCCTGAGCTCTCTTATCCCCAGTCCAGTATACTGTGTCCTACACCACATTCTTTCAAGCCCAAATATGCATGTTTTCCCCAAATTCTCTCAGTGACTGGGGCTCCTAATGTTGGTCACTACTCCTTCCCTCATCTCTGAATAGCTCCCCCTTGCCCCTCTGCCCTCCTACCACCTGCAGATTCAGCACCCAGGATTCCTCCTTCCTACCCCCACCTCTTCTCCAGTGCCCCATCTGGTCTTTTTCCTCTTCCCCCACAGACTCCTTTACTCCTTTCTATGTCTTTCCACATCCACATCCATATACACTTGGCTGTATGTGACATGTGTGTAAAGGGCATACTGAGTCAGGAGACCCAGGTGCCAAACCTGGCTCCCACATACTGACTTTATTACTCTTTTAGGGATTAGGTTTCTCATAAGCAAGGAGAAACTGTATTTGCTTATCTCCTGGGTTATTGTGAAGATCAGCTAAAATAATGTCTAAGAAAATGTGTGTAAACTAAGTGATACCCCCAAAACATTAGAAATTATGATGAATATTCTTCCCTCAGATTTGCCAACTGATGTGAGCACCTAAGATGAGCATGAATAGATAATAGTTGTGAACAGATCAATATTTATGCCTCCTGAGTGACATATGTACCCCTGGTAGTGTCTTCTGAAGCTAAAATAACTGCCCAGTGGGCAACTTTAATGGGGGTATGGCAGGCACCAATGTAGGACTTAGAAGAGATTAGTTTACATGCAACCATTCTAAGCTTTAGAAAGTCTCACCTATGAAAACTTTTTCTACCATACTAATGGCAGGCATTTGCCTTAAGAGAAACAAAAAAGGGGAGAAAGACATAGCTTGAAAATTCACATCCCAGAAAAGGGGATGGCATTCTTTTTTTTTAAATTTTTTTTAAATTTTTATTTATTTTTGAGATAGAGAAAGAGCATGAACGGGGGGAGGGTCAGAGAAAGGGAGACACAGAATCCAAAGTGGGCTCCAGACTCTGAGCTGTCAGCACAGAGCCTGACACGGGGCTTGAACTGTGAGATCATGACCTGAGTCGAAGTCAGATGCTTAACCGACTGAGCCACCCAGGTGCCCCAGGGGTGGCATTCTTCAGGTAAAAGTGTGGCCACTGTGAAGCCCAAAGACAGGGCCATAATCAGTCACATTAACCAGCAGGTCTGGGACCAGTTAACTTCTTTATCTCCTGGCTTAACAATTGCAGGTACCTGAAAATATAACTGCTCAGACAGGTTTGTGGCCTCAAACACAGATCTATGCTAGCCAAGAATGTGATTGGCATACTAAAAGATCCTTATGATGTCAGAAACACATCTGAGAATTAAATCACTTGTCAGTCATTTATTCCTTGGTGTGACTGGGTTTGTTATTTCATTCTTTTACTCAGTTTGGGAGAAAGGTGGGTCTTTTGGTTCAAAAACCAAGAATGAAAGTTTGTACCTCTTAATCCCCATCACCTTTTTCACCTATCACCACCCCTGACACTCTTCCCCTCTGGCAATCACTACCTTGTTCTCTGTATTTATGAGTCTGCTTCTGTTTATGTTTTTTGTTTGTCTTGTTTTTTTAATTTTTTAAAAATTTTTTATTCATTTTTGAGAGACAGAGACAGAGACAGAGCATAAGTGGGGGAAGCGGCAGACAGAGAGGGAGACACAGAATCCAAGGCAGGCTCCAGGCTCTGAGCTGTCAGCACAGAGCCCGATGTGGGGCTCAGATTCACAAACCAAGAGATCATGACCTGAGCTGAAGTTGGACTCTTAACCAACTGAGCCACCCAGGCACCCGTCTTGTTTTTTCAGATTGCACGGATCAGTGAAATCATATGGTATTTGTTTTTTCCCGTCTGACTTATTTCACTTAGCATAATACCTTCTAGGCCATTCATGTTGTCATGAATGGCAAGATTACATTCTCTTTTAAGGTTGAGTAATATCCCATTTATATATTCATGTATTGATGGACATCATTTAGGTTGTTTCTATATATTGGCTATTGTAAATAACGCTGCAATAAACATGGAGGTGCATATGACATTTTGAATTAGTGTTTTGATTTTCCTTGGGTAAATACTAAGAGTGGAATTACTGGATTGTATGGTATTTTTATTTTTAATTTTTAATTTTTTGAGGAACATCCATACTCTTTTCTGTAATGGCTGCACCAATTACATTTCCACCAAGGGTGCATGAGTTTCCTGTTCTCCACATCCTCACCAACACTTGTCCTTTCTACAAATTGTAACTATACTTAATGTAGTAAGCATTTCACAATGTACAAACTTGTCAAATCACTGTATTGTACAACTGTAACTAATATATTGTTGTATATCTACTATACTTCAATTAAAACAAACAAACAAATAAGGATGAGACATGTTACTGATGCCCTCTCATGGAATGCAAGCCCCAAAGCCTCTATATGAAGGGAGAGGGATGAAAAACAGTAAGTGAGGGAGCAGCCTGCCTCTTCTGGTTCTTCATCAACTTGGGCCAACTCTGGAAGCTTCCTGGACATGAGCTTTGTTGTCCTTCACTCAGAGGATCTATCAAGCAGACAGCTGAGTCAATGAGAGTCTTCAAAGACTTGGTTTATTTATGGTGGTGGTAAACATGTCCCCAAGGACCACTAGATAGGTAACAGGCCAAAATGCTTTCTGGCATAAAGACTCAGTGCATCCTTATGGTCCGCTACTCACATTCTTCCCGGTGATTTATTTTGTGCCTGCTCTACAAATTTCCTACTAAACCCCACTCCAGTTCCTCTTTACAAAGACGTCAAAACTCTATGGTTTCTTCCTCTTTACTATTCCTGAGACTCTGAGTGTCCTGCTGACTGAGGCATGTATTTTTTTTTTTTTTTTTGCTGACAAAAATATGTTTGCCTAGTTTCACTTATTCAATAAATTCTTTTTTCTACTTTTTTTCTACTTTTCTACTATGTTTCATAAGAAACATAGGATCACATACAAAACCTCTCCCAAAGCCCTGTTCCTTTAATCTAATTGTATTTTCCTTTTTTTTCTTTTTTGGAAAATTCTTCATATCAATTCCATCCATCCCATCTTCATTTACCACACAGCCCATGCCTTTACACATTCTGTATTTCTTTACTGAAGGCTTACTTCCATGCTTCCCCTTCTTTAACATTTTCCCCATCACATATGTCCAAGTCACATTCTGACCCAGCACTGTACTAGCTGTGACTTAATTTGTATCATCTGACTGATCTCCTAAAACACCAAGAAACTATCTCTGGACTTATAGAGTCAGTACAATTTGAGGTATCTGTTTACAATGGCCAATAGGACACTTAACTAAGAGGCGAAATGTCTGTGACCCCTTGTTTTACCTATCTGCTGCAGGTAATGTTGGGAGCAAGAGTGGTCAAAGGAAACAGGAGACAGCTGTCAACCTGGCAGGGACCTAATAGTGGGGAGAAATCATTCTTTTTCCTCGATCTTTGCCAATTATACAGAAGATCCACAAAAGCCATTGCAGGTGAACCATGTGACCAACAGATCAGCAAATGTGTTTTTAAAGGCAAATATGTAGTAAAAGTTGCTCTATTTCAAAATGCAGTGAATTTGGATTTGTTTCAAAGGAGAGTCTTTACTCTAGGTTTTAAACTGATAGGCAAATCCCCACAAGTGGAAACTGAAGTTCCCTTGAACCATTGCCAGATCTGACACAAGATAGAGAGCGGTAATGGACTCACAGGAAGCAATGGTTAATGTTTCTTACAAGTGTTAAAAAGCAACTCACAGTATCACTCTCTTTCAATGCACCATCATGCCCTATGAAGCCCTTGGGTTCCACTGATCTATGGAAAGTCCACATGTCCAAGTTTTGATATAATAATTATAGACAGATGTGGGAAAACTGAACACTCATTCCAGAATTGAAAGTAACCATTTTATTTGGTCACCGTTATGAAAACTGTATATAAGGAGAAATTTGGATTCTCATCCAATATCCTCCTAAAAAAATATGCTCAGGCAAACTTTTCTAAGTGTTAAAACTGAAGTGTGATTTGAGTACCATAGGAGACCAGTGGAGGGAGAAGGTCGGTAATCACGTGAGAAGAGACTGTTTTTATACCTTCTGATCATGGTGACCTCTACAGAAAGTTAGTCACTCTGAAGAGTAACAAAGGCCATCTGTTAGTGTCTATGGTATTCCTGCTAAAGGCTAACAGGGACTAAATGATCTTTTGATGTTTAATGCAAGCCTCTAGCAGTGAGTATTCTCTGCTTATCTGAAAATGGTATATGGTGGTGGTTTAACAGAGCTAGACAGGTGGGCCACATGACTCATAAGAGTGACAGACATACTGGGCAACTCAGAGCACAGTACTTTGAAAAGGTAATCCCTTTAATTAGGTTTGCAAATTACTGAGGTAACGTGTTGTTTAAATTCATGACTCTTCCTCATAAAATCCTGAGTTTATGAATTGAAATAGTGCTGCCAGGAGTCAGGTTTTGTTCATTTGTGATTGTGGAGACAAGTTGCTTCTGGGTGAATGGACTAGGAGAGGTGAACAAGATGCATAGTTTATGGAGGAGGAATATGGCTCTGGTTCTGAGAGTTTTCTGAGGCTTTCAGAATAAGTGGAAATACATCATTCAATTTCTGCCAGGACTTCTTCCTCAGGCAGAGCCTAGTATCAAGAGGAAATTTCAAAGAATAATGTGTTGATATTCGAAAGACCTGGATTCTAATTTTCACATTAGATGTTAGAATCTGAGTTTTCTAGTCTAAAAAGTGGTGAACTTGACTAGATCATCACAGCTTAAATGGACATATTTTTTCTGTCAGCGATGAGAATGAAGGAGACATGCTTTGAAACTTGCTAGATCTTTCTAAACTCACAAATCCATGGTGCTACAATCAAAAGCATTCTGAGTAGCAAAGATCCATTTGTTTAGATATAGTAAAGGAGGTTAGCTGTTGTGCCTTGTTTGGATTAAGAGACAAGATTTGAAAAAAAAATGATATTTATGGAAAGGAAGAAAATAATGGGATCTGAAGTTTTATTATGCACTGAATGTTTTTGCATTATAGTCCTTCTAAAATTAGATTTCTCCCAAAAGGTGGTTTCCTACAGAAGGCATCTTATTTGAATGCAGGATGACACTGAGTAACAATTTAGTGGCCAAAATTTAGCAGTGGTTGCTCTTCAGCTTCTGGTGGGCTGATGTTCAAGGAAGAGCCCTCCCTACCCCAAATCTGTTGTGCTGAGTAGCAGAAATGCAAACAAGAAATTAGGAAAATACCTCCCCAATTTAGGCAAAACCACTCTGGGCTCACCTACTCTTGGGATCTCTAGAAAAAATATCTACGGATCTTAAAAAGAGGATGAATGGTAAGTTTCTTGCATGCATGTGCCATCTCAACTGGCATCACTTCTGCAGAAAGATTTGAAGAATCTTGAAAAGCAATGAATTTGGAAACTCTATTTCCTCATTCTCCATTTCAACGTGATCAGCAAATCCAAATATGCAAAAATGACGCTTGTTTGGAGGACAGCAGTGCAACCCAGGCCACTGCTCTTTCCGGTTTAGAAGTAGACATATTTCTGCCCTGGAGATCTGCAATCTAAACTGACAAGTTAGAATACTGGAGATACCTCAGAAAATAGTCTTCCAGGTGATTGGAGGAAGCCTTCATTTGAATTGGGATTAAGGAATTTAGCATTAAATGAATTAGCATGATGGTTCTTCTCTCTTGCCTTCTCTGTTATGGCTGGTACCACAGTCATAGTCTGGCCTCATCTGCTATTTTTATAATTCTTTCCTGCACTCAGAATTTCTGTTTCCAAATTTTTGACCATTTATGTTAATACAAGTAATTCTTTACTTGCAGGCTGGACTGCAGCGTTTCGACGAAAATTGCTGTCTTACCCTTGTCACACCCCTGATGGCACATGAGGCAGGGCTAGCCTGCACACTTTGTACACTCTTAATGACGACTCATCAGTAGACCCTGCCTGCCTATTATCTTTCTCTAGCCCAGTGGCTCCCACATGTCAGTCACCTAACGAGAGCCATTCTAATTGAGGTTTCCATTGATCTTCAGTGAAATGAGAAAAATGAAGGCAATGTAGATAGCTTTTCATAAAACCTAATTTATTCTATTTAGAGAACTAGTGTATTCTAAAATTATGTCTTGCTCCTACTTCGGTATTGAAATGTCCTTTCTTTTATCAAAATAATGGGGATGGTAGGTGGTTATTTAGTATTTCTAGCCAGCAGAATTAAAAATCTCAACAATCTTATGTTTCACTCCCATCTTCCTATTTGTTTTTAAATACTGTTAGTCCCTAGAATTCAAATGTCTGTAAAACCCTGCTTTAAAAGGCAGAAGTTTTAGTTTTTATTTCTTTGCTTAAAACCTTATATATATAATATGTATTTTGGGTTGATTTTCCAGTAATGGTCCCTATTGCTGCTGCCAGATTCCTTCCTTCTGAGCATTATGTCAGTTTAAGGAGCAGAAATGCACAAGTATCTGGATCTTTGACTAGACCCCTCTGACCATGAGTCAGGCCGGGCTGTGTAATTTGCTGGAGCCAATGGGACAGCAACAAATCTGACACAAGCAGAAATTTGAAAAGAGTTTTTTTTTTCCCCACATTGGGCTTGCCCTCTAGCTATTCTTGGAACCCTGCTCCTGCCATGCTAAAGAGCCCAAGCTAGCCTGATGGATGATGAGAGGCACGTGGCCCAGTCACCCTGTTGCCCCAGTCAATATCCAGCCAACTGTCAACCATGTGAGGAAGACCATTGGTACTAGCCAGCTTCCTGCCAGCTTACCAAGTGAGCACAGACACGTGAGCAAACCCAGCAGAGACCACTGGGGCCCGTAAAAGAACTGCTTAGTAGAATAATGAGCCAGATAAGTGGTTGTTGTTTTAAGCTACTATGTTTTGGGGTGGTTTGTTATGTGGCAATACATAACAGATACGGTGACACAGTGCCAAGTCTTCAAAACACCATGAAGAATCTCTGAGATTTTTCTCAGACATATAAGGATATGACAACATCCATTGGATAAAAGTGAATTTGGATTCTCAGCCATGTCTTCTCTTCAAGACTTACATGCCCGTCTTTCTCTTATAAGATCGTCTCCAGAGCAGGAACCTAGTAGAATGCCTGGTTTTCAGAAACCACTCCATCAACATCACTTGAACAATCCAATCCCTGTGATCAGGGCTGGCCTGTTGTCAGGAATGACCCACTGAATGTGTTTTGAAGGTTGTAGGAAAGGCTTCCTCTCTCCACACATCTCCTTGATTAATACTTGAAATTTCAACATCAGCAATTTGTTCTCTGTGCTGAAGTTGTGCTCCCCATGAGGCTTTTAAAAAATGCAAACATTCCTGGCTGGGTTAGCATACTGTCATCCTCTTCCTGTGAATGCTCTTATCAGATATCTCGGTCACCAAGGGGTCAAAGTTGGGGTGAGAGTAAACAGCAAAAAAGAGGAGAAACGTTGAAGGGGTGACAAGGTCCCAGTTACCAAACAGGAGGGCTGAACACACTTCCCACTGTGGCTGAGTCAGCGCTGTTTCCTGAGGAGAGCCCAGCTAAGAGTTGAATTGCCCCCTCCAAGGAGAGGAGGAATGGAATCTGTCTGGCTTTGGACTCTTGCCCTGGGGGCGGGGATGGTCAGATGTGAGGAAAGATTCATCACCTCCCAGTGCTAGCATTTTCCTTGGAAGCCCTCATCTGCTTTTTTGTGCCCCCAAAGCAACATTTTTTCAATAGCTTTGTAGGGTGCACATTAGCTGTCTATTCTTGGCTACACTGTCCGTTGTCACACCCTGGATGTCTCTACTTTTTCTTAGACTCTTTGGATGTGAATTGGTTTTGCCAACATGCCCAACTACAGTGATGAAAGCCACAGAGGGGACAGGCTGGGGGGATGCATGACTTGCTGCCGCCAGATTCCTTCTTTCTGAGCATTATCCGAGTTTAATGAGTTGAAACTCACAAGTATAATTAGCATAAGGCTTAAGATACTACTCTCTGTCCGTAATTGAATTTAATTTACAGCTTGAATAATTGCATTTACATGCGCAACCAAATGTTTGTCTTTGTTGGTTTTAAAAGTCTCCATCCATATTTATCTAGGAAAACTTTGCAAGGCCAAGGATCGCTTATAAAAAGCTAGGGTGTTCTGGCATCTCTTGGCTTGAATTGGAAGGTGAGTTTGTAAAATGCAATCCTTGGAAATTACCTAAAAGACTTGAGGCTTTCTGATGTGAGACACTTATCAGCTTTCTAAATGTATAGCCTTAAGCCTCAAAAGAATGCTGTTCTGTTGCTTAATACAGCAACCTTAAGCCTCCTGGGGTGAAAAGTACTTAGCATAATTAAACTGCTGACTGTTCTTGAAGAGGGAAGGTGGGTTTTGTTTTAAGATTACAAGTGGCATTTCCAAGCACTTTGAGTTGAGGCCATCTTGATAGTATAGGGTATCTTGCATTCTGCAATCCTTGAATTGCAGGCATAGCAAACTGAAAGTGCTTGTAAGAGACAGTGTAATTCCATACACATGTTCCCTAGGGTACCCCTAGACATAAATGGAAGTATCTCTTCCCTCCTTCCCCCACCCACTTCTTTAGTAAGCTAAAGCAACGCAGACAATGTTTGCAAAACTGAGCTCTTCTTTCCCAGGCATTTTGGAGCAAAGAGTCTAAAGACCTATGATCTCATCTTCAAGCCTTGTAAGCAAGTGTAGAGGAACTGCAAAGCTTGGCCTAGTACAATCACTGCCATTGAACTTCAGCCGAGACTTCTGTGTCATTTGGCTTTCTTTGTATCACTCTTTTTCAAAATAGAATAATGTGTAGATATGCTAGTATTGAATTATAGTGTTTCTTAACTATGTACAAACACTAATATACTTATAGCTTCAAAAAAAGAAAAGAAAAAATATGCAAATAAAGTAGAAACAAACCTATAAAATGCATGGCATTCAAATGCACATGTTAATTTCAAGAGAGGTTCACTCCGTTTTTGCAGAAACCACATCACCTGCGTATGAACTGGTCACAACCACTGCTAACATGCTCTGGTCAGTTTGCCCCATTGAAGCTATTAGCAGAACATGGGGTGACTCAGTATTTGCCTCATTTTTCTGTTTCAGGATCAAAATTAATTTTTGACACTGACAATGACAGTGAGTCAATGGTCTTTCATGATGTGAATGTCCATCTATGTATGAAGTCTTTGTCTGTTCTGCATTAGCCCATCACAATTAATGTCATGATGCTTTAGCAAAGAATGAGAACAGTACATGGGAGAAGCTGTTGGTTGTCCAGGCAAGGATACCACTCCCCTGAATGCAGCCCTGTCTGAATGAACAATCTCCAGGCTCTAGGATCTGGGGAGCTCCTTGCAATCTTCTGAAGGGGGAAGGGGCTTGGAGAGGGATTGATGTGGTCATTCTTTCCCTTGGTCAGGTGAGCTGTCACAAGCACATATCTGGAAACAGCTTACTGTGTCAGCAAATGCCCATCTATTCCCCATGATAGCAGAGAGCAGACAGCAGTATCAGGAAGAACTTCTCTTTGTGACAAAAATACCTGGTTTATCCATAAGGATTCCTGTTGCCTGTGGCCCCCTTAAAAGGATGGTGCTCATTGGCCCTCATTCCATGGACCATTGTCTTGGAAGATGGAGTCCTCATCCTTCTGGAGACCCAATGCCATGTCCAGCACCATGCTGGTCCTCTCTCCTGCTCCTTGAAAGTAAGTGCATGCCTCATCTATGCCAGTTTCCATCTGTTCTTTCTGCAGTTGAAGTTATCCACTCCCCAGACAGGGTCTCAATCATATACTTGGGGATCTTGTCCCAGTGATGAGGGAGTAGGAGGCAAGCTGAGGGGAAAAGCACAAGTTAGTACACCCTCCCTCCCCAGGTGGGACATGTATGATATTCCTTGGACATTCCAGGCTACCCCAAAACAGGAAAGGACAAAAAAAAAAGTTAAACTGATAAGAGTCTCCACCAGTTTACCAGAAAAAGGCAATCCCATCATAGCCTAAAGTCCAGGAACTCCCTACTATCTTTTTTTTTTCCTTTTTTAATGTTTATTTATTTTTGAGAGAGAGAGGGAGACACAGAGTGTGAGTGGGGGGGGGGAGGGCAGAAAGAGAGAGCGAGAGGGAGACAAAGAATCTGAAGTAGGCTTCAGGCTCTGAGCTGTCAGCACAGAGCCTGGTATGGGACTTGAACTCACAAACCATGAGATCACCACCTGAGCCCAAGTCTGAGGCATAACTGAGCCACCCAGCGCCCCCCCCCCCCATACTGTCTTAATGTTAATACTTTGCCAGAGGGAAAAACAACCTTAACTTGACAATAGCTAGGCTTCCAGTAAGTCATCTTTAGCATGTGAAAGTCTCTTTGGAAACTCCCTCTTGACTTTATGTCCCCTGACTCCATAAAACAGTCACTCCCACAACCCCAGTGCCGCCCAGGGGTCCTGTCCCCATGCTTTAATAAAATCACCTTTTTGCACCAAAGATGTCTTTAAGAATTCTTTCTTGGTCATTGGCTCTGGACCTCACGAACCTCACCGTTCCCCCAAAACTTCATCACCAGGTCTTCATCAACGCTCTAATTCTTCTGTCAGCATTTTATATGATTTCATTTGTACAGCTACTTTAGCAACCAAACCTTGAAGCTCTGAGTCCTTTAGAATCAATAGCTTTTTACCACCCCTTCACTTCAGGTGATTGCTGTATGCATTCTGCCATCACTCAGAGCCCTAACACCTCTGAAAGCTTAACTTCCTACATCTTACTCTCTGGCTGCCCTAAATCTTTACTTTCACTACCCTGGATCTTTGACCTCACCCAAGCATCTATAATTGCTCTAATTTATTCCATTCAACCACTTTATCTCAATGTTATATCCTTCAAACCTAGATTTTTTTGGACCATTGTTTCAATGACTCTTGCCAAAATTCTCAGTTTCCTTGATCTATTGTTCTTCCGTTACAAATGCCCCATAAAACTCCAACTTGAAATCAACTTAACAGTTTAACTTCTATGTTTCCTTATATCACAAACCTCTCAGATTCGTGATGATGATTTATGACCTCAATTAGACTTAAAGCTGCCCAGTAATCTTTCTATCTCTCTCTGTCTTATTCCCCACAGTGGTTATTTCAAACCTCATCTATCCTCAAATATTCTACCCTGGAATACCTTCTTATACTTTTCACAGGGAACTAAGCTCATAAAATGGAATCCATTTTACAGAAATTCCCTTCATTCTTTGCTACCCTACCTGAAACTTAGCTGCATGGGCATATACTTTTTACTTTTTGCTTCTTGATTGAATAGAAGAAGAGAATTTACCCACTTCTTCATCACTCCCATAATGTTAATCCTAGCCTAGGGCTAATTTCTCTACCTCTGCTCTGCATCAAATCTCTCATTGCTTCTCAGGAGACTTTGTTATTCATCAATTATCCCTTTTGACCCCTATACTTTAACCACTATTTATTGGCATCTTTTTAATCTTTTTACTAACATTAGAACAGATTCAAGCTTATCCTATATTTAACTCAAAATTCAACTGTCACTCAATCTCATCCTTTTCTTCCTATCATCTGTCTCTTTATCTTCACAACAAGATCCATTGAAAGAGTTGTCCACTCACATTGTTTTCACTTAATCAATCACCTATTCACTCTTTAATCCATGACCTTCAGGCTGCTATACCCATCCTCGCATCAAAACACTTCTTGCAGCTCATCTTCCTGTCTCTATATCCAGTGCAAGCTTTCATTCTTTATCTTACCATCCTCTCTGTGACATGGTAGACCACTTTCACCTATTCAACACTCAGCCTTAGTTTCTGTGCATTGCACTCTTCTGGTCTTCTTCCTAGCCCTCTGGCTGTTGTTTCTCACTCTGATCATTATCTCTGTTTCTTTAATTTTGAAGAGATATGGATGCAGCAAAGATGGACTTGAATTATAGCCAAGGTAAAGCCACTCAGAGGTGAATATGATCCCTAGTAATTTCATTTCTAGGAATATTGTCAGTCTTGGGTTCGACACTGAGGGTTACATTTAAAATCACTCACTCAGAGGCACTCTAATAAAGGAAAGAGAACCTACTGAGGTTCTCACAAATACCATATTAGAAACTTAGGAGATCCAAAAGTGTGACCTTTTTACATCCAAATACCACAAGATATGTATCAAGTTATAGGAAGGCATGAACATGATAAACTAAAGATGGTCACAATTTCTTAGACATTTCTACAATTGACAGTTGGGATTGCTGTCCCCTACTTTTGAGTCTGGGCAAGCTATCTGCCTGCTTTGATGAATAAAATGGTATGGAAGTGATGTTATGATAAATTCTAAGCCAGGCATTAAGAAATTTGCAGCTCCATTTCCTGCCTCTTAGAATCCAGATGCCATGCTGTGAGAATATCCAAACAGATCCATGAAAGAGAGAAATCTGTCAATAGCCCCAGGTAAGTCTCAGTTGACAGCAGAAACTTGTTAGACATATGAGTGGGCCATTATGGAACTGGGTCCTTCCAAACCCAGTTGGAGCACCCTCACTTGATGTTCCATGAAGCAGAGATGAGGCAACTCTACCAATCCCTGCCCAAACTGCATATTCATGATCAAAACAAAGGGAGAAATTTCTGCTAGAGGGATGTGGGTTATTTCCTCCTCAAATATTTACCAGTGTACTAGATTTCAGAGTTGTTAGAGAGAATTGGAGGGAAATTAGGGTATTGGAGAAGGAAGAGACAAAAGAGCTAAGTCTACAACTTTTGAAGTAAATAATTGAATTCCCTGCAGTATTCCAGGGCTGAAGAGGCAGAAATTTGCCAGGCTCTTAGTAAAAACCTCAGAACGGCCACTCACCTCTCCTTCTCTAAAAGAATGTTGCTTAAAAGATGAAGTTAGTCATGCTAAGACTAGTAAGCAGCCCTGTGTGAGCTTAATCTATGACTGTGACAAGGTGATTACCTCATTACCTTATCTATCTAACAGGAAAACAAGAGGATATACTTCCTGGTTAAAGATGACATCTGGGGACACATGGGTGGCTCAGTCAGTTGAGTGCCTGACTTTGGCTCAAGTCATGATCTCGCAGTTCCTGGGTTCGAGCCCTGCATCGGGCTCTGTGCTGACAGCTCAGAGCCTGGAGTCTGCTTCGAATTCTGTCTCCCTTTCTCTTTGCCCCTCTCCCACTCGTGCTCTGTCTCTCTTGTTTTTGAAAATGAATAAACATTAATTTTTTTTATTAAAAAAGAAGAATTTCAACAGAAGATTGTAATTCATAAAAAAGAATCAAATGGATGGCCTAGAAATATAAAATGCAGCATTCAAATTTAAGATCTTCTTGGATGGGTTTAAATTAAGACAAGAAATAACAAAGACAAGATTAATCAACTCAAAGATGAATCCATAAAAAGTAAAGGGAAGCACAGAGTTCAGTAGGGTGGAGGTAGGGAGAATGGATGGAGCAAATAGAGAAAGCATAAGAGAAATGTAGGGTTCAGTAAAAAGTTTTTTCATGAGTGTGGGTAGAATTCCAGGAGGGGATAAAGAGTGAGCAGATTGAAAGAAATATTTGAAGTGATAATTGCTGAGGTTTTCAAAATGATTGAAGACACAAACCAGGAGACTCAAAAAACTTAATGGGTCCTAAGTAGAATACATATAAAGAAACCACCCTTAGGCACATCATAGGTCAAACTTCTAAAAACTAAAAACAAAGAAAAAATCTTTAGAGTAGCCTGAGAAAAAAGACATCACATTCAAATGAGAGACAATAAAATTTATGGCTGACATTCCAATGGGAATCATGAAAGCCAGAAGACAATGGAATGACACCTTTAAAGTGCTTAAGTAAAAACTAAAAGTAAAATTCTATGAGAAAATGGCAGTGAAATAGAAATCAAATTCAAGACAAATACAAAGACATTTTCAGACAAAAAAAAAAAAACATGAGAATTTTTTTCTCTAGACAATTGGAACTATAAGATATATTAAAGAAAGTTCTTCTAGTCAAAGAAAAATGATTCCAGATGGAAGTACAGAACTGGAAAAAGATTAAGAGCACTAAAAATGTGAATATAGGGGTACATATAAAATATCAATGGTATATAGCAAAATTACAAATAATGTCTCTGGGTTAATGACATATAAAAGTAAATTATACTACATAAATGATAGGGAAGTAAATTACAGATACATTGCTATAAAGTTCTTGAATTTTGGGGAAGTAGTAAGAATACTAACTTAAGGTGAACTTTAATAAGTTAAGGCTGCATATGTAAGTTTATAATAATATAAAAATAAATAATTAATAAAGGAAAAAGCATTAAAATATATTTAGTTAATCTAAATGAATAAAAGAAAGGAGTGATAAATAGAATAGAAAAAACAGAAGGTACCAATTATAAGGAAACATAATTGGGTCACTCTCAGAAAAATCACACTTAGACTATTAAATAAAATCACTTAATCAAGGCATTGAACAGTGGTTTGAGTAAATGTGAAAACTGTTACATGGTCACCTGAATTTAACAGGGTGGGGGAGGGGACCAAGAAATGCAACTTGCATCCATTTCTGCCATATCTTAATAAGGTGCAAGCACAGCACCTAGCCATGCCCATTTGAACAGGCTGGAATAGGCTGCCTGAAAATTAGACTTCCCCTAACATTATTCAAAAATCCCATGTGTGCTCTCTCTCTTCTCCTCAGGCAGTCTTCAAAGATCACTTTTGCTATAGCCTTGTCCTTTACCCAAAGATTCTCCTTGCTTTACATACCTGATTGAATAATAGACATTTCAATTACTGTGACTGCTGTCAAGTGTATAGTAAGTATTGACATTCAACACCTTAAAAATTGGAGGGAACAGAATGCTTGGCATCAGTCAAGAGTGACATAACACACACACACAAAATAACAAGATAATAAACTTAAATCCACTTATGTCAGTAATTATATTAAAGTAAAGATTATCAGAGGTGCCCGGTGGCTCAGTCGGTTGGGCGTCCGACTTCGGCTCAGGTCATGATCTCGCGGTCCGTGAGTTCGAGCCCCGCGTCGGGCTCTGTGCTGACAGCTCAGAGCCTGGAGCCTGTTTCAGATTCTATGTCTCCCTCTTCCTCTGACCCTCCCCTGTTCATGCTCTCTCTCTCTCTGTCTCAAAAATAAATGTTAAAAAAAAATTTTTTTTAAATAAAAATTAAAAAAAAAGTAAAGATTATCAGACAGGATAAGAAAGGCAACTATAAACTCTTCACAATACACCACTTTAAATATAAGGGCATAGAAAGGTTGAAAAAAATTATATTAATAAAAGCACAAACAGTTACTAACCAAAAGAAAATTAATGTACCTATATCAATATAAAAAGAAAGCATAAGACATTTTACTAGAGATGATGATTAAAAATTCAATTAAAGAGTAAGATATAACAATTCTACTTTGTCCAATAACAAAGATCAAAGCACACAAAGCAAATATTGGCAGAATTTTTAAAAAGAAGTAGATGCTTTCTCACTCATCATTGAATATTTTAACACTCTTCTCTCTGTGGATTCTCACTGATAGAATCCAATAGACAAAAATATCATAAAGATATAGAAAGATTTGACCAACATGTTTTTTTTAATGTTTATTTTTGTGAGATAGAGAGACAAAGAGAGAGAGACAGACAGAGAACAAACAGGGGAGGGACAGAGAGAGAGAGAGAGATGGAGACACAGAATCTGAAGCAGGCTTCAAGCTCCAAGCGGTCAGTACAGAGCCCAATGCAGAGCTTGAACTCATGAGCTGTGAGATCATGACCTGAGCCTCAGTCAGAAGGTTAACCGACAGAGCTGCCCAGGAGTCCCTTGACCAACATGATTAATTAAGACAGAAAAAAAATTAAGATTACATGTAACAACAGCAAAACCATTCTCTTTTATGACACATGAAACACTGACCACAGTGGACCATGTGCTTGGTCACAAAGAAATTTCTTCAAAACACAAAAGAATTTAAATTGTATGGAAAAGTCTTGGACTACATAATAGTGACTTAAAAATAAACAACAAAAAAGTTAATTGGAAAATCACCAAACGTTTGAAAATTAAGTAACACATTTCTAAATAATTCATGTGCAATGAAGACCTCATAGTGGAATTAAAAAGTATTTTCAGCTGGATGATAATAAAAATATGAGAACTTGTGGGTGCAGTTAAAGCAGGAGTCGGAAAAAATTTTTTAGGTCTGAATTCACAATTTAGAAATAAAGTTTGGAAACCTAAGTTTTTATACCAACTAGGAAAAAGAGGGATATATTATATCTGAAGACAATAACACAAATGACAGCAGAATTATTTTTTAAATAGTTCTTTGTAAGTTTAACAAAATTGACAAACCCCTAGGAAGATTGATTTTGAAAATCATGGACAAAAACACAAATTAATTGTATTTAGAACTCAAAGGGAGGACAAAAATATAGGTTCTACAGATGTTAAAAAGTAATATAGGGCTAGTGGCACCTGAGTGGCTCAGTCAGTTAAGTGTCCAACTTCAATTCAGGTCATGATCTACCCATTCGTGAGTTTAAGCCCCATGTCGACCCTCTGTGCTGACAGCTCAGAGCCTGGAGACTGCTTCAAATTCTCTCCCTCTCTCTCTGCCCTTCCCCTGCTTGCACACTATCTCTCTCTAAAAAATAAATAAACACTATTTTTTTAAAATAATATGGGGCTTTTATAAATAATTTTTAATTTTTAAAATTAGATAAAATACACAAATTCCTACAAAAACACAACTTATCAAAAGTGACATAAGTAGAAAATTTAAAAACCAAATTGTTCTCTAGTAGATCTATAATTAAAAACTAAACACAAAGAAAACTCCAGGCCCAGTTTGTTTTGCTGAATAATGTTTCCAAATAATAAAGGAAGAAACAATACTAAATTTAAACACACATGGCCAGAGAATAGAAAAAGAATACTTCTCACCATTTTTATTAGGCCAGCACAGCCTTGGCATTAAAAGCAAACAATAAAATTGCAAAAATAAATACATAAATATATACAGAAAAGAAGGAAGGGAGGAATAAAGGAGGAAGGAAGGAAGGGAAGGAAGGAAGGAAAGAAGGAAGGGAGGAAGGGAGGAAGGAAGGGAGGGAGGGAGGGAAGAAGGAAGGAAGGGAGGGAGGAAGGAAGGGAGGGAGGGAAAGACACGTCTACATTTTTCAATTTTTACTACAAAATATTGCTAAGAAAAGTTAAAGAATACCTAAAAATTGAGAGCTTTACCATCTTAATGAATTGGTAGACTCAATATTTTTAAGATATCACTTCTCCCCAGATTGGTTTAAAGATTCAATGGTTTCCTAGGAAATTCTTCATTTTAGTAATTGTCAAGACTATTCCAAACTGTATGTGGAAATACAAAGGACTTGGAACAACCATGACAATCTTGAGGAAGGAGAACAAAGTTGGAAGTTTTACTCAAACAAGTTTGCTGAATGTCTACGAAGCTTATTGAAAACATGACATGGCACAAGGATATATCCATACACCAGTGGGACAGAAGAGAGAGCCAGAAACAGCCATTTCTAGATGGTCATATCAGATTTATGACCACTGTGCAGCTACAATTCTGTAAGAAAAGAATGGTATTTTTAAATAGGAAGGTCAGTTAGATATCCATACAGGAGAAAAAATGAACTCTGATTCCTACCCAAACCATACACATAAATAAATTAGAGGTGGATTATAGACTTATTACACAAAAGATTAAATCATGAATCTTCTGGAAGAAAACATAATAATACTTCTCCACTTTCAAGTAGGCAATGGTTTTTTAAATAGAAAACAATTTAATAAGTGGAAGTTGGTGAGTTGCACTTTATTAAGAATAAAAACCTCTATTCAGAAAAAGATTACATTAAGAAGTAAAGAAGAAAATGACTGAGTGGAAGAAGATATCCAACAAAAGACATGTGTCTGTTATGTGTATGTAACTTCCACTGATAATAGGATAAAGATTGGCAACTAAATTGAAAATGTGCAAAATACTTTGAACATGCACTTCACAAAAGAGAATACCCAAATTAAAAAATATATATTTATATATATATTTTTTTATATACGTATATATGTATATTTATATATGTATATTTGTATACGTATATAAAGATGTGTATATACGTCATGTCTGGGTGGCTCAGTCTGTTGAGCATCCAACTCTTGATATCTGCTCAGGTCATGATCACAAGGTCATGGGATCAGCCCTGTGTTGGGCTCCATGCTGAGTGTGGAGTCTGCTTGAAATTCCCTCTCTCCCTTCCTCTCTCTCTCTCTACCCCCCATCCCCCACCCCTCTCCCCCACTCACATGTTCTTTCTCTCTAAAAGTAAAAAAAAAATTAGGGGTGCTTGGGTGGTTCAGCTGGTTAAGCGTCTGACTTTTGGTTTTGGTTCAGGTCATGAACTCACTGTTTCATGAGTTCAAGTCCCATGTCAGGCTCCCTGCTGACAGTACAGAGCCTGCTTGGGATTCTGTCTCCCACTTTCTCTGCCCCTTCCCCACTCAGCCTGTCTTTGTCTCTCTCAAATAAATAAAGTTGAGAAAAATTAAATTAAATTAAATCAAAAATTAAATATATATATATATATATATATATATATATATATGAAAAGGTGTTTAAAATCAGTACTCATCAGGAAAATACAAATTGAAACCAAAATAAGATACCATGATGCTCATATCAGAATGGCTTAAATTAAAAGACTGACAATCTCAAGTGTTGAAAAGAATGTGGAATAACTGGCAATCCCATACATTTAGCTGGTAAAAGTGTAAATTAACGCAATTACTTTGGAGAAACTGTTTGACAGACCCTAGTAAGGATATCTATCTATCTATCTAATCATCTAATCTATCTACCTAACATCATCATCTATTTACCTATCATCTAACCTTTTACCTAGTAAGCTAGTTACCCAGTTACACTCCTAGATGTATATCCAATGAATACTTGTGCCCACCAAAAGATATGTACTGGAATCTTTATAACAATGATGTTTTTAATCACTAAAAGCTGGGAGCAAAACATAAAACATCCATCACAGTTGAATGGACCAAAAAATTGTGATACATTTAATACAGTGGAATACAATAAAAGATGAGAAATAACAAATTACTTCTACTAGGCACAAAATGGATAAACCTCACTGATATAATGTAGACTGAAAGAATATAGACACGAGAGATTCGATGCTGTAGGATTCCATTTGTATAAAGTTTCAAAACCAAGCATAGCTAATCTGTGGTGACAGAGATAAGAACCACAGTTACATCTGGATCGGCCAGGTGCTGGATATGTTCTATGTTGTGACCTACAGAGTGGGTGCAGGCATACACATGTGTAAAAAATCACCACTCTATGCTTCTAAGTTATGTGCACTTTTCTACGTTTGAGTCATACATCAGAAACTAAAATCCTAACAACCGACTGATATCTTGCAAATCTATTCACTCTCATGTCTTTTCTTGGTTTTGTCAAAAGGCAATGCTAAAGCCAAACCCTTACTGATTGAACCAGTAAAGATACAATAAGCTACTTTTAGAAGGAGACAGTTTATTACAGAAAGAGAGAGCAGCCAAAGGTGCTAGTTTCCTGTAATCCTTGTCCAACACACCACACAGGCCAGTACTGAAACAAAATGGGCTGATGCCAACACCATGAGTAATGGGATACTCCATTGCTGAGGAGCCAAATTTAGACTACAGCTAAGTAGGTTTGTATTCTGGAGGTCTATTCTGAGGGGGGCAAGACAGGAAGACTCCTACCTTGACGGAACCCTGGAGGTGATGGGAAATTATCTCATGACAGCCTCCAGGGGAAGACAGGGAGGTGAATGGGAGATGGGAACGTGATATGGACTCAGAGCAGCCCCCCACAGGCCTTCCATCCTCTCTCGTTTTCAGAAGATTATGAGGCTTCCTGACAAGAATCAGATTAGGTATAGCTTTGCCTACCTGTGTATTGGACTTTCTACCTGAAACATCTTACAGGTATAGGTGACTCTATGGGCTCCTCAAATTCAATGTTTTCAGAACTATGTTGACCTCGAATGCTCCAAAGCCTCACCTGCCAAATCCAGAGTGTGAGGTCTGAAGCTCAACACCTATGTCTCCATTCAAACCACTCTTATTCCAGTGTTTGTTATCTGTGTGAATGGCTCCAGCACCTTCTCAGTTGTGATAATAAGGAACTTGAGTCATCTTTTTCATTTGTGTATCCAAGTTGGTTGTATCTAAACAACCAAGTTCTTTGGAATTTTACTTCTTAAATACCTGTTTATGCATCCAATTCTCTTCCATTCCATCTCTACCACACAGCTCCCTCTCTATCACATTTCTTTCTTTTTATTTTTTAATTTTTAATTTTTTTAATGTTTATTTATTTTTGAGAGAGAGAGAGACAGAGTGCAAGTAGGGGAGGGGCAGAGAGCAAGAGGGAGACACAGAATCTGAAGCAGGCTCCAGGCTCTGAGCTGTCAGCACAGATCCTGACATGGGCTTGAACTCACAAACCGAGATCATGACCTAAGCTGAAGTCGGACATTTAACCGACTGAGCCACCTATGTGCCCCTACCACATTCCTTTCTAACGGGAATTTGCGTAAGCTACCTCTTTTAACTGGAACCACCTTCCCTCTTAGACATGACTCTTTCAGATTCTCAGCCCACTCATTTCTTCATGGAAGCCTTTCTGTAATATCCCAGATGAAGCCAATTTTTCCAATTACAGAGTTTCATATATATATATATATATATAATTATATTCTGTCATAAAACTGTATACCCTTTGTATCTCTTACCACACATTCAGTTTTATATTCTCTTGTGTTATATTTGATCAGGCTACAGATTTCATGAAGGTACAGAATGTGATGTCTTTTTCACCTATTACATTCCCAGCAATGAGCATTGTGCTTAGTACAGAGTAGGTACTTGATGTATAATTACTGGATGGGTAAATGAATAGTAATTACAATTGTGTGTAATCAGCTGCATAACGTCTACCTATCTCTAAAGGGCAAGAAGCACCGGTCTTTTTCACCAATGCATCCTTAGGGCAGAATGCTAAGCAAACAGTCCTTAATATATCTGTGCTGAATGAATGAATAAAAGTAAATGATGAGTACCTGGAAACTGTTGAAAAGGTAAAAAGATAGTCCAGGAAGTAGACTTAGGTTGAGATGTGGCTTTGGCATTTAGTAACAAAAGCCCACAGCGCTTCCCTGGCAGGAACCCACCTGCACTTTACCAGGGCATTTAGTTTATCAGTCCAAAGTAGAGTAAATTCATCATTTAGGCACCATGGCAAAGTGAAGAGGACATACATCCAGGAAGGGCAGAGATCTCTTCATTCTGCCCTCCAATTACACACCTTTCAGGTAGCCGCCATAAGGCCAGTACAGATTGGAGGAAGGCTGGCACAGATAGCACTGTGGCCCCTCTCTATACATTTGGAACCAGTTCAGCTGAACATGGAAACTAAGCTGGAAGGGAAAAATAAAGGGGAAAGATTTGAGAAAGGTTAAAGCAGACATTGATTAGAAAGGGAGTTCTCGGGGAATGTGCAAAAGGCAACTCCATCTGCTATGTCTGGTTAATGTGGGGGAATAGGTTTTAAGATCTAATTGTATATGAATCTCTGTTTTGTTTTTTTAATGTGTTTTGTTGTTATTGTTTTTGTTTTTGTTATTAGCAGAAGAACGATTCCCTTGTTTTAGATATAAGGAAATGAAGCTAGTCTTTCAGAAATAAGACAGTATTCTCAAGGTTTTTATTGTCTTGTAAATACATATACCCATTTTGGGTAGCTATAATCTCCCCCACTCTTTGCTCAAATCAGATCTTTCTAGAAGGTTGTCTCTTTGGGTGACTATTTCACACATTTTGTGTGTTGGGGTGTTCTTAGTCTTCTTGAATAGTATATTATAAATATTAATTTTCCTTTTCTCTCCTTTAGTACAGTCCAGGCTTTTTTCAGCTGTATAAAGGGAAGCCAAAAGAAAGGTTCTGTGAGTGAAGCTGTGTTACAGAGTGTGTGATAATAGAAGAAAGATACAACTCCCAGAGGAAGGTGAAATTTTGAGAGACAGGGCTATTTGATGAACCACTCTCCACTGCTTCCCAACTTGTGATTTTCCCTCCAAATATCTATGTTTTAATATGTTTAAAGATGACATATGTTATGAATAGAAGCATAGACTTCTTAAAATTTAAGTTTTTTGGGTGTTGTTAGCCAGCCACCAGGAGAAACAAACTGGGGAAATAATGACACAAAAGTACAAATAAGGGGACAATCCAGGGTTTTCACAGAGTCCTCATATGGTCTGTATGGTTCCTACCTCTCTTTTGCTCTCTTTTTATTTCTGAGGACTAACCATCCTGAATCTTCCCCTTTTCCAATTTAAAAGAGAGAATCATGCACCCTCCTTCATCCTTGGCTGTCAAGGTGGCAATTTTCCTTTTTGTTTCCTGGGATCTGATTAATACACACCAGGATGATCCTCTTTGGGATTTCTTCACATTACTTTAGGCATTACCATCCATTATTACCTCCATTAAGTGAGTTTATCAAATCAGTTTTGGTCTCCTAATGGGCTGGAACTCTGATTGGTCAGCTTTTATAGAAACGTAAGAACTTAAAGGGGTAATATAGGTAGTTTCTCAAACCAAGGGAAAGACCCACAATACATCTACCTGATAATTTTTGAGGGATTATGTATGAAATAAGATGGAGGCACTAAGTATGAGGTGTCATCTTGTAAATTCTCTTTAAATCCTGTTAATTAATCAAAAAGAAATACTCATTTTTGCTCTGGAGAGTCCTTAGCATCTGTGCAAGCTATGTTAATCTCCCATTTAAACAAAGAAAACTGTCTTAAGGCTCAGAGCAGACTACAGTATTATCAATAGTCTTTCATTTTTCATATTTATTATGTTGTTACCACGTATTAGTGGTCAGTGGTATCAGTTTTTCACTTACTCATTTAACTGAAGTAGGATATCTACTTTGTGCCATGGATACCTTTTTAAGAAATTTCAGTTTTTTCTGAAGGTATGGGGAAGCCACTGTGAGATTTTACACAGAGGAATAAATGTGGCCAGTTATCTTGCAAAATGACTCTAGCTTCCTCTCTTTGAACTTTTCATTAAAAAAAAAAAAAAACAAATCTATTGAAGTACTCTGAAATGTTTGAGAACCAAAACAACAAAAATCTCTTCTCTCCATCCTTCTGCTACTCTTCAATAAAGCACTATTTTCTATCTTCTACTTTCTGTTCTGAGAGAGTGTGCCAAGAAAGATTGCCCAAACTTAATGAAAAAAATCATAGTTGCTTGAGCGCAACTTCAGGCTACCTTAATGCTCTCTGTCTTCAGCCTTTGCAAAGCTGACTCAGATTGTTTGTGTCATTGCATGGCTGGCATAGTCCTCTGCGACAGCTGGTGCAGGGCTAACTCTTCTCTTTCAATAAATGAGGCGGAACCAGGGCTCAACCTGATGTATTTTGATTTGGGTTGCTCTTCCCTTACACTACAGGGCCATTAAAGATAAATGCACCATCATCCACCTGGGGCTCTGAGCTCTGTGGCTTTCCTTCTTCATGATGGGTCTTCCATGGTGTCACATACCTGGGATCTCACACCCGTTTGGTAACTTTCTCTATCAGCGTCCCTTAATGACTGTTCTTTACCCTTCCCTTCCTTTTCCACATCTCAGAACAACCATTAAAAGATGACTTTCAGGGGCGCCTGGGTGTCTCAGTTGGTTGAGTCCGACTCGATTTAGATTCAGGTCATGATCTCACAGTTCGTGAGTTTGAGCCCCACATTGGGCTCTGCGCTGACAGTGTGGATCCTGCTTGGGATTCTCTCCCCCTTTCTCTGTTCCTCTCCCACTTGTGCACTCTCTCTCAAAATAAATAAATTAATTAAAAAAAAAGAATGACTTTCATTTCACTTTTATACTTCAAATGATTTTTGACAGTGATTCTTCCTCCCCTTTCTGGTGGGGTTCAGTGATAATGTCTAAATGTGATTATAAATAGATCTGCTTTGGTTAAGGGGTGCTTTTCTCTCAGCATCTTTAGATTTCATTACAGATCTAGCATGTAGGGTGGATGCTCTTTGCTAATTTTTTCCCCTTTCTTTTCCTTCCTCTGAGAAGCACATTATTACTATACTAAATGCCTTGAGCAAAACTTAATTCATTCCACAGATTCACATCTGTAAAACAAGCACTGATGGGGAGAGCTGTTTGAAATGAAATAAGAGCTGAAGCTTACACTGTTAAAAAAAGAAGAAGAAAAAGAAATGGGCTGACATCCCTCTCTCAGTGTGAAAGGATTAAGATGGTTTTAATTATCTCACCTGGCTTTGGTTATTTCATTTATTCTCACTCCCTATTGTTTCCTTTATATAGCTAATATGATAGCATAAGGTCTGGTGTTATCATCTGGATTTCTCCCTTTAGGAAAGTTGAAGAGCCTCAGGTTAAAAAGTAAAAAATCACAGTTCAAAATGTGCATAAATGTGTGATGACAAGAGCAGAGACTTAAGTTCCTATGCCCAGTCATGTACGAATGCCAATAATAACTGAAGACTCAGGACTGAATATCTCACACTTCTTTTGAATAAAGCAAATGGGTTTCTAATGTGATCTGGATGTGAAAAGATGTAGTTATTGAAGTATTGGTGTGATCTTACGGAATATAATCTCTGATCCAGCCTCCAGGCCAGGCCAGTTGTATACATACAAAGGCAGGGTGTTTAGGGCTTGACAGTTTCTTTAGATGACAAAAATATATACATGCACCAACACAAAGGAATTATTACTCTTGGCCTTTATTTTAAGATGATGGCTGGCATCAGTTTAATATTTCCTGTTTTCCCTTATCAAGAACTCTGTTTGACCTGACTGGGAGCAGGGAAAGGAATTTTCCATAGGTCTTTTTTTTCTCTTAACACCTGAAAACTATCCTCCGATAAAGACTTGACAGCAGCCTTGAGCATGGACTATATTAAGGGAGAATTTGAAGAAGAGAGTGAATAATATATTGCAAAGTAGAGCCAATCCAGGGAACCAGAAATTATTATTGCAAACACTGGGGGTGGAGGAGCAAGGTGATACAGGGGAATGGAGACACATTGCATGGGCCCTGGGTGCTGGGCCCTGGCAGTCAAGAAGAGCAGCCTTTTCCCAGCGCTTAGGAGGTGAGAACACAGCCAGCATGGAGCCATGCAGAGGGGCCCAGGGAGGAGCCCAGGATGGACAGGTCCTGCTGTCCTGCTCTTAATTGCTTCTGTTGGGTGGGGGTCTCTTGTCTGCTACTTCTGTTCAGGATCTATAAGCACAGAGAAAGGGTAATGGGCAGAAAGTGATAAGTGTATCAGCCTCTGATAGGACTAAACTGGACAGGCAGTGATGGGCATCTAACCCTTATCCTGGCTCCAGAGATCCAAGAGCAACCCCCAAACAGGATGACATTCTGGAGGGGTAGGCCACGTGGCTCATGGCTGAGACACATTTTCAAAGGCCTGGGCATGCAGAGCATCCTACCTGGCCAATCAAGTGATTAGTGGTTGAAACTAGGACCTCTCCACCCCAGCTGTCCCAGGGTCCCCCACACCATCAGGGAGCACTCAGAGGACTTCAGACAATCTCTCCTCCCTTTGGAAACAGCAAAGGAAAATCAAAGACATTATTTTCAATCTGATTCTTATAACTGAATGCCCCACTGATCAGGATAAGCGAGGGACAAACACATTAGTGCCCACATAAAATGGCTTTTGGAAAAGTAAGATCTGATCCACTGAGCCGAATGATCATTACAAGTTGTAATCAGTAAAACCAAATTTCACAGCAAATGGGACACTTGCTATCCTCGCCTCACTCAGGGAAACTGAGACATGGTGTGGAAGGAAGAAAAAATTTCTACCATGCAGAAGTGCTCCATGTTTTTCTGTGCAGCCTCAAGGACAGTTTGATTTTGTTTTTCCAGGCATTGTTCATCCTATTAGTCAGGATGAGCCAATTTGAACCTGCTGGTGGAATCTGAGCTGTAACTTTGACTTCCATCTAAGGTCAGGGCTATTCAGGTTTGGCTTGACTGCTGAGAGCAAGTCTCGGTTTGTCCCTTTTATCAAGGTGAACACAGGTAAGCACTGTGAATCAATAAAATGCAGATCAAGGGAGTGGTCATGATCATATTACCCTTCTAGAGGGTGTCAATTGACAGCAATTTCAGTTCTGCTAAATCCCAATGCTGAGCATCTAAAGAACTCCATGGGCTTTGTCCAGAAGAAAGGAATCAGAGGTGGTTAATGAACTGTTGCCGGCAAGAAAGGAACTTGTCTTTATAAGACTATGTTATGCAATTTAAGGATTTTTTAAGCATTATTTCTCTCCAACTCTTTTATAAATTACAAAAATTTTCAACTGGAGCAAAAAGAACCTCCCTGTTTTTCAGTAGAGTCCCCTTGGCTTTGATTTCTAAGTGTTGACCTCTGGGATAAAAATTAGAGCATCCACAGTGCCGTGGCCAGCAGACAAGCTTGCCACATCCTGCACGAGCAGGGTTAGATGCTCACCTCCTGCCCTGGCTGAACCGGAACAAAAAACAAAAAAGAAAGAAAACATTGTGGCTGATAGTATGTTCCACCTCTGAGTGTGCCTCTCAGGGAAGAAGCTCCCACCACTGGCTATAGTGGCCATCAGCCCATCTTTGACAGCTCTAGTCATTAGAAAGTTTTTCTTTCTGTTAAGCCCTCACCAGCTTTATTCTGCCTCCTACCTCTTCACAAAGGAGATATGAATTTTAAAATATCTTTGTCCTGGAGCAAAAAGCACTCTGCTATAAATACTGTATTTGCCAAATTCAGATAAAAGGTCGATGCGTATTCTTGAGTGGCAATTGAAACAAATGTGTCCCATATATGTGTGCTCATATGAACGTGGCTTGAGTCAATCTCAGCATTATACTAAGTTGAACCATATGAAATTGCTCACTTTGTAGATCACAAATGATTGACAACTGGCCACTTTACATTGATTCAACCTGTAATGCAATGGTTAAGAATGTGGACTTCAGAGCTCCTTCTCCCATTTAGTAGCAGTGATCTTTGACAAGTTACTAACTACTCTGTACCTTAATTTTCTCATCTCAATGGTATTTATCTCATAATTATAATCTCATTTTCGCAACACTTATGAAAAAAGAATGGGTTAATACATGTAAAGCATTTAGAAGAGTTCTTGGCATTAAGAGAAAATTATTCATTCTCTTTTCTCAGGATTTTGCTGGCTGTAATTAAATATCTTATCCTAGAAGGACAGAAGCTATGTGGGGTGGAGTGGATGGCTGCAAGAGGGACATTTGTCTAGGATATCCTGTTCAAAAAGCGCTTCAATGTAAATTTCTGACATTATCTCCAAACAAAAGTAAACATACAGTCACACAGACACATGGACAAGATTTGCAAACTACTACTATTCATAATAAGTTATTGGTTATTAACACTTAAATTAATCACAGTATTTACAGACTTGTTCTGGCATATCTTTATTTTTTGATATATTTGAACCTCATAAAAACAATTGACTCAATCTTGTCAGTCTCTGCAGAGAAGGTAACAGCTAAAAGCCACTAACTCCTGTATATTTCTCATGCGAAATGCAAAAGAATATTGCTTAAGGTATAAAACTAGCAGACTCTTCTCTTTTAGAGCTGTCGGCTTCCACAAAGAGGTTACATCTACTTCTGGCTCAATGACCTGTTCAAGTATTGGGGGAGGCTGTGGTCACTGGCAGCATTGAGTAGCCTGAATCACTGCTGATGCCAAGAAATGGAACTTTGAGCTCATTGCCAATGTTTTAAAAATGTCTTATTGAAAAAAAAATCATATTTAGGAAAAATAATTAGAGGTCACACAGTACCTCATATACTTAAATACTCTAAAATCTTACCATGCATTAAGACAGCTCAGTAAAGAACTGTTTATTAACACAGAATTTTAATGACTGTTCCCCCAAATTGCTTTACTGGATTGCCTGTATAATGGGTCTATATGAAAGACAGTTCAATTCAGACTCTTTGTTGAGTTTACTACAGTAATTTGTTCTTATTCCAAATGGTTTCCACTTTATGTAAAGAGGAAAATTCCCATTTGGTCTTGGAAACAAGACCAATAAATTTTGTAAATGAATGAATTTCCATCTTCAAGGTAGCAGTTAGGAACCTTAAAACCAAATTTATGGTCCATTAAGTAAGTCAATTTTTCTTTTTTTTTTTTTTTAAATTTTTTTTTAACGTTTTACTTATTCTTGAGACAGAGAGAGACAGAGCACGAACGGGGGAGGGGCAGAGAGAGAGGGAGACACAGAATCGGAAGCAGGCTCCAGGCTCCGAGCCATCAGCCCAGAGCCCGACGCGGGGCTCGAACTCACGGACCGCGAGATCGTGACCTGGCTGAAGTCGGACGCTTAACCGACTGAGCCACCCAGGCGCCCCAGTCAATTTTTCTTATCTTATTCCAGGTTCCATTTTATATTCCTGTCATTATTTTCTTTTCTTCTACTTTTTAAAATCAACCTTATTGAGGTATTATTTATATACACAAAACTGGCCAGTTTTAAGTATAAAATTCAGTGAGTTTTGACAAATGTGCAGAGCTGTGTAACGATCACCCTGATGGCATATAGAACATTAAAAGTTCCCTAGTTCTCTTCTTCTAGCAATCTCTATTCCCCAACCCCACTCTTTGAAAACACTGGTCAGCTACTATCATTTTGCTCTTTCTAGAATTTTGTATAAAAAGAATCATACAGGGGCGCCTGGGTGGCGCAGTCGGTTAAGCGTCCGACTTCAGCCAGGTCACGATCTCGCACTCCGTGAATTCGAGCCCCGCGTCGGGCTCTGGGCTGATGGCTCAGAGCCTGTTTCTGATTCTGTGTCTCCCTCTCTCTCTGCCCCTCGCCCGTTCATACTCTCTCTCTGTCCCAAAAATAAATAAACGTTGAAAAAAAAATTAAAAAAAAAAAAAAAAGAATCATACAGTCTTTTGTATCTGGACTCTTACTTGGCATAATCTTTTTGAGATTTGTCTATGTTGTTGAGTATATCAGCAGTTCATTCCTTTCTATTGCTAAGTAGTATTTCCATTATGTGTATATACAAATATGCTAAAATATAAATTGATTCCAGTTTGTGGCCATTACAAATGAAGCTGCTACAAACACAATTTACATCTTTGTGTGAACATATATTTTCCATTATCTTATCAAATATATGAGTGGGATTATTGGGTCATATGTTAAGTGAATGTTTAACTGTATTAAGAAACTACCAACTTATTAAGTGCCTATGTTAAGTGCATGTTCAACTGTATTAAAAAATGATTGCATTTTACCAGCAATACATGAGCACTCCAGTGGTTTTGTTCTCTTGGTAACACATGGTATTGTGAGTCTTTTTCATTTTAGGCATTCTAGTGCATATGTATTAGTATATTATTGTGGTATTATTTTGTATTTTTCAATGGTTTTATGATATTAAGCATATTTTCATGTTATTTGTCATCTATATGTCTTTTTTATGAAGTGTCCAGTTGAAACTTTTGCACACTCCCCCCTTTTAAAATTGGACTTATGCCTTCTTATTATTTTCTTTTATTTATTTATTTTGGGAGAGACAGAGATAGGGTGAGCATGGGAGGGGTAGACAAAGAGGAAGAATCTCAAGCAGGCTCCTCACTGTTAGCACAGAGCCTAATGCAGGGCTTGAATTCACAAAACTGTGAGATCATGACCTAAGTTGAAACCAAGAGTCAGACACTGAACCAACTGAGCCACCTGGGCACCCCTGCCTAATTATTGAATTGTAAGAGCTCTTTATATGTTCTAAATATATTCCAGATGTATTTTCCCCAATATATTTCTTGCCTTTTCATTTTCTTAGTAATGTATTCTCAAAAGTAAAAAGTCTTTAGTTTTGATGAAGTCTTATTTATTAAATTTTTATTTTATATCTTCTGATTTTTATGTGCTCAGAAATCTTTGCCTAACCCAAGTTATAAATGTTGTGTCAGATTCTCGTCTAGTAATTTTATATTTTTTGATTTTACATTTAGATCCATGGTCTATTTTGAGTTACTTTTGATCTGTGGTTTGATGTAGGAGTCCAAGTTTATTTTTTGCATATCAATATCCAAGTGTTCCACCATCATTTATTGAAAGGAATATCCTTTCCACTTTATCTTTTCACCTTTAAAAAATATGCCATATAGGCATGCATTTACTTTTGGACTGTATACTGTTTCATTGATTTATATATACATATGGTTGCTGTAGCTTTACAGTAAGTCTTGAAATTAGGTTATGTGTTTCCTCCAGCTTTGTTTTTCCCCCCAAATTGTTTTAGGTATTCTAAGTCCATTAAAGTTCCATGTACATTTTAGAATCACCTCATCAAAAAATCCCAATAGGATTTTAATTGAAATTATATTAAATCTATATGGCAAATGGGAAAATGTGCCTCATGGACCTCCTATTACAGGGAGAATAATTGACCCAGGGCCCCAGATGCTGTCCTTTGAAATCCATTGTTTCATTTGGGCCAGAGGATGCCTCCCACAGGCAACTCCCTAATCAAGGACTGAGAGTGGGGGACATACCAAAGAAGACTCATTTCTGGGAGATGTGGAACTCCTCTTTTGGCTATTTTAAAGTCAAGGAATCCTTGTCATCTTTGTTGAGCTTGCTTAGACTACACAACTCTGAGGGCAATCCACTCAACCTTTTCTCTCTCTCCTTCACTTGGGTTCACTCTTACCTCGGAGTTTGACATCTTTCCCAGGCTTTTCTAGCTCTCTTCCCAATCCTTTTCTCACAGGCTTCTTCCTCAATAAAATCCTTGCATTTTTAACCCTGTTTTAATGTCTGTTTCTCAGAAGGTCTGGATTAACACAAGTGGTACCAAGAGTGGTCTGAGAAAACAGACAGCAAGATGAAGGCAGAGAATTAGCTCAGCTACTCTTTGGCATAGAGCACACATGTCTGCTCCCTAGCATAAGATGCAGGTCAGTTGCTAAATATTTCACTGATGGTGACCCTTGAAAATGTCCCTATGGAGGCAAATGCTGTGTTAGGTATAACGATATAGCATTTGGAAGTAGGAGGACAGTGCCTACAAAGACAGCCCGATTGGTTGGTTGACACTAGGTGTATGGACTCCCTGAAAAGATTAATGAGAGACTGAGAGCTGTTAACATGCACTCAATAGCCAGGTGTGAGAACCATAGAGCTTCCAGTGGTAATGGTGGTAGTATATAAAGAGGTCCTTATTACCTATAGCTGAAGGGCAGGCATAGCCAAAAGACAAAGCTAAGACTTAATTTTGAGAATGGTAGAGCTCCAAAGACATTAAAGTACTTCTTTAATGCAGAGAAACCTGGATGGATATCCCTGATGATGTTGACTTTACAACACCCACAGCCCCACCCTCTGGGCATGTACCATGCACCAGGAGTCTACCTTTCCCCAATAAGGGCTGACACTTAAGCCAGGCTGGAAGATGCTGCAGAATCCTCCTCCCCACAAGGCATATGTGCCCCCCACCTTAGGAGCTGTCCCCATCTTCTTTCTTACTGCCAGATGAATAATTAGGGTTAAATACCAGAATAATGCTGCTGTGGTGAGGGTAGAGACTGATAGGGCAAGAAAGAGACTATACACCTAAAGAATGAAGACAACTATCACCCAGTACTGTCAAGAGCAAGGAAAGTTCTCCTGGGATTATATTCTGAGGATATTTGATCGAGGAGGATAGAATGTAAAGCTGGATAAGCAATTATTCATTGATCTCAGGACATTTTCTCAGGATGTGGGATTTATCATCCTAATAAGAAAGACTCAGTGGATGGAACAAAGTCATTTCTGAGGTGGCTTTTAAAAGCCTGGAAGAAATGGTGGTCAAATCTTAGCAAAGTAGAAATGCCTGAGCTTCCCTGGCAGATGGTAGGGGCAAAAATAAAAAGCCTAAACATGACTATGTTCCAATAAAACTTTATTTACAAAAACAGGTGGTAGGCCAGAGGTAAATTTGGCTATATTTTGCTGACCATTGCCTTAGACAGCAGTCAACCAAGGCACTGCTTACTATCTATAATTTCCAAAGAAGAAAAAAGAATGGAAAAGTAAAAGCGTGAGAGCAATTACTGCAATAAAACTCACCATTTGTTGCTCAGTCCCCACACCTGAATGCATTTTCAGTTCTGGAACCCTTTTACCTAAGAGGTAGCCAGGCCCAATAGGATTCTGTAACATCATAAAAGTATATTCTTTGACAGTCCCCTACTTCTTCCCCAAAGGGACCAATAGCCATTTATTCAGTTGACCATACACTGTGGAAAAAGGAAAACAACAGAAACTTTCAAGAACTAAGTCTGAGTTGACACTGATAACCAGAGACTCAAAAAATCATTATAGCCCCCATTCAGTGTGGGGTCCTGAGGAAACCAGGTAAAAAATAAATGAGTCCTAGCTAAAGTCCAGCTTACAGTGGGCTCCTTGGATTCATGGATGTACCTAATATCATTCCCTAGTTCCTGATGCACAATTAGAACTGATATACTTAACAGCTGGAATAACTCTAAATTGTATTCCTGGTCTGCAGAGTAAGATTTTTTTATAATGAAGAAGGCCAAATGGGCTTCTCTGATACTGTGGGTAGATGGTAGAGATTATGACCTAGAAGATGCAAAGGTGGCATTTCCTATCATATCTCAATTTCTTTCACCAGTCTGGCCCTTGTAGAAACCAGATAGATTCTGGAGGATGATATATATTAAGGACTTAACCAAGTATCAACCTATTGCAGCTACTATGTCAATTATGACATTACTAATAAAGCAGGTTAATAAGGCTGCATTTATGTGGCAGATTGCCATTGGTTTGGAAGATGTGTTCTTTCCATTCCAATTAGGAAAGGGGATCAGAAACTTTTTATGTTCATGTGAGAAGGGCAATAGCCATTTGCCATTTTCTTTCAGGGCTAAGTTAATCCACCTGTCCCCTACTGCCACTGCACCAGTGTACCTATTGCATAGAGCCTGCTCAAAGAGGCAGTGGATGTTCAAGGTCGTTTTGCAGATAGTTGGATCAGTATGTGAGTGCAAGCCAAAAATGAACAAGGGCTGCATTACGGCCACATTCTTGGGTGACTAAAAGCAGTAGAAAGGGGAAAATTTTCCAATGGGCAGAGCACTGAGTGGTGAACCTGACATTGCTTGAGATGTGAATACACACAGGTTACTGGGCAGTGGCCTAGAAGGGAAAGGACAGGGATGTTGAGACAAGCTTATTCTGGGAGAGGTGCATGTGGATGGGCAAATCAGAATAGGCACAGAGTGTGAAGATGCTTGTATCACACAATGCCCACCAGAAAGCACCTCCCACCCTAGAAAAGGCACCAAATAACTAAGTAGACAAAATGACTTGGCCAGTTGGCCGATTTTGTCATCTGCCACCCAGAACTCACCCTGCAGATTGTGAACAGAGTAACCACGGTGGCACAGACAAGCTACTGATGAGTCCAATAGCATGAACTCCCACTTAGGAAGCGTGTTTCAGACACACTTGCTCTGAGTGTCTGAAACAAGCCCCAGTGTTGAACCTCTACAGAGGGACCCACAGGTCCTATAGTGATGACTATATCAAACCCTTCCCATCTTGGGTGGGTAGAGGTTGGTCTTCAAGAGGGTGGATACTTACTCTCAGTGTGGATTTGCCTCTCCTGCCCTTGGAGCCTCTGCTGTTTAAGCAGCTCTTGAAGGCTCATGCTGGCCACTGGGTGGAAGACAGATTGTACTCAGCCACATTGAGACTAGAAGACCATCTAGGGGGCTGTTGCAGTAGGGCAGATAGTGGTGAAAAGAGATGATGGTTGCCTGGTAGTTGAGGTAGTGAGATGATAGGATTCAAGTGTGAATAAATAGTGAAAAATGACAAGTGGACTGTATTAAGATAAAAGCTAACTTTTTTTCTAAGGAATCTCAGGCTCACCTTGCTACATTTTAATAGCTAATATGTTCTCTCTGATTATCCTCTGACTCAATGAATCCTTTGATAAAATTGCAAACAATGTTTCAAGGTTCCGTAGTCACAAAGAAAGCAGGGCAAATATCTAGTGGCTATGTGCCCAGAAAGGGTGTTACTTTTGGCAAAATGAACCAGAGCAATTTCCAAAGTAGTATTTATTCTTTTTGAAATTATGCACACAACAAATGTCTGGGTGAACTGACTTCTCTAATCCATGCACTAATGTGTTAGGTAGGCTTATAATTTGGAGCCCTCTCTCAGGAAATCCTGAAATTATGGTTCTTTCAGAAGTGTTGACTCATCTCCTCAGCTCTTTCTGAATGTATCCATTTAACACACCAATTAGTAATTCTAAATTGCATTCTAAATTCTGCAGGTGATTTTCTGATGAAATGTTGCTTTGCTAATTCTCATGGGTGTTGTTTAGAATTTGGTTTTGCACTGAAAATTGGTTTGATTTTGCTTTTGATAAAAATGGAAAGTATTAGAAAAGGTCCAACCAACTGCATATTTCCTGGATACACCACTGAGAATCCAGCAGTCTGGTCTATGAGGTTTATATTCAAATACAGCATTCATGCATGCACACTCTTCACTCTATAGAAAGCAAGTCCTTGCCACAAGATGGTTTATTTAAAAAACATTGCTTTTAACCATTTATGTATAATTCCCAAGAAACATGCATAAGATGTGCTATAGAGTACACAGGGCAGTCCAGACAGCATGTATGGATTTATTTCAGTATTTAGTATCTTCCCAGACAGATTAATTTTCTGCCATGATGCCTACTACTATTCAATGTAAAACATTAATTTTAATTTAAAAGTAATGATTTAAAATGTTAAACAGAAGCAAATACTTTTCACTGAGAGTCATGTTTATGGTAGATTTTTAAATGATTTCCTACACTGGATGCATGCAGAAAGCTTCCATTCTGAGACAGAGTTTTCTACCAGGTTGAAAACAGGAGAACAAAGGTAAAGATATCAATTTAGCTTCCTCCTCATCATTGGTGTGTTACCATGGCTTGGAACCTAGGTATAAATATTTATGATGGAAAGGGAGGGTGGGGAGGGTTGGGAAACAATGGTGATGGAGTTGGTGGAAGATCTTTAAAAAACATTTTTTTGATGTTTATTTATTTGGAGAGAGAGAGAGAGAGAGAGAGAGAGAGAGAGACCATTTACACATAGGGGAGGGGCAAAGAGAGAGGGAGAGAGAGAATCCCAAGCAGGCTCTGTGCTGTCAGCGTGGAGCCCAATGCTGGACTCGCACTTAGGAACTATGAGATCATGACCGGAGCCAAAACCACAAATCAGATGCTTAACCAACTGAGTCACCCAGGCACCCCTGGAAGGCTGTTTTTAGTTTGCTTTCTAACACAGCATTAACCTCCATGTGTGACCAATGGGATATTTACTCTTCAATAGCTGTAAGTTACAGTTGCTTAAAAACAAAAATATTTACTGCCTCTGAATGTGCTGAACACAGCTCACCCATGGTGCATCTACGTGCGTGCACACGTTTTTCTCATTCTGTAGTGTTGAAGCTATAAAATAATACGGACCCTCAAATCTCATGGAAAAATCAGTCTCATGTTGGGTTCAGGAAATGTGGCAGTTGATGACAATGACCAGATAATAGATTCTCACAGGACCAAGTGTCCTATCATGATGCATGGATTTATCCAGGTTGCATGTCCAGTACCCCCATCCTGATTCTTCCATCTGGCATTTATGAAATTCACATTTGGGGTAAGGCTATAGGAATTTCAAGGTCAATTCCAAATCATAAGTTCTATGAAGCCATAAAAATGAGGCTTATGGCCAAATATTTGGTGTACTCTTTGCTGCCTGCTGTCCTTCTAAACCACCCTCACCTTTTCATAGAAAGAAAACAAAGTTTTATCAAACTTACATGGTTTTATTTTCTCCATTATCACTTATTACATGCAAATTATTTCACATCCAGGACTTTATTTTCTAAACCTTTTTATATAATAAAATATATCTTTATTTTCTAAAGAATCAAGATACGTGTTCTCAATGGTGGTATCAACAGGATAGCATATTTGAAATTGGAGATTTCAATATACGGCTAATAAAGCTCTCAACTCTTTCCCCTTTTCTGGCTGTTCTTTTCACTTCCTTCATCTTTTCTTACTTTGACATTCCTCTCCAGCTTCTTCTGATCCCACAATCACATACACACACGTGCACAATCACATACACATACACATACACACCACATTCCACATTTTAACCAATTTTCTTGCCTTTGGCATTTTGTTTATCTCTCTGCCCTTCCTCCGTTTCATTCCTTCTTCTGTTCCTCATTTTAAGGCCAAGGTATTGGAACAGGGCTTTGTGGACTCATTAAAGATGGGAAGGAGATCAGTGGATGGTCCTCCAAACTGAAGAACATTTCTAATGTTCTCCTTGGGAAAGACAATAATGTTAGCAATTTTTTAGTTTCCAGGAATTAAATTAAAAGCTAATTCTTGGTATTTATTTAAGACCTTAAGGACTAGGACTCAGGACATAGCTCCAGTGGACACAGAATTTCAATTTTCAGTAAATTAGTTATTAGTAAGTTTTATTCATAGCCACCATTCTGAAGAGCATAGCAGAAACAAAGTTTATTATTTTTTAAGTAAAAATTTTATTGAAATACACATACAGAAGACTGCATGAATCACAAACGTATAGTATATTGAGTTTTGATGTTAATGATGTTTATCACCAGGTCAACAAAATAGGACATTACCAGGTCCCTAGATTCTCCAAACTAGCCCCTTCACAGTCATTAAGTCCTACCAAAAGTAACTATTCTCCAAAATTTCCTCAGCATGGATTAATTTCGGAAGGTTATGAGTTTTATATAAATAAAATTGCACAGTATATATATTTTCCTGGTTATTTCTTATGCCTAAAATTATTTCATGAAGGACGCCTGAGTGGCTGACTTCAGCTCAGGTCATGATCTCACAGTTTGTGAGTTCAAGCCCCGCATCGGGCTCTGTGCTGACGGCTCAGAGCCTGGAGCCTGCTTCAGATTCTGTGTCTTCCTCTCTCTCTGCCTCTCCCCTGTTCATTCTCTGTCTCTCTCTGTCTTTCTCTGTCTCTCAAAGATAAATAAACATTAAAAAATTTTTCAATTATTTCATGAGATCCACTCATATTGCTAAGGCAGAGCAGTAATTTATCCCCTTATCATTACTTTATCATAATCAATTTTTTATCACAACTTATAGTATCCATTCTATTGATAGATATTTGGGTAGTTTCCAGTTTTTTGATTATTATGAATAAATCTGCTATGAATGTCCTTATACATGTCTTTTGGTATACACATATATACACTTTTTTTAATTTGAGAGAGAGAGGATAGAGAGAGAGGGAGAGAGAGAGAATCCTAAGCAGGCCCCATGCTCAGCGTGGAGCCAAACCTGGGGCTCAATCCCACAACCCTGAGATCATGACCTGAGTCGAAATGAAGAATCAGACACTCAACTAACTAAGCCATGCAGGTGTCCCCATATATACAACTTTCTTAGGCATTTAACTAAGAGTAAAGATGTTGGGTCATAGACTATGTATAGCTTAGTTGTAATAAATACTGTCAAACTGTTTCTTAAGGTGGTTGTACAAATTTACACTCCAACCAGAAGTATATGAGAATTCCAATTTTTCTACATGCTTACCAAAGCTTGGGGTATTCTGTCTTTTTATCATTAGCTATTCTGTTGGTTGAATAGAAGTATTTCATCTTGGTTTTAATTTTTATTTCCCTCATGACTGATGAGCACATTTCCCTATGTTTATTGATGATTTACTTTTTTTTTTAAGTGCTTAATTCTGTGTCCATTTCTCTATTGTGCTGTTTCCCTTTTCTCAGTGACTTGTAAGAGTATGGTAGGCAGCCTCTAAAACTACCTTCAACAATCCTCACCTCTGTATTCATGCCCTTGTGTGGCTCTCCCTTGAGTGTGGACTGAACTTAGTGACTCACTTCTAATGAACAGAATATGGCAAAAGTTATGAGATGTCACCTCTGACATCAGGTTATAAAAAGGTGGTGGCTTCTGTCTTGCTGGATCTCTCTCTCTCTTTCTCTATCTCTGTCTCAGAGATCTCTTCTTTGTTTAGGGGATATCAGCTGCCATGTTGTGAATTGTTCAATGTCACACTGGTATATACAGGCAAAGGCCCGAAGGCACCTGATCCCTGCAATGGCCACATGAGTGAGTTTGGCAACTGACCCTTCCCTAACCAAGCCTTGAGAGGACAACAGTCCCAGCTGACAGCTCCACTGCAATTTCATGAGAAATGCAATTTCATGAGCCAGAGGCTCCCGGCTAAACCACACTTGGATTCCTGACCCACAGAAACTGCAAGGTAGTAAGTGTTTGTTGTTTTAGGCCACTCAGTTTTGGGGTAATATTTTTTGCAGAAGTCTATAAGTAATATAAAAAGGTCTTTACAGATTCAAGATTTGAGTCTAGAATAGTCTAGTCTTTGCCATTTATATGTATTGTAAAACCTTCTCCCACTCATGGCTTTCCTTCTCGTTATTGATTTTTTTGATAAGTGCAAATTTTAATTTTTCATGTATTGCAATTTATGTACTTTTACTTTATAGTGAGTGCCAATGTGTTCTGCTTAAGAAATTTTAAGAAATCTTTGCTTACCCAAAAGTCATCAATATCATCTTTAACTGCTGCATTTTCAAAAGATATATTCATCTGAACAGGATATGTTTCCAAATATCACATTATGATATATAACATTTATTGGACAATTACTAAGAGAAAAGCACGATGCTAGCTGCATAATTCAAACTCACAAGGTACTATGTAGCAGAAGTGGGATTTAAAACCAGATCAATATGAGCCTTTCAAAATCTTCACCATTTATTATTTATTTACTTATTACTTTCTTGACATAAGCGTGTCATTTTGGGATTCTGGCTGATCTAAAGTATTTTCTGTCTTAATGAGGCCAGGGAAAGGAGGCCTGGTGCATTTGAAATTAATCAGTTTGTCTCCTAAAAGACATTTATGTTCCTTTTTTTTTCTTTCAGTTTCTATACAATAATTTCAAAGTCCTTTCAAAGTTTCAGGTAGAACCTGCATTGAGCTTCAGATGTTCTGTCTTCTTGTCCAAGAGTGAACATTTTGTAGTTATGGAACTTGGACAACTCATTTCTGAAGTGTTTCTGAAGTGGACACTTTTCCTTTCCTGAGCACCCAACATTTTGCTCTGATTTTCTCTGGGAAGTTACCTCCTTTCCATTGGCCTCAGCCTTGGTGGCACCGATCAGGAGCACTGCCCTCCTGCTGGGAAGACAGCCATGTCCTTAGAGACACCTCCCAACTCCTGCTTCTCCCCACCACAGCACAGCCAAGGCATAGGCACATACCCTAGGCTCAATGTATCAAAAACTCATTCTGAGGATGCAATGGGGTGATGCAAAACCGAAAGTTAACTGGTTTCAGGGGTACTTGGGTTGTTTTTGATATCAGCTCAGGTCATGAGCTCATGGTTCCTGAGACTAAGCCCTGAGTTGTGCTCTGCACTGATTGTGCAGAGCCTGCTTGGGATTGTCTCTTTCCCTCTTTCTCTGCCCCTCCCCCACTTGGATTCTCTCTCTTTCTCTCTCTCTCTCTCTCTCGCTCGCTCCCTCCCTCTCTCTTTCTCTCTCTCACAAAATAAATGAATAAACATTAAAAAAAAAAAGAATATTAACTGGTTTCAGTTCATTCATTCCATTGGAATTGACTGACACTCAAGTACTTACTGTCCTGTTTCCACCTCTGCCCTATAATACTTTGTGAGGACTGAATTATACTAAAACAACTCACTCAGGGCCTTTCCCTTAGTAATTGTTCAATAAATGTTATGCATCATATTGTGATTATTAGGAAACATATTCTATTCTGGTTAATGAGGTTTTATTTTGAAAATACAACAATAAAACAAATTATGTGGTTCAGTTTTTATCTTCATAATATTTGTGTTTGGCAAACCAGGTCAGCTCCTCTGGGTATCTGATTCATGCTTCAATTCAAGTTCTTCATTATAACTAAAGGCCTTGTCTCTGCACATAACCAAGTGTATAGAATGTAGAAAAACTTAACGTAACTAGAAACAGCTGTTGAGAAAGTGACTTTGTGCACTTGTGGGCATATATGCTGTTTTGTCTCCTTATAGACTATTGTATCTAGTGCTTGTCAACAATTTAATAGGTATATGTCTAATTACTGAATGTACTCATTCTGAATATCCTGTTGGGTCTTAGGTGTTAACCTCTTTGACTTAAATCTTTATATCCTTTTGAAGGAGCATTTCAGGCTTGGGGCATAGACATGATCTGTTTATATGTATGTTTCTATATAAATATTTTTTTTCTTCAGATTCTCTAAGAACGATTGTTTTTAACCTCACTTTTCTTTGCCAAAAGTATTTTTTGGGGGTATGGGGGAAGTTGGTGAAGAAGATAAAGGGCCCTCCAGAGAGGATGGTGAGCAGAAATAGGGCTGGGACAAAAAGAAGGCCCTGATCCTTATAGTTCATAGGGGTCTATGACAGCCCTGTGACCTGATTTCCATGTCCTGCTCCCTCAGGGACCCTTCATAATGCCAGGGCTGCTCATACAGAGCAGCAGGGTCTAGTCCTGCCAGGTGGCCAGGACTAGCTGACACCCTCCGGAGGGGAAGTGGGGACAATCTGCAGATGGGGCGGAGGAAGAGTTGGAGCCATAGACCATGACAGTGGGGACAGGTGTTGGGGAAAGACGGGTGTCCAGGTATCCCTCAAAGCTCATGCAGACATGAATTAAAGGCTGTCCTTTAAAATTTAGGAAATACAACACCAAAAAGAACAGAACAAAAAGCAATCCTTCTCTGGAGCAATAACCCTGTCACTTACCCTCTGGTATGAAGCGTGGTGATAAAATCACAAGCCACACCTCATATCTCTACAGAAAACACATCATTTGTGAGCAGCAATACCAGGTTCATTTTGGGACTCCAAGCTTTGACTTTGACCCAAGCTGAAGGAGATTTCAGGTTTTTCTTGCAGCAGTGCAGCTCTTTAGCCATACAGAGACCATGTGAGGGCATCTCCAGGCAGGAGGGGAGCATCCATCCCAGCTGTCTCCAGAGGCTAGTTTGGACTTTTTCTGATTGTCTCCCACCATAAGCGCCTGCTACCTGCATGGGGCCTGTGGCTCCTCTAGACCTGATCTCTAGTACTCTCTCTATAGCTATTTATATCTCGACTTGAATATATCTCTTTGCCTGTTCAAAGCAAAAGCTCATACAAATGCTTTAGAAGATAAGAAAGGACAAAGTTGGGAATTTTCCTTAGGAAACTGTTGAAGACCCTAAAGTACATAAAGCAAATCTTTCCCAAGGAGCAACTGATAATGTACAGCGATCAATGTTCTGTATGTCACATTAATTACAATCTGATGGCACATTGATTCCATAGGAATATTCCCCGCCCCCTCTACTTTTCAGGCTTGCATGTCGAACTCAGATACTTGCTGCCTAAGCTCATATGGATGAAATTGTTCAGGTAGACTTTCATCTCCTCTTAGGGACTTCTTCCTAATCTCTCTGATATACTTCCTGGTTATCCCCTCTGGTTCTTTACTGTGCAGTATATTTGTCCTGTGACCATCCTGGTTGCAGTGAGTCCAGCTCTAATTCATGACTCTTGAATCAGATTCAGGAAATTTCTTTTCTTGGTTTTATGTCATCTGCATGGATCTCGAAGCCATCTATGTATTATAGGTTTATAAGGACCTAAACGCCTATAATCTCTACTCTTGGCTGACTAAATTCTTACTGCCTTGGTTAATTAGTCTAAATCAGAATCTCTTGGAGGGCTTATTAAAAAACACAGATTCCTGGGCCCCACCCCCCAGAGTTTCTGATTCAGTAGATGTGAATGGGAGCTAAGGGTCTACATCTTTAACAAGTTCCCAGGAAATGCTGAAGCTGCTGGTCAGAGATCACACCATACAACCTGCTGGTCTATAGCTTCAATACTCAAAGTGCAGCTGTTTGTGTCAGATATACAGGAATAACCCAGGAGTTTTTTAGATATGTGGAACCTGGGATCCCACCCTGGACATGTAGAATCAGAAACTTTAACAAGGTTTCCAAGAGCTTTGCACAGGTCAAAATTATGTCTTCCCCTTGGTATATTAAATCGAGGCACTTATATACCAGTAATGTGCCAGGGATATACAAGTGGCAATTGAAAACATTATTTCTATATTAAAATGAGCTTGGATATGTTATGGGGTATAATGCACAATTCACAAAGCTTTTTAAAGTGAAAACAAGAAACTATCAAGAAATTTCCGGCATATAGCAGGTAATTTCAAACTATACCCCCAAGGACCTTGGGCATGTGCAATTATGACGATCATCCCTTATGAATAATTGCATTAGGTTTGAGAAGCTGGATTTCTTTATCTGTTTCTGAAAGTTAGCATCTGGCCCTGATTCTATTAATCAAGATATAGCTTTTTTTTTTCAATGATGATGTGGTTTTAATAGTGGCTGTACCTTCCCTGAGGGACAGCATATAAAATTTTCTTGTCATAAGTAGCAGGAGACTTCTCTTTCAGTTGGAAGCCTGGTAATCTTACTGCACTGCTCCCTATTCCTCATTTCTAGCCTTTTCCAGTGATAATGTCTTTAGGAAGTTCTGATGAGATGTTTCCCTCTCCTTCCCTCTCCCACTCTCCTCCCTCCAGAGAATTGACTTTTGTTCAAAATCCTACTTCACTCAGAATTACAATATTAAGCATTTTTATGCATGCACTAATAATAATAGACAACACTGTGAAGAATATTGTTCTCTGTTCTCATACAATTACTCTGACATGTTTCCTTAGAGAATTTGGTTGATTCTGCTTTGTTGAACATCTAAAGAGATATATTAACTAGAAAAGAGGCCTTAGAGATGAAACTAGAAGTGAGACCCTTATCAATTCCTTAAAAGACAATAAAAGATGCAGAGAAAAAATTGTGGAGTTACCTACTGGAGAAAGAGGTAAATGTATAGGAGCACATTAATGGTGAAATCCTACCCAATAAAATCCCTTGCCAGCAACCACTGTTGCTTTTGAACATCTTACTCCACAAGAGGGGAGTGAGTAGAAAGACTCCAATTATTATTTTAGTATTCCAATACACTGACAGGATAGCAGTCTTTTTTTTTTAATGGTCATTATTGTTATTTCTGTTGTAGATTAAAAATCCTACTTAGAACTATATAGGGAATTCTTTCTGAATATAGCTGATAGTGGTGATGGAAGAATCATAAGGGACTCTGGTTGAAAACACTGTACTTGTTCATGTTTTCTGGTCTTGATACAAAAAAGCTCAAGTGTTGGAAGCACTTCCCAGTCACTATGAATTCATAGCTGTGGATAAAGAGCTGTGAATTTGAGAAGGAAGTATTTTGTAAAGAGCAAAGTTGCATAGGATGCCATGGATTACAGCTGTCTTAAGGTTCACTTAGTAACCTGGGCTCTATGAGAGACTCTTACACACCAATCTAAGACAGACTGCATGGAAAGGGCCAGAACACCAGAATTTCCTTCCCTCTTTATCATACCTGCCCTCTCTCTGTTTACATTATGACCCCTAAAAACTCCTAGTCATTTTATCTTGATGTATGTAAATTAAATTGGAATTTTATGATAGTGTATAAAGTAGCTTAAATTTTAAAAATTGTTGAAGAAACATGTTAGTAATTGAGAAGGAAATATATACTGATGGAATTTTCTCTATTGCAGAGCTAAGAAAATGGACATTAGCCTGAAAATGACAATGATTTTCCAAACTTTGGATTTTTCAGCAAAAGAGGAACTTTGTCTAGCCAGATTTCAGAGACTCGATAAACACTCAGACAATGTGGTTTTACAGCAAATAGCAGGTTTGATACAGCCTTTCCCTTCACATCTTTTTGATGCAATTTTGAAATTTCGTTCCTAGTGCCCCTCCTCCAAGTAGGGGATAATTCCACGGGAAGAATCATGCCCAGGCCTAATAATAGATGCATAAAATCTGACATCCTTGGGGTTTTCACGTGATTGTCAGAAGGCAAAATATAGAAGATGGTGTAAGTTGAGTAGTTAGGAATTTTTAGTCTAATTTCAATGTCCTCATTGATACATCAAATGTGATAACTTCATTAGATTCCATGCCCATTATTTAGTAACAAAGATGCAGAGAAAAGCTCTCAGAAGAAGAATTGTTCATTTGAGCAAATGAGCTTGAGCTTAAAGGGAGCAACTTTCTTTCCCCCCGGCCCACACGTGCTCTTGAAGGGACGAGGCAACTTGCAGGAGGTGAAGCTGTACAACATCCACCCGGGTACAGAAGTCACCTGAGGTCCCAAAGGCTCAGGGGGTTGCCAGGGAAAACCCTCCTTTTATGGAAGAAAGGTTTCATAACACAAAATCAAAGGGCTTGGGTAGCATCTAATTATTAAAGCAGTGGCACCAGGGTTCCTGTGTTTCTTGTGGACAGCAGAGCGGTCACACCAGGGGGTCCTCCTGAGGAAATTGGAGCCATATAAATCCTGGCTGCACACTGCCTTGCTGCATGGCTGGTTTGTGCTGTCTCTCTCCTAGGAATCAAAACTGCTGATCATAAGCAAAATGGTGGTCCAGCTTCCTGGCCCCTTTCAGTTCTTTGTCTTTCTTTACCTGAATGAAAAAAAATGAGGATTTTTGTGTGTGTGTGAGTGTGTGTTGTGTGTGTGAGTCCTTTAGGTGAAGGACCCTGACAGATTCCTTTTCAGACGCCCAGGAAATAATCTGTAAGTCTTATAAAGAGTCGCATTTGTATCATAAGACATAAAGTAAAGTAACAAAATAATATTAAATTAAATAAACCAGGCTGAGTGGATCCTGGAGATTACTCACACAATAGTATTTGAGTGAGAAAATAGATGAAAAAGAATATGTTTCATGTGAAACCCAGACCACACTCAACCCTTTTGATCTAATTAAAAACCTTTCAGTCTGGCTTTGTTGGTTTGGCTTTTCCATGCTTTCTATAGAGTATTTCCACCAGGATGCTGGAGTTCTGGGAAGCCCGGGGCTGTGTCCGATGTGCTGAGTGATACAGAGATGGCTAATGTGGTTCCTGGAAGAAGAAATGACTTTTCTCTATGTGCTGCTTCCATTCTGACACACCTCAAACCACTCAGCATACTCATTATAGATCTTGGTTAAAAGCCATTTCCCAGCCCCTGAAGTACAGCTATCACTCACTCACATGATGGCTTATTTTTAACATTTGAGACCCTGCATGACCATGTTCTATTTGTTGGAGACCTTAGATTTCATGTGAATGCTTTTTCATTAAAAATTAAGTGAGGTGAAACAGGGGCACCTGCGTGGTTCAGTTGGTTAAGCGTCATGAGCTCAACTTCAGCTTAGGTCATGACCTCGCAGTTCATGGGTTTGAGCCCCACGTCGGGCTCTGTGCTGGCAGCTCAGAGCCTGAAGCCTGCTTCAGATTCTGTGCCTCCCTCTCTCTCTGCCCCTCCCCCATTCGCTGTCTTTTTGTCTGTCTCTCTCTCTCAAAAATAAATACACATTAAAAATTTTTTTAAACAAAACAAAAAAAACGAGGTGTAACAAAGTTAAAAATGTTGGAAAATATCATAATTATGCCATCTCAGTGCTACTGCTACCGTTTTTGCTTATTTATACATGGTCAACCATAGCATCATAAGCAACAATAGCATCATTTTTAACTGTGTTTTTTCTTTTAATACTGCCTCATCACACTCTTCAATTGTTTCCATAACTATTTCTCTCTGAGACTGCCTGCCAATTCACTGTGAAACATACCCACTTTGTCCTAATGTTAGTCATTCAGGTTGTGTCCCTTTTCTTCTCCCCCACATTGATAATGCTACAGAAAATTCCCTTCCCTCAAGAGAAGCAAAAATAAGATAAAAACATAGAGGGAGACAGGCCATAAAAGACTATTAAATACAGACAACAAACTGAGGGTTTCTGGCAGGATATTGGTTGGAGAGATGGGTTAAATGGGTGATGGGCATTAAAGAGGGCATTTGTTGGAATGAGCACTGGGTGTTGGATGTGAGTGATGAATCATTAAATTCTATTCCTGAAATAATTATTACACTATATGTTAACTAACTTGGATTTAAATTTTTTAAAAAGCAGAAGATTAAAAAAAAAAAAAAAAAAAGAAGATTCCCTTACCTCAGAGAGCTCTTGCTTCTCCTGAATTATTTTCTTAGGATAAAGTCTTAGGAATGAAATCACTAGGCCAAAATTTATGACCATCTTTGTTCTCTATTCTTTCTCATACTGCTTTCCCCCAAAAAGTTTATACCAACTTACAAAACCATCAATAACATAGCAATAAATGTATAAAACATTGTAAAGTAAATTTTGATGCATTTGTTTTACTAATTCCAATGACAATAGTTCTTCACGTTTGCTTTAGTAAGTACTTTTTTTTTGTTATACTTGTGAAAATATAAATTAATTCCCTGTGTTTGTTATTTGTATTTCCTCTTGTACCAATTATCAGAGTGACACATTTTGTAATTTCTCCTGTGCGCAGGATTCATCAATTTTATAATGGGGTTTAGAAAACCTGAACACCTGATTAGGTCTCCCTAATCTACCTGATTCTTCCATTACCTTGAGAAATGGTTTTGTAAGGATATTTTTGACTTGAAGACATGACTAAACAAATATTTGGGCCAACTGTTGGGCTCCATGCTTCTTTCTTTCTCTCCATCCAACTGCAGGAAACGTTGTCAGTAGCAATAGCCTCAAGCCAGTTATTCTAAGTGGAATAAACACTATTTTACCAGGGTAGTGCTTTAGAAACAGTCAGCTATTTTAAGATACACACCTTTGGAGCAGAGCCCACCCTTCCCAGCATAGGATATAATAATAATCTTATTTGAAGATCGCTCTATAATGACAGTAGGTCTGGACAGCCACTGCCCCCCCCCCAGACCAAAATATCTGTCACCCCTCACAACTTCAATCAGCACCAACAATTTTTAGCAGGTAGCAGGTGTTTAATACCTGTTGAAATCAATAAGTGAAGGAATGAGAGTGTGATCCCTCAAATCACTCATTACAGCTTGGAAGTAGAAAGAAGGTAGAGATTCTTTATAGAATCTACAACTGACCTTCTCTCTCTTATGAGCTGGGGGCCCATCTGATAGGTAGCAGAGAGGAATGCCTTAGTTAGATTTAAATTTTGGATGGAAACCATAATCGACACTCTCTTTTGAGATTTAACTAGTCATTTTGGTAGAAATGCTCAGTTCTTCAAGTTGTTCCCCTGTCTGCTGGCTCATCTCTGAGATGTTACTCAGGGCACAGGATGAGGCTGCCCTGAGTTGTGCCACTGGAGGAATAAGTGAGGTCCCGATCTGGAGCTGATTCTGCTCTGGCTGGCAGTGTGGATCCAGGCTCAAGCAGCCTTCCTGGTCACCATGCAGATGAACTTGTGAACTGTTCCTAGCTTGGTCAGGACCTGGGAAATTTGGCCTTTTCTCAATAATCCATGGTACCACAGATACTGGAAGTGCCTAACCCATCTTCCATACATCCCCTGGCCCAGCCTGCATGTCTCCCAGCCCCCTCAGCCAACTACCAGCTCTCAACTCAGTAGGAAGCTGAGAGCCTTGGAGCACTACCCGGGCACCTCTGCTGAACTGGGATGCTTTGCTTCTTCCCTGGGCCTAGGCTGCCTCATGTTGAAAGAAAACACAGAAACACAAAAGAGAAAAGTTAAGCTATCCCAAAACAGTACTTTTGCAAAACAAAAGAATGAATTTTGGGAGATTCTTACAAAGAAGTCTGCCACATGACACTTGGCATAGAGAAACCTCCAAATTAATCTGGGATCTTGGAGGCATGTCGTGAATTCTTAACCCAGTGCCCCCATGCAACCTATAAAACCGAGGTTCAGAGGTGCCTGGGTGGCTTAGTCAGTTAAGCATCTGACTTCGGCTCAGGTCATGATCTCACGGTCTGTGAGTTCGAGCCCCGCGTCGGGCTCTGTGCTGACAGCTCAGAGCCTGGAGCCTGTTTCAGATTCTGTGTCTCCCTCTCTCTCTGCCCCTCCCCTGTTCATGCTCTGTCTCTCTCTGTCTCAAAAATAAATAAATATTTTTAAAAAAATTAAAAAAAAAGAAAAAAAAAACCCGAGGTTCAAACATGTTTGCCTTGTTCACAGTAATTCAGTGCTCATCTCTATGGAAGAATGAGTGAAGGGTTAGAGAGAGAAAGGCCAAGAGTTGGGCGTTAATGACATCCTTACTCAAGGAATGCTCAGAGATCATCAGGATTGGGCATTGTGCTTTCCCACGGAAGTCCTGGACACACTTGTCTCACATAGGGCTGGATAGAGATGCCAGCAAGGAAGGAGGTGGCAGTGTGAGTCTGTTGCTAGTGCTGGTTTCCAGCTCTTTTGTTTCTTTCTTTTTTTTTTTTTTATGCATCAAAATGTTTTTATTTATTTATTTTTTTAATATGAAATTTATTGACAAATTGGTTTCCATACAACACCCAGTGCTCATCCCAAAAGGTGCCCTCCTCAATACCCATCACCCACCCTCCCCTCCCTCCCACCCCCCATCAACCCTCGGTTTGTTCTCTTTTGTTTCTTTCTTAATGATATTCTCTCCTCACTTCAGACCAACCTCCCACTCAAAGGAGAGATAGCTTAAAGAAAGCTACCTAAGCCTTTCTCTCTCCATGTCTGTGTTTACACTGCTGCTAATGAGAACCACCCCATCTCAATCATCTCAACAGGGAGGCTTCCAGGGACGCTTTCATGACTCAGTCGGTTAAGTGTCTGACTTTGGCTCAGGTCATCATCTCATGGCTTGTGAGTTCAAGCCCCGCATCGAGCTGCATGCAGACAGCTCAGAGCTTGGAGCCTGCTTCGGATTCTGTGTCTCCAGCTCTCTCTGCCCCTTCCCCGCTTCTGTTCTGTCTCTCTCTTTCAAAAATAAATAAACATTAAGAAAAAATTTAAACAGGGAGTCTTCCAAAGCATGGACTATCTTAAAAAAACGAGTACAGTATTTACTTTCATAAGATGTTTGACTTCAAAATGTCATCTTTTTTTACATTTATTTATTTATTTTGAGAAAGAGATAGCACAAGTGGGGAAGGGGCAGAGAGAGAGAGGGAGACTGGGATCCCAATGCGGGTCTCTAACTCATGAACCGTGAGATCATGACCTGAACCAAAATCAAGAGTCAGATGCTTAACTGACTGAGCTACCCAGGCACCCCCAAAATGACATCTTATATTTGTTAATTTTATTGATGTTCTTTTCAGCCAAAAAAAAAAAAAAGCCTTTTGTAATTATCTTTATTGAAATTAGGTACTATTAAACTTGTTTTGAATGTTCTGAGCCTGTGTAACAGGGGCAGTGGGGAACCACTAGCAGTGATCCAGAAAGTAGAAGAAGGAGTTGCCTGGAATCTGTCATCTTCTGGGGGCAAATCCTCCTACAGAGTCGGGAGTTTTGCTTATTGCTGTTAAAGGAAGCAACCAAATTCTCAGATGGGCACACACCCTTTGGACCCTAGAAATAGCCCTGGCTTGAGACTAAAACTCAGGTTCAGGAAAATGCTCCCGGATAAACTTTTACCAGGTGAAATGTGAGCCATTAGGAGAACCTAACCATATAATGGTTTCCAAAGGGGCAAATATCAAGCAGCGTGGCCACATGAAGGCCAACTGGTCAGGCACACTGGAGGCAGGGGGAACTTGTGCGGCCACCTGCCCCAGGACAGTAGAATTGGTTTCCTGGAGTCTGAAGTGGGAGGGCGCAGGGTTCAGAGACTGCCACTTCACTTCCTGTGAGCAACACCTCTTCTTATTACATAATTTCCTCTCGAGCCCACACAACAGGCAAAGTGTGTACTAAAGAGGTTCTCCTTAGCCAAAATATAATTTTCTGCACACCGTGATTAGCAAAGCCTTCTTCTACACACCAAGAGTCTGTGATTGGCCTTGATTACTCAACAATAGGAGGTCAGGGATAGGTTACTTGGTATCCTGTCTCATCCTCTCCCTCTCCTCCCATCAAGGGATAATCACCATGATTCTGAAATTCTAAATTCACTGAGGGCTGATTTGCTGCACTTGCCACTTATCCAACCAATTTAACAGCAAGGCACCCTTGGGGCCTAATTTCTGGCTTGAACTGTGTTCATCCACATCTTAGAAGTAATGAAAACTGGGGCGCCTGGGTGGCTCAGTTGGTTGAGCGGCCGACTTCGGCTCAGGTCATGATCTTGCAGTCCGTGAGTTTGAGCCCCGCATCGGGCTCTGTGCTGACAGCTCGGAACCTGGAGCCTGTTTCAGATTCTGTGTCTCCCTCTCTCTGACCCTCCCCTGTTCATGCTCTGTCTCTCTCTGTCTCAAAAATAAATAAACGTTAAAAAAAAATTTTTAAAAAAGAAGTAATGAAAACTGACCTGATGGGAATGCAGGGTGGTTTGTTGTGTGGTGGACTGAATCTCAGGTGAAGGATGGATGTGGTGGTAGAGATGGATCTTCCTTCACCTGCTTCCTTCTGAAGTGCCTGCCAGCCCTTCTAGGTAAACACTGAACAGTGTGGCAATGCCAGGGCAAGCTGTGAAGAGAGTGTTGCAGAATTCCATGGCAGCTATCTCTGCTTGGTAGATGAGGGAGGAGGCCCAGGGAATTGATTATTTTGTATAGACATTGAGGGTCAGTGGCTCCATGCCCACTCTCACTCTCACACTGAAGCCATGTGGCCTGAATTCTTCTGGGGCATATGTGATAGGCACCTGGTTGCTCTTTCAAGGAGCCATAACCTGAGGTCAGTGTCAGGATTGCATGAACCTATTAGCAGGGTTTGTCTTCAAGCCCCCCTATGGCTTGTTTTAGAATCCTCTACCCTGTCTCTGGTTCTCTGTCTTGAGTATTCGGTACTATGTCATCCACCAACTATCCAAGCTACTTATGAATGTTTCCTAAAAGTACTCTAGGTAGCAAGAGAATCATTACCATTTTTCCTGAAAAATTCTGTTTCCCCTATATTTGCTTACCTCAACTCCAAGTGCCCCACTGGGCATTATTATACCTGGACTGACCTTTTACCAGGCATTGAGTTCCTCTGCCTTGAGTCTTTCCTGAATTCTGCTTCTTACACCAAAAACTACCTCCCCCGTATCTCGACTTTTCCCCAGACAACTGGCCATCAGGTTCATTGAAATCAAGTTCAATATTTACAGACAATAGACCATAGCATATATCTATCTTAATTGGTGATATGATACCTTAATCCAAAGAAGTGACTCCAAGGCCAGAAATTTCGGACTTGTCAAGCAGAACAGTGGATGGATGGGATGGAATACATCGAGTCAGTCTTCAGAGTCCCTTAGCATCCATCTGCCACTTCAGTGCTGCTTGTTCTGATAACTCTTGAGGTAGCTTAGTCATCCATCACACACACTTTTGTCCCAAACCTATATGTGGGGCAACTCTGGAGAGTGGTCATATTTTCCAACCAGAAACTAAGATACATGATCTAAAAAAGGCGGCTTCTAAGTTATGAATTTATTGGTAGAATGAAGAGAAATCTACAAAAACACATTATTTGGGTATAGAATAAAAAGAATTCTTACTAAAAATTTAAAAATTATAGGAAAGGGCACCTGGGTGACTCAGTTGGGTAAGTATCCGATTCTTCATTTTGGCGCAGGTCACAATCTCATGGTTTGTGGGATTGAGCCCCAACATTGGGCTCTAAGCTGACAGGATGGAGCCTGCTTGGGATTGTCTCTCTCCATGGCTCTTTGCCCCTCTCTGATTCTGGCTCACACGGGCAAGCATGCGTACATGCTCTCTCTCAAAATAAATAAACTTCAAAATTTTTTTTTAAAAATTACAGAAAATTGGAAGCTGCTCAGAATATGGAAGTTGGATAGCTGCATGGTTGCTATGTCAGGTTATGATGCTTTGGTGCTATAGCAGAATGACAGCCTTGGATCCAGAAACCTGTGTTTATGTCACAGCACTGCCACTAACATGATGTGTGACTTAGAAAAAGTCCTTCAATACCTGTGGACGTGATTCCCCTTATCCTCTAAACAAGAGAGAAAATGTGTAAGTGTGCACAGTGTTGTCTTTAGTATCAGACAGCCCTCAGCATCCATCCTGGCTCTGCCACATATCAAGCTGTGTGACCTCAGGCGGGTAACTTACCCCACCTCTGAGCTGCAGTTGCTGATCTGTAGAGATGATAATAGTACTTAGTTTGCTGTGCTGCTCATATTATGACACACATAATAAGTGTTCTGTAAATGGTAACTTTAATTATAAAATTGATAAGGTATTATGGTTAGGTTAACTGAATTCAAAGTTCCTTTCTATCTCAATTTATTGGGAGAGAAAGCCGAGGAAATAAAGGGAAAAGTTTATAGGTTATGATAACACCCTTCTTTTTTCCTCCGTTTTTCTTAAGTGATCTAGAAGCAGCCTAATACAACTTGCAGACCGGGATGACTCCACCAGTCGCCTCCCTCCCACACCACCAGAGAACATTTCTGGGGGAAGAGGTAGGCTGCACATTTTAAGTACAATTCCTCAGTTTCACTTCCCAAATGAGTTCTGTCAGGATCCAGAATCTACTTCTCTCATAATGACCTTCCCCAGTGAAAATTAAAGACTCATTAATCTGTAGACGGCCAAATGTAAAATCGTGCTTGTAAAATAACACCAGCTAAATCATCATCCTTCAACTTTGTGGCAAATAGGAAGCTTTTAATCTCAGAACACTTAAGAAATTTGGGTTTTAAGAAACCATAACCCGAAGGTAATACATGACTCTTTACAAAGAAACTTCCTGTCATGCTCTTTTGCTGTGGCTTTTTCCCCACCTACCTAAACCTCATGAAAGTAAAAATACTGATCAATCATGCAAAGTGGGACTTGTCTAAAATAACTGAAATGTGATACAATATAAGTGTTAGGAATGCATAGCAGCAGACAGTGGTTATCAAGCCAGGAGATCACTCATTAATATTGGGCGCTGGGTGATAGAGGGTCATGCCTGGAACGTCTGCACTGTGTCCTGACAGCCCAGCATCCACTCGTGCCCTTCAGCAGCCACCTCAGCTTAAATAGCCTGATTGTCAGTGTGAGCCACAGGCTCCAGTTAGCAAAGACCCCGGACACAGCTCTGTGCTCATGGGCCCAGAGAAATCAGGTAGTGAGCATTAGAAAACGTGAGTTCGTTTTTCTGTGATCACTTTCACTTTTTTTCCTCAAGTAAAAACTTTATAAAACACTCTCATGTACCCTCCCAACCCCCTTTAAAAATTGTCTTTCAAGTTGGCTGGTTGAGGGATGATAGTTTTGTAGTGTAGAAACAGTATGAAGCAGGGATAACCTGGAGGCTGAGGGATGAGTTTTAACCATGTTGATTCTGGCAAATACAGGAAATCAGAATGGACAGATGACCAATGGTGTTACATGCAAGCCCGCAATGTGTTCAGTTCTACTTCCATTCCTCTCTCTGCTGCTTCAATTAATTCATTAGACACCAATTTATTCTAAAATTATGTATTAACTATGTGCGAGGCATCTGAAATAGAAAGGGTAACTCCAGGGGGTGCTGTGGGAGACTTGGAGAACACCACAAAGACTCCTGCAAAAAGTGACATCTGACGTCTAAAGGAATAGTGACTCCAGGGTGCTAGGGCTGACATTAATGAAGGAGTGGAATTCTAGATTGGAAATGTAATCTAAAACTCAAGTGATTGCTGGCAAAATCCAGTTAGTTTCAGAAGCTTAATCTTTGAAGTCATTCAGATATGGAAGAGGCAGTGTTGATGCCACCTCACTGCCTCCTGGGTGCGAATCACTGGCCCGAGCCTGCCAGGAAGGAGAGCTAGCATTTCTGCTGGTTCTCCAGACTAATAGTGGAAGTGAGTTTTCACACTGTGTGGGGGGCCACAAATGCACCTGACCACTGAATTCTCACTGTGGGCTGCACTGAGCCCACCAGGTAGGCAGCAGTGAAGCCACACGCAAGTAGAAGGGATCCCACTGCGTCCCTTCATGCCCTCTCTTGGGGAGGGCTGTGATACGGACAGAGCTCACAACAGGGATTGTGGCTGCAAGCAAATGGAGCTGAGTCCACATCTTCCCCAACCAACCCTAACACAGCTCCGTGGTCCCCCTGTACATCGGAGCTGGGGATGCCCTGCAGTAGCAGGAAAAGCACTCAGGGGGCTGGTGAGCCACTCCTTGCTCTCACCCTTCCTGAAAGAACAAGACACTGGGACACTCCTGGTCATTATTCCTGATATTCACGCCATCGGTGAGCACAGTGCTTTGCTTCTTATACTGTTTAGTATCCTCGACCCCACATTTATGCACCATAACCCAGACTGCCCACCTCACTGGGTCATTGTGAGGATTGAATGAAAAAGCGCTTTCCTTATAAACTTTAAAGCACCATCTAAACATAGATTATTTATGTTATTTTATGGCCATCAATCAGCACAGAAAATCCCACGAGGCAGGTAAGGCAGGAATTATTAACTCTCATTTTTGAGTTGAAGGAACACCAAGCACAGGGAAGAAAATGCAATGTGCAGACCAAGAAAAGTTATGGATGGCTCTATTTCTGGAAGAAAGGGAATGGAACAGTAGATTTTACAAACTCTCTACTAATCCAACAATTTCAAGTTTAAATCATATGGTTTGATTTAAATTTACTTTTTCTAAGTCTCTAAGCATATCTCCTTCTTCACCTCATAAACAGTAAATTTGGAATGGCTATCACTGGGAACAATGAAGACTAAATCAAACTGCAGACTCTTTTTCCAGTGAAAAGCACGTGGGGCAGGTGGGCAGGTATGGAAACTTCTATGAGCACAATGTTCTCTCACCTTTCGCTGGAGGGCGGAGCAGTTTCTGAACACCAGAGCATCTTTGTTCCTGTCTGCTCTCAAGTGGCTCTGCTCTAACCTGACATCGATCCCCTCTGTGAAGTGTCTTTGTCACTTGCAGCTTTAAGTGCTGTCACAGCCATGGCTGATGGAAAGGGGATGGCGTGTTTGGGTGTCCAGGATCATGACTGTGGCTAGAATTCCCCACTGAAGGAGTCTTATCTCGATGAAAGGAGCCCAGTGGCCCGACACTAAGAGTGGTTTTGCCATTTGCGTTAGCTACAGGGCACTATAGCATTTAAAGCTTGCTGGTCTGTCAGCTAGCCAGCTTAGCTGGGCTTTTGTAGGTGGGGTCCAAGGGAGAAGGATGGAGAGTGGATGGATTTTAATCAGACCCATCTGAGCCCAGGTAGGGGAGGTCATGCTGAAAGCAGCCCCTCCTTCAAAACGGGAAACACTCCTAAAAGCACCAGGCAAGACCCATGTGAAAGAGTAGGACATGGTTTTAGAGATGTTGACCTAAATCTGGGACTGTCCCATCCATGACTTTGACCTTGTGCAATTATGACAAGTGTTCCCTCCCACTCTCCAGAGCGACACTCGAATTTTATGTATAACACTATGCCTAGGATGTTACAATGTCCTGACACAGATCATCCAGTAATACACTCCTGAGCCGCATCTACTGAGCATCTATTAAGTGCCAGGCACAATTCTACGTGCATTAACCTTACTTCAATCTCTAAATCAGCCCCACCATGCAGGTGTCATCCTTCCCATTACACTGCTGAGGAAACTGAGACAGAGTGGTTACATAACTTGCCTAGAGCCACCCAGTAAGAAAGTGGCTAAGCTCTGGGGCACCTGGGTGGCTTAGTCAGTTAAGCATCCGACTCTTGGTTTCGGCTCAGGTCACAATCTCATGGTTTGTGGGTTCAAGCCCTGCCTAGGGCTCTATGCTGATTGTGCAGAGCCTGCTTGGTATTCTCTCTCCCCCTCTCTCTTTGCTCCTTCCCCACTTGTGCTCTGTCTCTCTCAAAATAAAAAGAAAGAAAGAAAGAAAGAAAGAAAGAAAGAAAGAAAGAAAGAAAGAGGCTAAGTTCTACCTCACTCCCATGACCAGGTTCTTATCATTATATAAGCCATCGCCACAACTGTCATCAAGGTAGGATCTTGGGGTTCCAGTGAATCCCCACCACACAGCCTGAATGGCTATCTGCAGTTGGGACCTGTTGGTGGCCCTTTAGAGGGTTCTTAGTGAATGGCAGAACCATTATTATCCTCAGCTTGTCGACTGACTTTCCGAGGAATGAACAGTTTCTCAGGATTCCCATGAACATAGTGATGTGTAAGGTCTTCCCACCTAGTTTGGAAAGGGAATACAGTGACCAGAAGTAACATGCTTTCAACAAGTAACTTGCTGGGCTGAAAACAAGGGTGCGAACCCCTCTGACTTTGAGTGGTACACAGTGTTCTAAGAGACATGTTACATTTATATATTTCCTACAATACCAGAGAGCTGTGCCTCTGCAGAGTAGGCATCCAATGTGTGGGACAATTTGTAAGATTTTAACAATGCCAGAAAAATGGAAAAAAGAAATAACTCCTTGGGTTCCCCATTTCTTGGGAATTCTAAGCAATTATGACATAAGCAGGTCTTTAACAACACTGGAGAACCAGATTGGGAGAGGATATCATGTCTTGGTGCCAGGACATTTTTTGGATAAGGTGTTGACCCTCAAATCTGACCTCAGTGAGGATGTCTATCATCACAGGGATCGGCTTGGGAGCACTTGCGCAAGCATCAGAAGGACCTTCACTTGGAGGATCTCGAGTTGTGTCCCCTTGGGTCCTCTGTGAGGTCTTGGCTCTTTGCACTTCAGACTTTTAGGTGTGACTGTGAATCTGCCACAAAGGGGTTCCTGCCACTCTGCAGATGTGTTTCCCTCCTGAAGTTCAGCTGTAAGAGCCCTCAGGGAGGAGAGTGATTTAAATGGTCAACCTAGTGGACTTGCTATCCACACACCTGTTTGTCACTTGCAATCATTCTGAAAGGCTTCTTAGTGTAACTACAGCAAGCTGGCTCATCATTTCCTTGGTCTCCACAGTGGGGCCCAACCTCCCACAGTGCTGGCTGCAGCCTCAGACTGGAGTTCTGAAAGGTTTCTCAGAGGAAACACCATGACCTCCAAAATGGTGGCAAGAAGCCACAGAGTACTTGTGGGGCTTCTGCCTTCTCATTTGAGGGTGAAAGTGAGGGTGGGACATGGGTGAAGCCCAGAATGGGAGTTCAGGGAGTATGAAAAGCCACATACCTTTGGCTTTTTGTTTTTTGTTTGTTTATTGCTACTGTTTAAGAGAAATATTCATCTACCACAAAACAAAGGTATTTTTTTAAAACATTGCCTAAAAGAATGTTTTATACAAAAAAAAATCATGTTAGGATACAATTATGGACATAATTAAAACACCATTTCAAAGGTGGAACTGGTTAAAATGACAACCATCTAAAAAAAACGAAACAACTTCCTTCCCTTAGTATCAAGATGGTAGATGAACTCACCTGTTGCTGCTAAAACTCTATCCCGACTCTTTTAAAGTCTGTGTCAAGGGCCTGATCCTTTGACTCTATTCCAAACTCCCCAAACAGTAGGTTCTCTTCTTTCATAATTGTTTCACCTGCTGTCAGCAGTATGGCTAGGATTTTAAATCTCCTAAGGAGCCTGTATAAAATTTCCTTTATATTGCTCCGGTTAAATTTTTGTTTCTTTTTCCCCCTGAGTCTCTGAATCAGGGCATGCACAGTGTGGCCCTCACAGGCATCTTTTGTATTTTGGACTCACATAAGATCTTTTGGATACCTTGATTGTGGGACAATTAGACTCAATAAAACAAGGAAACAAAAGAAAGCCCATTCATTCCTCCTCCTATGGCTTCTCAAGAAGGTCCCAGGACTGTGATTCTTTATCCAGTCTCTGCTTCTTTATTTCCAGACTACAAGATGTAAAGGACTATCTTAAACAACAAGGAAATGTGCACCTACATTAGCAATTAACATCAACTCCCTTTTACAATCATTCCATTTTCCCTCCTGCTGTTCTAGGAAAACCTGAATTAAAAAGCCTGGTGCTGCTCAAGGGCAATTAATAGCACTGAGATGACAAAAGATCTTAGAACAGCTGACAAAGTGGCCCTGGGAGGGAACTGGGCCCGGGCTCAAAGTCACGGTGGGAAGCGTGTGCCCCGTGCAGCATGCGCTTTATGCATGAAGAATGAAAAGAGTTTCATCACCCAGGATAATGCAATTAAAAAGTACACCACCAGAACCCACCCCATGCCAACTTGTTCAAAATTGGGCCTCAGACCCAGGGGCCGAATTGAAATTCGAAGCTTCGACATCTACATCGGCAGGGAGGGAGGAGTTGGGGGTTGGTCTGCCTCCTTATGCAGACAGGTGCCTGTTAGCTGAGCAGAGGGACATATGTTCATTGCCTATGGTAAGAAATGATTAGAGGGCCCAGGATGGGTGGACCGGGGGAGACACGAGCAGTGTCAGAGGAGAAGCTAATTAAAAGCAGGTTCTCAGGTCTCTTTGTCCTCCGCGCTCAGTGTTTCTGCCCTATGCTGTACACACACAATTTAACATGCACAGAGAAAGGAGAGCAAGCATCTCTAATTGCCGGAAAACGACATCGCGTTTGTTGTCCCGAGCGCAGTTTTGCCCAGGTGGAAATTGTTTTCCCGATTAGAGCACTCTGCTGCGGACCAGAGTGCGGCTGGGAATTTTTTTCTAATCTTATTGAGATGAGACCATTCAGGCTGCTGATTACTGACACAACAGAGTAATCTTTCTAGACAACTACTATGACCCTGGATTGGCAAGAGCAGGGAGGAAAAGGCCCCCTTCACTAACCAGAGCCCCATGAGATGAAACAGGGTCGGGGAGGGAAGCTTGGTCTAGTCAGTCGGTTGAACTTCCGCTGAGGTCGTGATCTCACAGTTTGTGAATTCAAGTCCAGCATCGGGCTCTGTGCAGACAGCTCGGAGCCTGGAACCTGCTTCAGATCCTGTGTCTGTCTCCCTCTCTCCCTGCCCCTCCCCCGCTCAAGTTTTCTCTCTCTCTCTCTTTCAAAAATGAATAAACTTGAAGGAAAGAAATGAAGGAAGGAAGGAAGGAAGGAGGGAAGGAAGGAAGGAAGGAAGGAGGGAAGGAAGGAAGGAAGGAAGAAAGAAAAGAAGGTCAGGGGTATGTAAGCATGGCCCGCTTTCTGTTGCTCCGTTGTGGTGACCCAGCAGTGATCTGGAAGCTATCCTCCTTCCACTGCATGGTGCTCACCCTGCAATATTGACACTTCGGACTCTGACTCCTATCTCCAAGGTTACTCCTAATGGCATCCATGTTCTACCAGCAAATCAGACTAACCAAGTTGAGCTTAAATCAGCAGGCATTGTGCTACAGTTGGCTGTGAAGGACTCACATCGGCTTGTTCTCATGAAGGTCTCTATGCAAAAGGACAATTTCAAGGCACTCTTCTACCCAATCCCAGATTTTCTTTATGAAATTGTGGTGGGAAAGAGTAGAGGGACATGAAGAAATATACTCGCACACACAACTAAGGCAGCCAAAGAGGTTTGGGCTACTGTAATAATGATAGCTAAAATTCACTGAGAGCTGCCTCTATGCCAGGTACTGTGCTAAGCCCTCATGTGCATGCTCTTTTTTAGTGTTCACTATAAGCTTGTAGGGTAAGTCCTTTTACAGTGTCCATTTTACAGCTTGACAAGATTAAAGACACATGGCTAGAAAATGGCAGAGCCAGAATTCAAACTGGCTAGACTGTCTTTGGACTTGACCCCAGCTCCTAACCAAGACCCCCAGGCTGAATGTATAATGTGTACCAAAAAAAATCAAAGATTCTTCACAATAGGCCCCATTCTAGTTAACAAAATCGGATGGAAAAAAACAACTTCTACAATTTGTTATGAATGACTTATGTAGCCAGACCAAAAAATGGGCACTCCTAAACAGTCACCATTTATGTCTGCACCTTCCTGTGTAATTATCTTGTACACAGCAGCAGCTACATGGCCTCTGGTTTGACAGTGGTTCACATTTGGAGTTCCTTGGGAAAGACACAGAGTTAGAGCCTGAAACCTAGAGCACAAGGAGGTAATTATTTCCAGGATTCCACTCAATATGTGCCTAGAAAGGTAGAGAGGGCAGGGAGGAGGTGGAAATAGGAAGGTAGAGAGAATTGTTTTTTAAAAGGTGCAATTCCTTTGTGGAAAGTTCTCATATCTATATAAATGGTAGCAGGTGTAGAAAGAAGGCTCACTCTAAAAGCTAAAGCTTCACTCTCTTCCGAATGAATCATCTTCTTGTTTATACTCTATTGGCAATTAATGATACACCATCCCATAACATTTTCATTACTGCTGTCTCGTGCTATGGTCTTCATCTTTTATTGTTGAATTCCTCATGTATTATTGACCTGTCTTCCTAATTATATGGTAAGTTATTTGAGAAAGGAAAATGAAGTTTTTCCTTTTTTTAAAAAAATTTATTTATTTATTTTGAGAAAGAGAGAGAGAGAGAGAGAGAAAGAATCCCAAGCAGGCTCCTCACTGTCAGCACGGAGCCTGC